>NC_068280.1:42359292-42959292 GCF_025860055.1 Xyrauchen texanus
TTTGCACCCCTAATTAAAAACAAAAGTCACATTTGCATTAATCACTAGGCCACAGCTCCAACTTTCCGCTAATTTGTTTTAGATGTATTTATTGTTTTATGTGTATTTGTATATTATGGGTAAGACCATCAAAGTCAAGCAGAGATCTGCTGCAGCGAAAGTGGAAGAAATGACCAGACTCCTACAGAACATCCAGGGTCAGATGCAGAGGTCGATGAGAGACAGACATTATGCATGCACAGAGCATGCTGCTATTTTACTTATGTAAGTGTTATTTAAATGTTTTTTAAATGTAAATGTTGTTTTGTGTTTGATGGTGCAGGAAGAGGATGCAGCAGAAGCTCATAGCAGAGAGGAAGCATCTGACCAGAGGCTACAGCAACTACAGACAGCACTGAACCAGCTCTAGGCCAGGTGCAGTTTATCAATTACAGAGAATGCTACAAAAGTATGTGGACACCTGAACACCATACCCATATGTGTTTGTTGAGCACATTTAATTTCAAAACCATGGTCCTGCCTTAACTGCTATAACATCTTCCACTTGCCCCATTTTCCCGAAAATCTTCACATAAAGAGATAAATGCAATGGGTGTATCTGAATTAGCCATACCCTTTAAATAGAAGTGGGGTCTACATACTTCTGACCATTGAGTGTAGATTGAGAGCTATGTTGAATGTTACAATACTAAAAGTAAATGTAGTATAATTCATGTGAAATGTCTGTTCACATCAAATCATATGCGAATAAACATTTTAATACAAAAACTATTCACATCGAGTTAAGACAAGAACAGAAACCCAACAATGAAAAAGATCAACCCAGTTTCTAAAAATAATGCTTTATTTTTTCACAGTACAATATTTCAGAATTTGTAGGAATTCAAAAAGATTGTTTCCTTTTAAAATCTTGTTGTCCATGTATTTTGTGCTTAAAATTGAGCCTTCACTAAGCTCCGACCCCCCTCACTGACATGCTTTGTAGAACTTCCCATAGGAATGATTGGGAATGATTGGGAGATTGACTTGAATGCAGAGGTTTTTGGAAAAATATCCTCATAAACTGACTTAATAATAATCTTATGTGGGCTGGAATGAAGAGCGACGTTTAAAAGCAGATTTATCTGTCTCTTTTTGTAAAATAAATTCTTGGATTACACAGTAATTTGATTGAAAACTATGGAGACTGTGAATCAGAATTGTGGCAAACTATTATTGCAGTCACTTGAAAAGAGAAAAATGTCATTTAATGGCAATTACACACCTGTAAGTGAACAGAACTGCTCATAACATCTCTTAACAAATCAGTATGATGCTATGAACTCTTTATTTACTATCAGTCAATAAGTCAATTTTTATGATCAATCCTCAATTTTACATTCTTCTTTTGTTTTTGGCAATTCACATTCTTCATGTATATTGCCACCTACTGGGCAAGGAGGAGAATTTATAGTAAAAAAAGGATTTAAATATTTATCTGTTTCTCACCCACACCTATCATATCGCTTTTGAAGACATGAACATTAAACGCTGGCATCGTGAGGACCTACAGAGCTGAGATATTCTTCTAAAAACTCTTCTCATAAGATCTTATAGTTTGGATGTTCATGCCACTCCGGGCCCTTACGTCCTTGAGTCAACATCACAAGCTCATGTCTGAGACCTCTCGCGTTCTTGTGAGCACAACTACACAACCGTAAGGGGTCCAGTCATCCGCAGTGCGGCGGGGTGGGTATTAAAGCGCTAAATCAAGCACAGCATCAAAGTGTAGTTGTGTTCAGCAGAAATTGTAGTCATACACATCTGGGTAAAAGGTGAGAGAAGTTTCATTTTTGGGTGAACTATCCCTTTAAGCTGTGTTTAATGTCATTTCAGAGGCTGTGCAAGTTGTTTCATTTTGAGAAAAGATTATGAACCAACCAAATTATTTTTCTTTGGAATATCACCATTCACTATAAGACCAGGAATGCGTTTTAAGAAAGAAAATACGATTAACTTAGATTTCATGTTGGCGAGTTTTTTTATGCTTTCTCTTAGAAATCAAGCCTACTCCCACTATCTGCCACTAGAGGGGGCAAATTAAAAAACGTTTCCATTATTTCAAACATGTTAACTTCTTAATATCCCTTTCAGATATTTTTGATATTCAATGGATGCACACACATGTTAGTATATCGCCTGTTTCTAACATTGCTCTTCCGATCAGAATTTTGATTATGCTTTGTTTACATGAGTTGGAATGTGTTTGTCCCTCACTCCTCTGTAGGTGGAGAGTATGCGTAAGCGTAATGTTCAGATTCATTGCTTGGCTGAGGAGCTGTCTGCCCTGCAACTGGTGAGACATTCATCAGCATATGTAGAGGTGAGTTAGACAGTCTCCATTTATAGTGTGTAACTTAAACGTGTCATCTGATGGCGTGTGCAGGAATGTGCTGATAAAGAGACACAGATTGAAAGAGCCCATCGAGAGAGAAAGGCTGTGGAAGAGGAGCTGGAAAAGGTGAATATAAATGCACATTCTCACTTGCATATAATTAAATAAAGCAATAAGCCACCCGTGGCTAAGCATTGCTCTTTTATTACCACAATTAAGAGGTTATATTTGGCATAGAACCTAAACCCCCTTTTTTAATGCAGTAAAATTGCTGTCATGATGGGCTCGAGTGACTTATCACTTTCATACAATGGCTGCAACAGTCATTTAAAGTCTTCTTTAATAAATTACATTGATTAATTATAAATACCCTAATAAATAATTCTTACCAAAATAATATATAAATTATAAAACACAATTGTAAAAACACAATTATAAACCCTGGCACAATTATGATTTAACACACTTTTATTTAAAGCTCCAGTCCTTTAGAGAGTTTGAATAGTTTTATGAGCTTGTCTTTTGCATTTGGATTGAGCTAATGGAGTGAGCTGTGTGTGTGTTTAGGTGTATAAAGAGGGTAGTGTTGGAGTGCCCGAGCTGAGGAAGCTGAAGTACGAAACACTGCTCTCACTCAACAGCACAAAAAACAGGATGAAGAAAATGGAGAAGAGTAAGAACACACCAGTGCTAATCTCGTCAACAAAATTACTGACAAAAATGTTCATTAACAGGGTCAACATTAACGAAAACAGGACAAAAGACGAGACGCCCAACATGTCGAACGAATTAATGACAAAAATATGACGAGTCAAAATAATTCTGCAAGATATTAACAGTAAACAACAGTGTGAGAGACAAAACATAGCTTGCTTTGTCAGTTCGCTCTATTCGTAAACACAGCTCGCTACAAGTTACATAATGTCCTAAACTGTCTAAAACCCCTAATAGTCTCTAAAGGGGTAGTGGTGGCTCAGCAGTTAAGGCTCTGGGTTACTGATCAGAAGGTCAGGGGTTCAAGCCCCAACACCACCAAGACACCACTGTTGGGCCCTTGAGCAAGGCCCTTGAACCTATCTGCTCCAGGGGTGCTGTATCATGGCTGACCCTGCTCTCTGACCCCAGCTTAGCTTAGCTTATGTGATGCTGCCATCCACATGCTTCACGGTTGGGATGGAATTCTTCGGCTTGCAAGCCTCACCCTTTTTCCTCCAAACGTAACAATGGTCATTATGGCCAAACAGTTACATTTTTGTTTTATTAGACCAGAGGGCATTTCTCCAAAAAGTAAGATCTTCGTCCCCATGTGCACTTGCAAACAGTAGTCTGGCTTTTGATGGCAATTTTGGAGCAGTGGCTTCTTCCTTGTTGAGCAGCCTTTCAGGTTATGTTGCTATAGGATTCATTTTAGTGTGGATATAGATACTTGTCTACCTGATTCCTCCAGCATCTTCACAAGGTCCTTTGCTGTTGTTCTGGGATTGATTTGCACTTTTCACACCAAACTACGTTCATCTCTAGGAGACAGAATGCGTCTCCTTCCTGAGCGGTATAATGGCTGCGTGGTCCCATTGTGTTTATACTTGCATACTATTGTTTGTACAGATGAACGAGGTACCTTCAGGAATTTGGAAATTGCTTGTGGAGGTCCACAACATTTTTTTTTTCTCTGATTTCTTTTGATTTTCCCATGATGTCAAGCAAAGAGGCACTGAGTTTGAAGATAGGCCTCAAAATACACTGGCAGCCAAAAGTTTGGAATAATGTACAGATTTTGCTGTTTGGATTGGAAATTGGCCCCATTTCCAGCAGCCATCACTCCAACACCTTGAGAATCATGCTAATTTGGTACTAGAAAATCACTTGCCATTATATCAAACACTGCTGAAAGCTATTTGGTTCATTAAACGAAGCTTAACATTGTCTTTTGTGTTTGTTTTTGAGTTGCCACAGTATAAAATAGACTGGCAAGATCAATATTAGGTCAAAAATGGCAAAGAAATGAACCACTTTCTCTAGAAACTCGTCAGTCAATCATTGTTTTGAGGAATGAAGGCTATAGAATGCTTGAAGATTTGATACAAAGGTGTACACTACAGTCTTCAAAGACAAAGGACAACTTTCTCTAACAAGGATGTGGAAGGCCCAGACTAAATAAGTGGATAAGTATATCAGTCTCATGCAGCTGTCAGCAGTGCATTTGAGCACTTGTTGAATTGAGTGCATGTGCGTGCAGTGAGGAAGTGCTTTATCACATAGTTATTGAACTTAAGATGCTACAGATGTATGAACCTTTCTAAACCTGTTAATTCAACATGCAAATGGCATTATACCGTATCTCTGTATGTGAGCGACGTGATAAAACTTTATCGTTCCTGTTTATAATCAACAAAGCTGGTAACATTGCATGTGCATGATGGCAAGTGCCTTAAATATCACAAGTCATAATGCAGCACATTTGCAAGTGTAAAATTACAAATGCTTTGTGTAATGTACCAGCTGCATGGTGAAGAGAGACAATTAAACATCTGTTACACCTCTCATCTCCATCTCTAGTTCCATCCTGGTCAGATATTAATGGAGACTCAGCAAATTCCCCAGCAATCTGACATAGTTCCAAATATATCCATCGCAATCTTCATTTGAATTGTGCAGATGTTGCTGAGTCATTGGCGGAAGCTCGTGCCATTGACACCCACAAACAGGCATTCTGCTTCTCACACACTGCATCAGTTCGGTGTTGTGCTCACACACTAAAAATACCAAATGCAACAATTAATAATAATAATTATTATTATTATTATTATTAATAATAATAATATCAACAAAAATAATATCTGGATGTGTTAAATAGCCATACTGTTAATAAAACGTTATTAATGATACGATAATTTGGCAGAACATTAACTTTTGGTGTATGAATCATATCTCTGATGTTCATTGTTAAATGTTTATTTTTGCTTCATTTTATAGCAAAAACATTTGGAAATATGTGAAAGAGAAAAAAGTTTTGTTTCAGTAACAGTGCACATTATGTAGAGATCATGCATTTTTGTAATTACTGAAACATGTCATTTTCAAATTGAATTGTTTAAATTAAATAATTTGACTTAAAAAGATGACAGCATCACAAGGTTAGAAAAAAATACCTTTGTAGGTAAAAAAAAAAAAAGTTTGGCACCTCTGCTCTAGAAAAACCTGGAAATAGTCAGATTTTTTTTGTTGAATGGCGTAACACCTAGATGATATTTGTTGACCATTATTTATTTAAAAAAAAATAAATAAATTATAATTTTTTTTCAGGCTCAATAAATGGCTGATGTCTGATGGCAACAGATAAAACACACATGAAGCACACGTTCATAATTTGATGGGTTTTCCTCGAATACTGGATTGCTTGTGCCATGATATTAATTTACCTGTACACACACATGCAAGTAAAAGTATGTGAACCCTTTGGAATTAGCTGGTTTTCTGCATTAATTGGCCAAAATATGCGATCTCATCTTCATCAAAGTCACAAGTATCGATAAACACAATGTGCTTCAGCTAACAAAACAAAACAATTATAATCTTTCATCTCTTTATTGAACACATCCCATTATACATTCACAGTGCTATGGAAAAAGTAAGTGAACCCTTGTATTTAATAACTCCGCAGCAATAACATCAACCAAGCATTTCCGGTAGCTGCGGTTTAGTCCTGCGCAACGTTCAGAAGAATTGAACATAATTGCTTCAGCTCAGTCATATTCTTGGGATGTCGAGTCTGAACGGCTCTTTTGAGGTCATTACACAGCAACTCTATTGGGTTATGGTCTGGGCTCTGACTTGACCACTCTAGAAGATGTATTTTCTTTTGGGAAGTAATTCTGTAGTGGATTAATTTTGATGTGTAAGGTCGCATCACCCAAATTCTACTGAGCTTCACCTGGCGCAAAGTCACTTTGACATTATCCTGTACGATATCTTGATAAATTTGGGAATTAATTTTTCCCTCGATGATGGGAAGCGGTCCAGGCCCCAAAGCAGCCCCAAATCATGATGCTCCCACCACTGTACTTCGCCACTGGGGTGATGTTTTCATGTTGGTATGCGGTGCCCTTTTTACGCCATGCATGTTCTTCGCAAAAAATTCATCCTTGGTTTCATCAGTCCACAAAACATTTGACCTGTAACGTTATGGTGGTCTATAGCAAATTTCAGGTGCACAGCTATGTTTTTGTTGGAAAGCAGCAGCTTCTTTTGTGGTGTCCTGCCATGGATACCATGGCTGTTTAATGTTTTATGTATAGTAGATTCGTGAACAGAGATTTTAACCAGTTCCAATGATTCATTCAAGTCTTTAGCTGTCACCCAATGGTACTTTTAACTCATTTGAGCATTTAGCGGTGTGCCCTTTGAGTCGTCTTGGCTGGGCAGCCACTTCTAAGGAGTAGTCACAGTACTAAATCGTCTCCATCTCCCAACTATGGATAGATGCATATCTAAGCTATCTGAGATAACGTTATAACCATTTCCAGCTTTATGCAAAGCAACCATTCTTGATCGTAGGTTTTCGAGATCTCTTTTTTATTTTATGAGGCATGGTTCACGTCAGCAGATGCTTCTTGTGAATAGCAAACAATGTGCTTTTCATATAGTTAAAGAAGCTTTAACCTACACCTCCAATCTCACTCCTAATTAGCTTTGGCTGAATTTATAACCCTATGGGGTTCACAACCTACACTTAATGTTTCAATGATGTGTTCAATGAGAACAATACAATCATGTGTGTTATTTCAAACAGACTGTGTTCATTCATTATTGTAATTTAGATGATCAAACCAGATTTTAAGACATATTTATACAGAAATGCAAGTAATTCCAAAGGGTTCATAGTTTTTCTTGCCACTGTAGAACACCATCACTACTGTGGAATGCATTGCTAAAATAACATTGTGGAAATGTTAAAGATTACATTTAGATGATCAGAGTTACCACCTTTTTTGATCAGTGAATTTTCATGACTTTGTAAGGTGTTTTTGGTTACTGGATACAGTTTTTTTTATTATTTTTATTTAAAATAATTCAATCAATTTTGCTATATTAATTTGAATTTAGACAGATTTGATTTCAACTATTTGACTGATAATTCACTCAAAGAAAAGATTTGTTGACAAGTGGGACATCACAAAAGTATTGCTTAGTTTTAATGTTAACAAATACATCTTAAAAGTTTAACCTTTTTTCTATTGGGCTAGACACTCTCACAAACACATTTCAATTGGGTTTAATCATACTGAAACAATAGACAACAAGAGGCAACATTTACTGTGGCAAAGCTCTGTTCTTCCACAATGTGTGCCATTACTGAAGCGTACAGAGGACCAGTCTTTATGTACATAGTTACACACACATAGGATATATCCACCATCTGTATACAACATACACAAGACATGTAGTACTTTATTCCCAAAAGAGGTTAGGGAGGGAAATGCATAGATTTATAGTGTCACAATGCCACACACTGTTTCTACATGGAAAAGAAAGTGAAGACAGTTATGGAGTTTGGTCCTTAAAATAGACACCAAAAAATAAAAACAATCTGAATATCATTATGTATACATTTATAGATGGAGAATATATATATATATATATATATACCTATATCATCTTATGCAATAACATAATATAGATTATTTATACACTGAAATGATCTCAAAACCATTGGGATGGAAACAGAGCCAAAAGAATTCACAAACAAATGAATGTCGTGAGGCCCAATAGCTGCAGGGAATTTGGTGGGATATCAGAAACGGAGCTTAGCGCATGAGCGGGGACTGTTTAAGGGAGATAAGGACAGAGCGCATGCGGGAGACATCCTTGGCCTGCTTGCTGGACTTGGGGTTGAAGTCGCAAAGGCGTGCCACACGCTCCCATTCTGTGCCAGGGCTGTTTTCATCCAGCTCAGACACCATGGCTTCCTCGGCGGCCCTGTCGAAAATAAAAGCACAATCAGCCTTGGACAGATACAGCAGACAATCTCAGACACATCTTGCTGCAGTACACAACCGCTGACCTCCTTTACACCTCATCCTATTGGAAGATGCTTAATCTAGGGATACTGCTTTCTGGAAGTTTATTGGCAGAGCCATATAAGACATGAACGTCTTGATGACCAATTACTATAGATAATGTCTCAGCAAAACCACAATACAAGGGTTGTGAAAGTCCAAAAGAATGGCAGAAAAGTTTAGGAGGCAAGAGGCAAGTGCACCAAAGCAGTATTGTGTCTTGATGAAAAAACATTGGTCATTTCCATCCAACAATAGTACATCCATAGACATTCTTCAGGTTACCACATCCAAAACAGATGGTAGTTCATCATGCCCCAACCCACCATTACCAGAACAAGTGTTGATCTTGAAGGCTGGAAAAGGTTCCATATCAGCCACAATTAATACATTTACAATGATTCAGTTGGTTAAAACAATTAATTGTACTTGAAAATCCTTTTATGCTGGACATTCCTCATCTCTTGATGGTCAAAGGAATGCCAAGTAATCAAGTATGCTAATGAGCCTTCAATATGGTGGATTGACAGGCAAATTAGCTCATTTTAGCCAATAAATCATTGTGCAAAGGCTGAACATGCCATGTGCTGGCAGTGACCAAAAGCGGGGCCTTCTGCGGAGCATGGGGGCGCTAAACCAGTTTTCTGGCCTGCCAAACACTCGAGTGTTTGGAATAAACAAAACATTATCCAAAAAAAAAATCAGTTCAACTAACACATAACGTATAACAGAATGTTAGAAGTGTTCTTTTATATTTTCTAAACTGTCCAATGGTTAAACAGACAGTGCAATGTAGGACTGGGCGATACATAGAATTTCCACGCTATATTTGCGATGATTCTTATGGCGATATAAAATTAAGCAATATCGCGAGTATCGCAATTGTCTTAGACCATGTCATTAGACTAGGTTTGTGATCACATGCCTTGCGACAAGAATGTGAGTTAATAATAAATCTTAACGTCTATGATTTAAATTCAGTTGTAAAACTATTTGAGTTGTAATTTAGTTATTTCTATGAATCCGATATATCAAATATTTTAGCTTCTATGAACGGTTTCGAAACTCAATTCAATTTCTCGATCACTTGCAAATGTTTATGGCAGCCACGGCGTGGCTTTTATTTATATGATTTTCTGTTAACAATTCTTGGATGAGCATTCTTCTGCCTATGCGGACAGTACAACGTAGTGAAATAATCCTCTGACAATGTTTCCTGCATAGCTAAACCATGTCCAATGTGACAAGAATGTATTTTTTTATTTCTAGGGATGTCAAAACATCTATATTTTGATTATTGATTCAGTTGTTTTGTAAAAATTTATTTTATTTTTTAAACAATGACATATTAACGTTAGCCTGGGCTTCTCAGTTAGTCTGGCGTAATAGCGCTGGGAGACCACAAGAGGGTGATATAACATTTACAGAAGTCGGTCATGGGTTGAAAGTGTCTCACACACATATCGATGTGACATAGCATATGGCAGGTTTTGTATTTCAAGAATAAACAGTGACGTTGGTGAGTTTGCAGTTTAGTTTATGAAACTGGAGCAACTGCACAAACTGACCGATTAGAATTGGCGATGTTTATTATGCAATATTTCTGTATGTAGCCTTAAACAGGTCTTTCATTCAAGCTGTCAAACCACAAAAAGACATTTGTAAATGAAAATACATTGTTTGGGCTATATGAAAGATACATCTACACAATATGTCATCCACTGATGGCTAGATTCAATAATTTTTGTCCTTTGTGATTTAGGGTCAAATTTAATGGGAAACTATGCAAGTTGAGCTCTGTGGCGCGGCAGAATTTCGCACAGCCTCTGGAGACGGTGAGTAGCAGCAGTTGCATTTTGGGTTCGCACCTTCGTAAAATATAATAGTTTCGAATTTTAGAACATGCCATGTCTTCCACTCGATGCGTTAAGTGTGCGACTCAATTTAATTTGTGGATTCGTGAAAGGAATCACTAAGGAACCGGAAACGTTAAACTACGATTCCCATTTGTACTTGCCAACAATGCAAATCCATAAATATTGAAAACATTATATATTTTATTTCCAGCTATATCGCCCAGTCCTAATGCTATCACAGTCATAAAGATGACTACATTTGAACCATTTGGCATGGTAAACTATTACCGTTTCAACCCGTCCCATTACAAACCCTTTTCTGCTGCCGTGGACTCAGACCAGTAGAGTTGCAATAGCCTCTCCACTATCACACAATATACACAGCAAAATGGGTATGAAAAGCCAATGAGGTCATCACTGTCACATCAACTACATCAACGCACAGGACTAGTGCACTAACACATCACCACAAAAGGACACCCAGAATCTTAACTCTAACAGAAACATGTTGATAAAAAAAAAGACAGCAATTCATTGGTGTAGAAACTGGCAAAAAAAGTGTTGTTTGATCCCTGAGTCTATTTGGTTTTCTTGTCTTTTTTTTTTTTTTTACTTAACTGGTCTAGGCGGTAGCAAGGATGGTTAATGTGAGTGCTTAAAGGTGCATAGAGAAAAGAAAAACAAGGAGAAACAGATCACAAGTCAGATATATAGAAAACCAAAAGAAATGAGATTTATGCAGATGACCAAAGCAGGCATGCACTGTTCAAATCCCATGTCATCTTAAAGGAATGTTTCTAGTGCGCTTAGCTTGCAGCCGTCATTGATGTATGCACCGCTTGCGGCATTCGGCGGTCTCAACCAATGCTTTAATTGAGAGACATTTATCAAGCAAAAGAAAAGCAGCTAACATTTGAAATAATTCTGCAGAATAGGCAGAAGCGGAAAGAGATCCATGGAGGGCATGAGGGCTGCAGAACTAAGAGGACAGTTCTAGCCTGGGACAGCTTGGCTCAACCTAGGCACACAATACTCTCAAATACTCCAACACCAGCATAAGAAGCAACTAGGTGTCCGGCAAAACACCAGCCATGGGCACAACATTTTTTATGCATGCCATCTTGGACTTCAAAATTTAAATTTTACAGTTTTCGATGCCATTGTAGAACTTCAATATACACAGTCAGCCATGATTAATTTAATACAGGAGTGATAGTGTCCAATAACAGGGTGGTTACTGAGATTAAGCAAGTAGTATTTGGCCAGTCATGTGATCCTAACATGGCACCTCTCCATGTAGAATAAATCAGCTTTTATAAGGTTAATGATGTGACTGAAGTCTTCATCTCATGATAGTGGTCATGATTGCCACAAAAATAAAAATCACCTTTAAAAGATGCACAAAACAAAAAATGTAAAATAGAAGAAAAAAAAAAAAAAAGTACTTTTGACAATTATATTTTAAATGGTGTTTAATTCTACATAGATATGGTCGCTCCTCATGGTGGCCACCACTTTGAGATCTCATGACCAGCCAAATACTACGTATATACTCGTATAATTATACCCGTATAATTTTATACAAATAAATCAATCTATCATGGGTGATAAAAATGCCTGCAAATAGGGTATTTTAACAATGGTATCGGAAACAAAAAACATTGTTTTGTGTAATGTTGCATTTATCTCAATAGGTTTCAGTAAAAAGCCAAAGACCATTGTCATATCGACCAGCGATCCATAAACAAAAATTACTTGGTGCACCTTTGACCAAGCCATACATTTTGTTTATGCTTAAAGCGTATCTTGTAAACTTTGGGATTATAAGTGTAAAAAAGTCCACAAGTGCAAGAATACAAACTGGATTTGTATTGATGGCAATTATGATCTTGGCTAGTTTTGATTTATTACCTGGCTTTGATATCACCCAGAGACATAGTTGCTTATAAATAAACTACTGCTGTATTATAGAGACTACTTCACTACTATTAAAGCACTACCATTTCAATCATCTTAATATTAATGCTAGACAATAAATGAATCTAATCTCACAATTTATACATTTATCAAATTTTAAATGTCAACAAAATGCACACAATGGCAAATGTACAAAATAAAAATGAGTAAAACTTGTTATAAATGGACATGAAAAGCAAATAAAGATTGCCACGAAAATAAATATGAATATATGCAACACGTTTCAGAAATAACTGACACAAGTGAGAAATGACAGTGGTTTTTTTTTTTCCAATTTAAATATAAGGGGTAAAATGGAAGACATGCAGAGTATGCTGAATTATTCATCAAATCATTAGATACGATTACCCTTACTTTAGATATTAGGTAAACCAAGAGATTGGTTAGAAATGTGTGGCAGGTGATGAAATAAAGTTAAGATGGTGTGTTAATGAGAGATGCATGTGAAAAGAAAGGATGTTAGTTTAGCAACATACACATAACCAATCAGATCAGCGAAGGGTTGTTTGTAGAAATCCTCATCCAGCACCCTGGTAGTCCCAGAGGAGAGCAGCGAAGTAGGAGAGAACAGAGAGAGTGGTAAAAAGGAGAAACACACACTCATACATAGCCAAAACTTACTGCCGTTACCATACAAGTGTTAACAAGCCACATATAAAAGTGAACAACGCGTACACAAAGACATACAGATGGAGACACATGCAAAGCACACAAGAAAGAGACAGACAAACAAACGGGGACATAAAAAAAAAAAAAAAGAATATAGAGAGCATTGATTTAATAGTGGAATGATGACAGATATACAAGCACCGTGCATAGAGAGAGAGAAGGGGACAGTTTCAAGGCCTCATTGCACTACGGAGTTAAAGGGACAGTTCATTAAAAATAAAACTTCTGTTATAATTTACTTTTTATATGTTGTTCCAAATCCATATGACTTTCTTCTGTATAACAATAGTAGTAACCATTCACTTTTATCTTAAGGGTGAAGGGGTGGTGACACTAGGCTTTGAGCATGCCAATTTTTTTCGTACAACGCATCTGAACAGGATATGAAGTCACGTGGGAGGACTTCTGGTGTAAGTAAATAATCGAATCACAAAAAAAAAAAAAAAAAGTAACAAAAGTAATATTATATAAAGAATTTAAATAATATATTGTCTACTCACTTTCCTGCAACAATAAATCTCCCAGCTTTGAAATATGCATCTTTTGAATTGAGCCAAGAGGTCACTGTATGAAATTTCAGACTCCTATTGGTCGCGCGTCCTCTTGTCTTACAAAATCACGTTTCAGAGTTCAATAAGCTCGAACTTTGGTCCACAGCTTAGTGCAAAATTTCTTAGCATGAGCTTGCGTTTCCAGTCTGCTGTATTCAGATGCATTTGAATTGAAATGAGTGGAGCGCGATGTGTAGTGTGACTGCCCCTTGACTGAGGCTGTCAGTCAATAACATTCAGCCTAGTGTTTCTTGGAATTAACAATGAGGATTTTGTAATGAACTCTCTCTTTAAGCCGGCCTTGTGCCCGATTCAGAGTAAAGATACAATGACGCATATAAGTAATTCTAAAATATGTTGTCTCTGAACTACCACAACCCCAAATATTAAGAGACGGCTGTGATGCTAATTTGTTTTTTTGAAAATGAAATGCTGCATCAGAGCCAACATGTACTCTGCTGATGTCATGACAATCAGCACTACATGCCTAAAGTCAGATTATTAGTGTCATCACTATTTATATGTACAACAATGTAAACTGCTAAAAATATGAAAATTTATGTTTTGAAAACAATTGCACTGGTGCAGTGAAATGAAAAAGAGTGCTTTAATCCATCCTAATAACATGGATACAGTAACTGTTTAAGGTTGGGCCAGGCATGATCATGTGACCATATCAACACTGCAGAAGAGTCATGTGATCATTCCTCAAGGTCAGATTCCCCATTCATGCTCACTTCTCAAAATGTCTGTACATTTCTGTAATTGTTTTATAGCAAGTCCTACTGCTAAAATGGTTACCATTACTCTAATTTTCTTAAACAAAAATTAACTCATCATTTACTCACGCTCATGTAGTTCCAAACCTGTATTAATTTCTTTCGCTGAACACAAAGGAGATATTTTGAAGATTGTAAATAATCCCGTTTAAATCACAATTTTGGTCAGTTCATCACAAAGCTATTGTGTGGCTTCAGATAACTTAGAATTAGTGCACAAGTTAAACTGACTATTCTTAAGGCCGCGATGTACTCCATTCGAAATCGAAGGTTCCAAACCAAATCTGGCCAAAAGAAGGACATATAATGCTTTCATAATTCTTTTGTCTCTATTCTGCCGTTAACACTTTTATATACTCATCTTTACAGTAGTATCAGTGTCATCATAATTTACAATAAGAGTGTAATCGTGAATATTCTGGCCGCATATAGCGTGTTAGCACATAGCATCATGAATTCAGAATGTAAACAAGACAAATTGTACATTTTCTACTCCATATATATTAATCGAGTGATTAATAAAATCATCTATTACTGATCTAATGTGAATTCTACTCCTAGAATGAGGCATAAAGTTATTGATAACTAGGCTTGGGATCAATGCCTTTTTCACGCATCGATAATCAGAAGATTTTCCCGATGATCAGCGTTATATCTCTCTTCACACATATTTCTCAAAACAACTTTAATAAAGTGTGAGCAGCAGGGTATATTAAAGGAACCACATACCGGATGCATCTGATAAATGACGTTGTGTAATAAAATTAGAAACAATTATTTATTTCTATAAAACGTACGCACACACCACCAATGCTCAGCGTCAACATTCTGAAGTGCCACGGAGTGCAACTCGTATAGTTTTACGTTCAATTTGACCCAATTATAATCAAAAAGGACAACGATTTTTTACTCAAGCCATCACTGGATGATCTATTGTGAACGCATCTTTCACAGAGCCTATTTTCAGGTACAAGTATGTTGTTTTGTGGTTTGACAGCTTGAATGAAAAACTTTATTAACGTTACATACAGAGAAATTGCATAATAAGCATTATCATTTCTGATCGTTCAGTTCGAGCAGTTTCATAAACTAACCTGTTCATCAATGTCACTATTTAATCTTGAAGAAATACAAAAACATTCATCACTTTGGACTGCTACCTCCTGAGCTGCAGGTGTGTGTGTGAGAGATACATGTTATATCTCCCTCTTGTGGTCTCCCAATGCTATAACGCCAGACTGTTAAACAGAGGCCAACTGAGTGTATTGAAAGCATGCGCATTGGGCTTCTAATTTAATAGTCGGCTAACTTTAAAATGTTGATGCCTCAAAAATATATTGATAAAATAATGTGCCAATCAGTAATTTATATATTTTAATTTTATGGCATTCCTATTTATAACAAATTTTAATGTCACATTAGTTAAGGTTTTGCTGAGTGTCCTCATATTTAAATGTACTTCTAATGTCTGAATATTTGCAAACATTATACCGTTGCTCAGCTGATTCTTTTGACAGAGAAAAACTTCTCCGAATGTATATCAGGGCCTTTTGAGGAGTTTTTTTTTTTTTTTTTTTTGGAACTTGGCATTTAAAAAAAAAAATAATCCACTTCCATTTTATGGAAAACAGCTGCTGCGACACACTTGGCAAAATGTCTCCTTTTGTTTTACGTGGAAGGAAAAGTCACAGGTTTGGTACAATATAAATGTGAGAAAATAACAGGATTTTCATTTGTGGATGAACCATTCTTTAAGGAAAGGTCCATCAATTGTTCACAACGTGGTAACAACTATTTCCCCTTTGAATACTCAGTGACCCCGCAAACATTTTTGACAGAGTGAGATGCACTCCTGCACCTCTTCTGTGCTTTTGGCACCAAATAGGTAGAGAATAAAAGAAGCTGTCCTTCTATAAAAAGAAATCATACTAATCTGATTCTTATTTAGAATACACTGGCTATAGAGGTGGAACAGACCCACTAAGATTCTCTTGTAGATTTCAGCTGCTTCCACAATGTTGTGTACCTGTTGTTCACTTTGGTCTTCTCCAGCTGCTCGTTCTGCCTGGTGTGCCACTCCTCCAACTCCAGCTTTGCCTTTTCTTTCCATTCTGCCTCCTGCGTACGCGAATTAGCATCTGAAAACAGCACAGGGGAACATCTTTCATACTTGCGTGTCCTTTGTAGCTTTAGAAAATTCAATCAATAATAAAAATTCTGTCATCATTAACCAATTTCTTCCATGTAACACAAGGATTTGTTAGGCAGAATGACAGACTCAATCACCATGACTTTTACCATATGGAAAAATTATACAATGAATGCTAATGGTGACAGACTAATATACTGCCTAACATCTCCTTTTGTGTTCCACAGAGGAGAGATTGATATTGGTTTGGATTGAAATGAGTGGGTAAATTATGACAATGTTAATTTTAGTGGAACTATATTTTTTAAGTGATCACTATGGATACTGGTAACTTACCGAGCTGCTCCAGCCTCTCACGCTGCTCCTCTCTCCACTTCCGCAAGCTCTCTGGCTCGGCCTGCAACCGGTCTACGCTGGAGATGGCTGCATACACGTCTGAAGGACCATTGCTCTCCTTTAGAACACACACAGCAAAAACTGGGGGTTCTAAACTCTGCTCTTTTAGAAAACTATATAGAATACAGTACACAAGCAAGAGATCAAATAGCAACTATACTAGTGTGTACTTTTTTTTTTACCTTTACGGTTTACTGTAAAATATGCTTTATCTCATATTAATGCATTTATCCATCGGTACAGCTAGCCAAAGCACTTTTTTTCATATTGCGTCCTATACTGTGCCTTGCCAGTTCAGGGCTACAAATGTTATAAGTGCATTATATATGATGTTTACACCACATACTGCATATTTACCAAATATGTTTCAGACCACACACAAACTCTCTTGAATAATACCATACAATCATTAAAATCCATTGTAACTCTTGAAATCCCACCTTGGTTGCAGGGTTGCTGCACAGTTTATAAATTCAAATATAAGACTTTTTAAGACCCTTTTCAAGACCTGAACAAATAAAAATGAATACTGTATCCCCATGCCAAAACAAACCCACACAATCTCAAAATAAATCATGTATCATAGACTGTTACACATTCATACAGGGGCACACATTCAACATGGCCTTAACCATGCTTATCAGTAAAACAGTAGGACATACGCGAGTTTAAAAAACTTAAGGCATGTTTTCCTCATATTTGTATCACAATAAATTTGGTTTATGTACCATTATATAAATACAAATTATAGGTCAACTGATACTGGATTTTGCTAATGCGACAATGTGCGGAAAGAAAGGCAATTAATCAGCCAATAGTTTTTAAAATTGGTAGCCCATATTAAATGTTCCTAGTCTTTCCTTCCAGGAGGGCCTCACACAGGCTACAAGAGTCCAAATTGAATTAAATTCCTGGTGCAGTTTATGGTGCAACTAAAATACCAATAACCAGGAGAAAAGAAATATGTGATTCATAGTGCAGAACTTTTATCTTTAAAGGCTGAAATACACCAGGGACTCTCATTTTGAAATGTATGCGCTTCACTGCTTCCAGCTGCTCTTTAAATTTTCCAAATTGAAGACCTCTTTAAATGATAATTGGTACTTTTGATGAATCATTTAAGACTTTTTATGACCTTACATTTTGGAAAACTGAATTTAAGACATTTAAATACTTAAGGATCCACGGAAACCTTATATATCATAACATAACTATATAGTCTGTAAGTGCTACGTGCTAAATAGTTAATTAGGACTCTGCTCGCTGTCATTTGCTAAAAAAAAATAAAAAAAAGCATGTGATGTTATGATGGTGGTATGAGCTGCCAGCTTCAAATTTACATTCAAACATTCTTAAATCAAGGTCTATTTACTTTGAAGCATGCAGAACATGCAAACTATATATTTATCTCATTAAATCGCTGTCTTTGCGGTTTTATAATCACAATAGGACACAACGTGATATTCACTTGTGTGCTGAATGTTTGCGCAATGAGATTCTTAAGTCAGACTGAATCATTTTTACTAGTACAAGTACATGGGTGCAGTATTGGACCGATTCCAAAACCAGTATCGGTACATCCCTAATTATCAGCTAATCAGTATTTTCATCAGTACATCCCTAGTAACGTTTGGTATTGGGGAACTCATATTAAATCTATGATTTCTGATTCAGTTTTGTGCCAGCAAGGTGAGCCTTTCTACAAAAACTTAACAATACTAGTTTATAGCCTCACAGACAAAGCTAACAAACCCTTTATCTAATATGTATATGTATAACCTTTTAGATATGTGATGTTTACAACAATTATGGCAAAACAATACATAATTTCTTGAGTTTCTATTGAGTTACACAAACGGTTCCTAAAGCTAAATACAATCACAATCAGCTACTGAAAGAAGATACACAAGAAGACAATGTAAAATAATAAATACTATGTAAAAATACTAAAACATATTTTGCCAGATAGAATACAGGGAAGGTTTCTTCAAGGACTTTAGCTTTCTTACCCCATGCAGATCTCCATTCACTGTTCCACCTGAAAGGACAAAGAAAAAAGACCACCACATTAAAATTGACATTATCCAGTCAGACTGTCTTGCAGTATTGTCCATTTACAATGTATCATCCTCAGTTCTGTTTAAGTAAATTTAGAGTGGACAAAAAGGGACATAAGATACATGGAAAAAAAACAGGATACATGGTTTTTCTTACTGCCAAAGTCTCTGAATTTGCTGACTTTCTTCCTGAATCAGTAAAAAAAAAACAATATAACATTTCTTTACTAGGGATGTTTTGGTCAGCAACATTTAAATGTTTTCAATTTGATTAATCAATGAATACATATGCAGTACATATTATGCACACAATAATCACTAATGATAGGTGAAATCGGTCTTTAGCACATTGAGTTAATTTATATCTACACTTAATGGATGCAATGCATACAACATGCAAGCCCAAGTATTTTTTCTGCACACTGCAATGCATGTTGTTTCCAAGACTGCTGTCTACAGGATCCAAGTCAGTGCGCCTTTGTGCCTGTGAAACTACATCCTCGTCATAATTTATTCAAACCTTTCTGCCAGAGCAGCATTCGAACAAACTGGAAGACGACTGATATATCAGTTTTACCCATTAATCTGTGCCGATAGTTGCTTTTTGGAACTATCGGTTATCAGCAAAAATCTATACAGATAGATGCCAATGGTTTTTTCAACATTACAAAATAAGAGTCCCTGGTGTGTTTTGTGCTTATTTGTACTTAAATGTCCTATGCCATGCACCTGGTTATTATTGGGATTTTGGTTGAACAAAAAAATTGCATCTGGGATTTTATTCATTGTGGACTATTTGCCCACCATACAATTTATTTATTTTTTTAAAGTATACTAATTTTTTTACATTCTATAAATCCGGTATTGGCAAAATCCACTATCGGTTGACCTCTAGAACAAATGGCCACCAAAAAGGGAAAACCAGGCACTTATATTCATTGATAACATTTATTCCTTGTAATAAACAACCACAGATGTTTTAACACATTTGAAAGAAACATTGAGGCTTTTTAGGTGCGTTTGAAATCAAACGTTCTAAAATTCTGAGGCGTCACAGATTAATTTGAACTCTCTAATCGAAAGTCTGAATCATACATTTTTGGGCGTCACGTGTGTTTTCGAGCATTCGACCCAGACACATTCAGACATTATAGGTGCGTTTGAATCGAACATTGTAATGTAGACATATGTGGTTTATTCGAACGTTCGAATCAAACATTTTGAGCACGTCTGAATAGAACGTTCGAAGATTCGGGGGCATTGCGGGTGAATTCGGACCTTGTAATCGAACCGTTTGAGCGTTCAAAGCTTCGACTCAAACATTCCAAACGCTTTTTAAGTAGGTATCACGCTAGATTTTGAGACACAGCCGAATTCGGTCTCAACCAAACCTAAAGACGGCCACTTAGACACTACAGAATAAAGACAAAAGGAATTGAATGTTTACACACCCTTAAGCACACACAGCCTCCAGTCCAACGGTCATTATATAATAAAAATCCTCAGCGTTCAATAAACTGGATATTTGCTGATACAGCTAGTTATTAATTTATAAAGGTGCGCAATCTAATTCAAAACGACTATTATCCATTTTGAAGGCGAATGTGATTAGATTAAATAAAAAACATTCCAGTTCATCTAAAGAGGGAGACTCATAAAGAGCAGAGTTCAATAGAAAGCCATGTTTCCTGCTTCCTTTTAACTACCAGTCCATTGTGTTAAACCATTAGAATATCTAGACACATATTGGGCGCTGAGACCTGTGCTCTGTTTAGAGTACAGCAGTAATTCTTTATTATGGACACATTGCGATACTTAATGTAGAGCGTTGTGTGGAGGCTAGCTGGCTAACCAGCAGGTAAAACAGCCATTTCCCAGGTTGTTTTTTTTTTTTTAATCTAATAGTGCTATAGTAACATTTTAAGACGGTTTATTTGCCGTCGAAGGCTCAATCAGCGGTGTAAACCCACCGTCTTCTTGGCTGAATAATGAAGGCACCTCTCCGCTGTCCAGGATGCTGAAGCCCTCGTCATTCTCGATGCCAGCGATCTCACTCTCCTGCTGGGCCAGGAACGCCGCCGCAGGGTCCTCGTCTGCCCCCACACCGTTCCCTGCGCTTCCCTGAGGGGCGCTAAGCATATCAAAATCGTCCATGGCTAGCTATTTATTTTTAACGTGAGAACAGTTGAAAACACAAATCGTCCTGCTGTCTTGCTCGTCGACGGCTCCAATGTCAGTAGGGGAGGTGCCTAAGAGAGAGCGGAAGCGAAGGAACCAGTTAGCCACTCAGAGGCTGGTATTTTTGATTGGCAGTTCGATTGTCTATACAGATAAGCAGGAATTGAGCTGTGCACCAATGAAATGACTAAACCGTGGCTATACAAGTCCCGTGATCCTCAGCGTACCCTGACAGGGCGTTGCAACAGTATGGTTTGTATACGTAACAATTCAATTCAATTCAATTTATAACGAACATAAATGCGCTTTATCATAGAAAATCTCTCAATTACTTCAATACTATTGAAACTCTACGGCTATTATATGTGATAAAAGAACATGCCAGCTTTTCTTACTTTTTCGCCAGGAACACAGGGTAGTATGAAGGTGATCATGGTATCAGATGAAAATATCATAGTACTTTGAAAAATGCTATTTTACTCAATGATTTCTATACAAAATCAGTCGTCATATTACATGGTAAACGTCGTAAAAAAGCGTGGTAGTATCATGGTACTTTTGTTTAACACAAACTTGCAATTAGTGAAAACTTGACTTTAAGAGATCAATATTCTTTTTAGTTTGAAGGCTAAAAGGTATAGTTCACCCACAAAATGAAAATTCTCATAATTTACACAAAAACGACGATTTTTAGAAGAATATTTCAGCTCTGTACGTCCTCACAATGCAAGTGAAAGGGTACAATATTCTGAAGCTCCAAAATGCACGAAAAGACAAAATAAAAGTAATTCATAAGACTAGTGGCTAAATCTATATCTTCAGAAGCGATATGATAAGTGTGTGTGTGAGAAACAGATCAATATGCCAGTCAGTTTTTACCTTAAATTCCCCTCCCTGCCCAGTAGGTGGCGAAATGCACAAAGAATGAAAATTGGCAAAAACAAAAGAAGATCTGAAAGTTAAAGTGGAGATTTATATTAAAAGAGGACTTAAATATCGATCTGTTTCTTACCCTCACATATCATATTGCTTCTGATGGCATAGATTTAACCAGTCTTATGGATTACTTTTATGCTGCCTTTATGTGCTTTTTGGAGCTTCAAAATTTAATTCATTCAATTGCATTCTAAGGACCTACAGAGCTGAAATATTTCTCTAAAAATCTTCATTTGTGTTCAGCAGAAGAAAGTCATACACATCTGGGATGGCATGAAGTTATGTAAATGATGAGAATATTTTCATTTTGGGGTAAACTGTCCCTTTAATGGGTTATTATAACCCTAACATGTTGATCAATACATCTAAATAATTCCTTTTAATTCAGTCATATAAACAAAATGTACAACACACAGCATGAGATTACAGATATGGCATAATTTGTTTTCATTTCCATTATTTATTCAACAGCATTTGGCAAATGATAACACAAAAGCAAGAACAGGTCTTATGAAAAAAAAAAAAAAAACATTTTTTGTTTTGTTTTGTTGTATTTGTATTTTTCTGCCAGACAAGACAAAATGTAGTGGCTTTATAACTGTGGATCTGGAATCATGCATATTTTGTATGTCAATTTCATTCCAGTCAGAATCCCATGTTGAAGAGACACTCAGTGTTCCTTAAGCTTTGGCTTTCTTGCTATAGTTGTCGACTGCATTGTTAGTGACACTCTCATCCTCCTCAATATCTATAGTCACTTTTTTCCCTACCAGCTGGAAGATGTCTTCTGGAGCTACACCCTTCGGTTCTGCTACTTTCACAGTCAGCATGTCAAGGGTTAGTTCTGTACCCTTCGGGATGGCTATCTTTGCCACCACAGATTTTCCCAGCTAGAGAGGAGTGGAAGACAAAATAATTATAGGAATGGTCTGACTGTGCAGATTACTTTTAAAACAATGTCTTTGTAAAAAAAAAAAAAAAAAAATGTCCCACATAAAACACAGAGGGAAGCAGAGAACCCAGTTAAAAATTAGAGGCCTACTTAAAAGGGTAATGGACAGAGGGAGTGGAAAGTAAATAGGAGGAAAGAAAGACGATGTTTTGGGAGGAAGTATAAGGGAAATGGAGAGATGACAGGAATGCAGTGGTGGCAGGAATGCAATGCTGAGTCTAACTAGGAAAAAAATTATAAAATAAATACATAGTTAACCAAACTATTCCCTTCAACAGAGGGCAGGTTCAGTACAAAATCTGCTTGGAGTGTTTGCAGCAAGTTTTTGTACTGGATTTGTTCTGACCTTATCATGGCAGGCCACCTCGCAGCACAGCATGCGTTTCACTCCGCTGCCCAAAGCTCTCTCCACCGTGCGGATGGATCGCACCAACTCTGCCAGCTCTGCGGGCTCCAGAGATGCTGCATGATCGCTACCCTTCCAGGTGTTGTCCAAGGTAACGTGGCGCTCCACGACCTTTGCTCCCAGTGCAACTGCCCCCACAGTGATGCTGATCCCACTTTCATGGCCTGAGTAACCAATGGGAATGTCTGGGAATTCCTTTTGGTATTCCTGTTGTTTGGGAAACAAGCATGTTTAATATATATGTTACTTTGCAGTTCATGATTTTGCGGGATTCATTTAGCTAATTGTAATTCAAGTAAACAGAATCCATTATTCTTTTGAGCTGCATGTGATCTATGATTTAAAATGATCTCTAGTCAAGAGGCCTATAGCTGATACTTTCCATTCAAATTGTTTTGAGTAGAATACATTTAAGTCTATAAAACATGTTTTTATGAAGATCAAAAAACATTAATAGTGCTGAACACAATGAATGTGATGTTGATAAATGTGTGCTGGTCCTTTTGATATAAATAAAGCAGGAGGTGGTCTCTTTACTGTGATAACTCGCAGGTTGACGTCCTCCGGATCTAGTGGATATGCACTCGTGCACTGCAAGATGCAGAAGTTTTGGTTTTGTTCCTTCACTGTCTCGTAAACTCGTCGCATCGTCTCCATTGACTGCATCCCGCTCGACACTATCATGGGACGTCCTGTTACACACAAGCACCAGATGTCAGTGTTTTCTATGAATGTCTTACCATTTTTTGCTTAACCCCTTTAATTCTGGTGCTTTTTGGGGCAGTTGCCTGCCATTTTTCACACTCAAATTTAAATGCTCACCATTCACACATACACTAGACTAATTGAACCCCCCTCCCACAAATACAATAAATAAAAAAAAAGACTCCAATTATTCATAAATAATATTGTATGTGTTTATAATCTCATTATGTTCACTCCATCTCCCTCCAAAGGTCTTATTTTATTCCACTTGATGACAGCAAGCAATAGAATAACCATTTTTTTCTCTCTATCACATTCCATCCAGGGGTTGTGTAAACCGAAATCCTCTGTCATCTAGCCAACCGACTGTTTTAAACATTGACGGATAATTCAAACGCTGTCCGCCGTTTTGAAATGTCCGTGTGTGTGTGTCCTGTTTATTGCCAGGTATTAAGAGGTGTATTAACAAGCACAATCAACATTAACACCTGGTAATATGAGTCTCTATTAACCAATTGTGTTTGGATTTCGAGAAGTGGGTCTCTGAATTATTGACTGCCTACATCAGTAATTGCATTAAATGTGTTAATGCATGATTAGTGTTTTATTTTATTACAATAAAGCGCAAAACATATAGTAACAAAATGAAAGCGTGATAAAGTAGTGCATTGTTTCTAACAATTACTTGCATTTAATATAATCACAAACATGACATTTAGAGCAGAATTGTCAGTTATTTTAGATCACTACTTGCATTAGAGCTTCAGAAATGTGTGATCTGTGATATCAAGCACATTAAAAAAGTTCCATAAACTTGTGCATGCAAGTACTGTATGCGCATTTTCAAATATTCTGATAGAACCTTTATTTCCTTTAAAAGCCACACATAACCGGCAAAGTGTAAAATCTTGTCTTAGCGCAGCGGTTGATTGACAAGTAGAATTTCACCCAAGGACCTATTGGTTTCACCAGACTTAATTGGGGAGTAAAAATATATAGCTAGTATTTAAGCCTATATACTGTCATGTATTGTATTTGACATTATAATAGACGCTAAGCATTTCCCAAGAATGTAGTACTTAAAAAATTAAAACAACGTACGATGGATAAAAATAGACCATGACGGAAACTCAGTCCGTCAGATTTACAGATAAAGATTTTTTCTAGTGCAACCTTTGATTCCATCACAATACAGATCTGAAATGTAGATGGTGCTATAATGTATTTTAGCTTTCACATATGTGCTCGTCCATTGACATTCAGTCTAATTTTCAGTTCATGCACCACCCTCATTGTTTCACTGAATATCTTAGCCTCTGAATGGACTAGAAGCTCCTCCCTTTTGTTCTCTTAATATTGTATTTATTGTACACGTATGCCTTTGTCTTACCTCATATGTTATATGTTGGTAGTATCTTCAGTTTTTCTTTTGTAATAATTGAACAAATTAAATCAAAAAAATGTTGTACATTTTATTAAAAAAATATATTTTTTATTTATTTAATTTATTTATCATTTTTATTTTAAAGAAATAAATTATATGTGATTTCAGAAAAAAAAAACTTAAACCATCATAATGGCTTAGTGAACTTATGTTGTTAATGAGCTTAGTGAAAATAAAAAAACACAAGTAGAAGATATTTGCATTTGATTTGGACCAAATGGAGCTACTGTATGTAATCTCAGTGATAGATGGTTTAAAAAGTCTCCCTAATGATATAGGAGGCAGTGGCCATTACTGTTTGATATCTTAAGGAATGATACTGCATTATACTAGAGCATTATTTTTATAGATAGCATATATTTATTTGTTTACTTAGTTTTGATAGCTTTCTTTTATTCAAGGTTGTTTTTTTGTTTTTTCCATTTATAATATCTTTAAGGGATGGATGGTGGGCTGGGTTGTGATGGTAATATATTGACTGAGCTATGTTGAACTTGTTCTTTAATTAATATTTTGTTTTTTTTACTAAAAAGTATATGATGCCAACATAAATGTTCAGTACATTTACCCTTGGAATTTACCCCTGTGGTCATATATATTTTTATATAATGACCACTAAACAGTATATTTTACTGATTTCCTACATGCTGTAGCTGTGCTAGTTTAATGTCTCGTTGCTGTGAGTGCTGTTGTCTCTTTCTTCTCCTATACATATATAATTTCAACATTCAAATAATATTTCATGAGCATTCATTTACTTATTTGATATAATAAGTGAGATAATTATATAGTCAACAGGTCATTATTACTGCAAATCCCTTAAAGACAAAACCCCTCCAATTTGCATCAGGATCTTAAACTCCCTATAGAGGTTTGTTTTGCAATAATGATGACTGACTGTCCATTTCCCTTCTGTAACCAATATGTTGTTAACTATTAAACCTTTTTGGGCCGTTTTCTTGAGGTAGGGGAAGTTGTTGGTGTCTCCGGATCCGACTTTGAAGAAAGGCACATTAAGCTCATCAAGGAATTCTACAGCCATCTTAAAGCAGGTACACAAGAGGACAAGAACACAACAATCAACACCAATATCATCATGTGTGAAAACAAGTTATTGGAGCTGAGCAAGTGCTGGGGACACAACAAAGCAATATGAGCAATATGATGAGCAATATGAATTGATATTTGAAAACATGAACAATTGACATCAGTTGCAGACTCTTTGTCATATATTAATTTCTATTTCTAATAAACAGTCAAAATATATATTTAAACATCTGGGCCAAATCTATTATTATTACCGGAAAGACTAACATTGCTTTTTTTTATTATTATTATTCCTCTATTAAACATTATGTATGTGTTTGTAAATATAAAGGTATAGTCTACTCTGCGTTATGTGCGCATGCGTAAATCCCGCTTACCTCGTCCATTCCTGACGCAGTGAAGAAAATGTCCACTTCTTTGGCGTACTGCTGCAGCTCTCTGTACTGCTCATGGCTGAACTCTAGATGGCGCTTGTGCTCTCCGTAAGTTTTTCCCCAGGAGTGTTTAGAGGTGTACGGTCGCTCCAGCGCTTTCTTGTTGAATTTGTACTCCAGTTCGCTCTTTTGAAACTTGGCACAGTCTGCCCCACAGTCCTAGAAGATGATAGTTAGTTATATCTCCTAAGTAATGACAGCAAAATGTATTACTATTCAATGCGTTTGTAATTAAATATAAATTATGAACAGTGCTCAAAATTAGTCAGTACAAATCTAGGTAATGTTTAAAGCATTTTCAGGTATTACTAATATGTAAAAACAGGTTTATTACATGTATAGTTAAATTAAACCCATTTCTAAGTTAGTGTCAAACATTACTCTATGGAAAACCTCCAAAAGCATAAGAGGGTGACTTGAGACGCAGCACCTATGAATTAAGTATTTTATTTACAGTATCAGATTAAGAGGACACGACACCTGTTGTCTACTGCACTTCTGCTGATAGAACAATTTTAAAAGTACATTTCATAGTAAACGAGTTTGTTTGCAACAGAATAGTGAATTATAGTAGTAAATTAATTCTAATTTACTAACCAGAAAATTTGCAAAACTCAGAAGATCAGTTTAAAAAAAGAAAATTACTTTCAGCCTTATAAAAAAATAATTAATTCTATGGAATGATGCTGACAGCCAAAAAATAAATCATACCTTTGCCATCTTAATCATTTTCTTGGCGATTTCAATGTCTCCTTGATGATTCTGTCCGATTTCTGCAATAATGAAACAAGGGTTGTTTCCTCCGATCATGCGACCGGGACACAGCTCAAATTTAAGAGGCATCTTATAAGCACAAAAAAAAAAAGTGACAGAAGTGCTACGAAAATGGCAGGTAGTGAGTTTGACTTGCACAAGTGCTCACTGCTTTCTTCAAATACCGATATGTGAGAGCTCATAAGACCCGCACGTCTTTCAAAATAAAAGTCCTCACTGGTTAATTTTTATCAAAGACAAGTCAGTCAAGTATCTTTGGAACTCTCTCGGACAGGCTCGAAAGCTATTTTCCATGTAAACAGGCGGCATAATGTACAACTCCTATCTACTTGAAAGGGGAAAGACAGAAATCTCCAAAACAGTTGATCAAGATTAAGGTTAAAGAATATATTTAAAATCAGCAGTAAAATCTGACAACAATGGTGTTATATGTTGTATTTCTTCACCTCAGAACACGCCAAAAACTAGTGCTAGTGCGCATGCGTGTTCTCGAATTGATTGACAGGTGATCTCTGTTTCTAAACGCTGATTATCTCTTTTAATTGTAAGGCGGGACTTCCTTTTCTACAACCACCGAGCGTTCCCATTTATCCCATTGATTTAAAATAAGAATTCAAATACCCTTTAAAGGGGGAACATACAAAACAATGGCTCACACTAATTCAAATACAAATTCAACTGTCATGCATAAACATGAAGTTTATGAACATTCATTCCAACATTTTCCAAGTGTCAGAGTTGAATTTGTCATTTTCATTCTGGGATGAATAAAATACACATTAACATCTATACACACAGTCTATATCACAGACTGTTTTTTAGATACATTTTAAGGTACATTGATTGATTTGCTAATCCTTTTTGAAAAAGCTCATGGTTTTCAATTCTATCTGCAAATATAGCTTGAAAGATCAAACAAGAGAATTTTGGATTTAGTCCATGTTTGTTAGCTTTAAGGACATCTATAAACTAGTGTACTCATACTCTTTATATTTAATTCACTTTTAGCAGATACACATAATTTTTTTTGCCTTCATCTTTCGTGGGGAAAAAGACCAAAATACTGATTACTCCAGCACTATTTTGGTTTGATTATTTCTATTATGAAAATGTCCCTCCGCCTAATACATAAAAGTACTGCAACCGATTAGCATGGAGCACATTGCTGTAACACAACTAGTACTTATGAGTTTTGTTGTTGTTGTTGTTAAAGGAATGAGCCCTTTAATATTTACTGCCCAAGTCTGCTCATTGTGGAGGCACAGTTGTGGACACTTTTCTTTCCCTCTAGATGGCTCACACAGGATAGCAAACTTACCAATCAAGCTCTGTAGGTCCACACAATTCATGTAAATGTGACCATTTAAAAAATTTTGAAGGCCCAAAAAGTGCATAAAGGCAGCATAAAAGTAATCTATACTCCAGTGGTTAAATCCATATCTTCAGAAGCGACATGATCAGTGCAGGTGAGAAACACTTTTATTTCTCTAAATCTCCACTTGAATTCTTTTTTTTTTTTTTTTGCAATTCACATTCTCTGTGTATGTTACCATCTACAGCGTGAGAATTTATTGTTAAAAAGGGACATAAATATTTTTCTGTTTCTCATCCACACCAAGAGTATTGCTTCTGAATATATGGATTTAAACACTGGAGTTGTATGGATTACTTTTATGCTGCCTTTATGTGCTTTATGTACATTTAAAGTTCTGGCCACCATTCACTTGCATTGAAAGGACCTTCAGAGATGAGATTTTCTTTTAAAAATCTTAATTTGTGTTCAGCAGAAGACAAAAAAAAGTCATACACATCTGGAATAGCATGAGGGTGAGAAAATGATGATGATTTTCATAGAAACGGAGAAAAAAAGACATTCAATTGTGAAAAAAAAAAACAAAAACTAAAATGCATCAATAAAGCATTGCATAGGAAAAAGTTTAATAATGAATGTGAAACCACTGATTTTTCAGTGTACAATTCTACAAGTAAAGCATTTTTTGACAGCATTTATGATATATATATAAACTTATATACAAGTTTATACATACACTTTAATGGCAAAAACTATGAACGCAGTTGTCCTACAATCTCTCATTAATTGTAAAATATAATGCTTATATATGAAGTGAGTGAATAACAGCATGTATGCAGTCCAGTTATAAATTAAAGCAATTCACTGGTAATATAATAACATTTGCGTTCAATGGTTTTAATGATCAAATAATATATTATAGAAAACATTGGACAAACAGCATTTTGTTTGTATTTTCATTCATTCTTTCATTCATACAGGCTGGATGATTGGAGTAAACAATTTAAACATATGGTGCTCAAAAAAATAAGAAAGACTTAGAGAGAGCACTAAAAGAGAGAGGGAGATAAAACCACATCAGTATATTTACAGAATCCACCATGTATTAAATACTCATATTTTCCCTGTGCATACATTCAAATTATATCCTCCTTCATAAATTCTTTATATAGTTAAATGTATCTTAGTTAGGTGTTATATCTACATTTTATAAAGCTATTAGGACAAAATAAATCTCACTCAGCTGAACACATTGAAGAACAATGGGAAAAAGAAATATTATTTTTTCCCTTCGTCTTCAGAAAAATTTGTTTATTAAATTCTGGACCATGTTGGTCGAATATATAAGGCCATTGCAACCAGATTTAGTGAAGTATTGAACAAATTACACTAAGGTTGTTGTAATCTTATCTGTTTGCTTATTTACTTGTTTGTGTGTTCGCGCTTAAATACATACTCCGTACACAGCCAGAGATCCCGCATACCTTTTTTCCTCTACCCTTGCACACCTTTTCCCTAACATGCATTGGGAACTTATTCGCTCTCTCCCACAGACTTTACCACACAAGGATCCCCAAGTACCAATCTTCAGTATGGACTATTATGTACACACTTTGCATCCCCCAAGTTTTTTATTTTTTAATAATCATTATTTGTTTAGTTTTCTCTTTTCATTTTGGTATTATGTAAAAAATAAAAAAGATAAAAAAAAAAATTATAACTCTGGATGGCAGATGAAAAATACAACTACTTCTGTTTTGAAACATGTGCTGATGTATATGCTGCTACACCCCAAAAAAAGAACTTTTCAGGTCAGGCTTTAAGCCACTATTGACTTAATATATAAACCAAGCACACGACTGGCCCTCAGTCCCAAAGTCTGTAACTGATATGTTCCTGGTTTCAGTAGGTACGGCGGGTGGTGTAGTCCAGTACCATGCTGGCGGCACCGAGCAGGGCAGGATCTTCAAGCTTAGACACCATGACCTTAGTCTCCTGTGCAGAGAGGAGAGCGCGCTGGCTGATGACCTGACGGACTGGATTCTCATAATGACTTGCCAAAACACCAGACAGGATCACCAGAGACGGGTTAACCATGTGCAGGATGTTCACGATACCCAAACCCAGAGCAGTGCCAGCTGTGAGAGAAGAGGAGAGACAGACAGACCATTAGAGGAGTTCTTTAGCACATACCTGTTAGAAAATAATCATTTGGTGCTTGAATGGTGCTGGTGGGTTTTACCTGTTTTAAGTATGCTCTCGGCTTTAGAGTTGCCAAGATGTGCAGCACTGATGAGATGAATAGCGTTCACCTGTTCTTTGTTCTTCAGAGTCATTCCCTCCACCATCAACAGGTCCTCTGTCATCAAAATGGAAAAACATGTAATTATAACATTTACATGCATTGCAAAAAAAAGCAGACATATTATGTAATTACATATTAGTTACATGTTAATAAGACATGTAAACTTTGTAACATATTTTTAATCACAACATTTCCATTAGAACCATAACCAAGAATTAAAATGAAATGAAATAACCCTAAAACACACAGTGTTCCCACATTGGTAATTAGCTTGTTCTTAGAACAGCAACACTATGTTGCTGTGATATAGTGCGCAACAGTGCCCACCCACTTTTTCAGCCGTCTTGATTCGGATAAAATTTTTCCCATTCACTTCTTCCATAAGGATTTCATAAATTCCTTCATAAAGAGTTCAACACTATGAACCAAACCAACCAAAACTGTGAATCACAACAATACAAACTTTGATTTGAAGCTAAAAAAGTACTTGAAAATGAGATAAAAAGTACAAGACTGTATACTTAACATCTTTAATGAGGGAATGAACTACTTGGATGACGCAATGCAAATGATGTAATCGAATTAAAAACTATAGGAAAATATAAAACTACTGTTTTAAAATTGTTGATAAGTATACAAACAATATATTTCTATTTTATTGCAAAAGTAGTTTGAGAATGTAGTGAGATCAACTCGACTGTATCATTCACAGAGCTTGTTTGCCATATTTTGATTGCTGTAATTCTCTAATTGGTGGATCGATTCTCTTTAATATCGTGGGGAAATTCTTCAACAAAACTTTATTTTTGAAAAATGAAGATGAAAGAGCACGAGCTGATGGCTTCAACAGAAGTATATACCCATCAATTAAAAACCTGAAAGCTCACGGTAGGTCTGTCTACAAAGGTTTATATGTTTTTGTTAGAAGTCTACACCCCTATGGAGAAAATGAATGGGATTTTACTTCCAAAACCAGAATGTTACGCTCTATTGTCATACTTTAGAATAATGTGGTCAGGTGAGTAGCGTCAATACTCTTACTGCACAACACTGCAGACCAGCATGCAGTGTGATTATTACTTCCTTATATCAGGGTTAGGTCCGTGTTTGTCTTTAAAGAATGAATAGATAATGGCTGGTGGTGCAATATGAGATATGATGAGGACAAATACAAAACCAACATTTGAGAGTGGGTGCAAGTTCACGTTTTGCTTTTTTAGCTTTGGTATGGTAAAGATGACAAAGATTATGTAGACAAGTGGAAAACAATTGTGATGATTAACGTAATGTTAACTGTGACATTTTACAAACGCAATACGATTTATGTTTTGTGTCAACTGAAAGGAACATTTGTGTCAGGGTGGGCGAGGCTGATAAATATGATTTAGTGCAAATGTCTGTGTGTGTGCGTGTGTGTATGCATATTTGTATCTCACCATCATGCAGTCGCTTGGCTTCTCTCTCTAGGGCAAGGCCTGATGAGTAAGCTTCTATACAGCCATGGCTGCCACACATGCATTCTGGTCCTTCCAAAGAGACTACGATGTGTCCCAGTTCTGCTGCACAATATGTGCTGCCGTGGATTAGTTCATTATGATGGATTATACCGCCCCCGATTCCTACACACACAAATGTCAAAATTCCATTGTTGAGTGTATATGTTGATTGTTTTAGATTCAGGCTTAATTTTATGCAGGTATTTCTACACTTCATCAGATAAATGTGATCAATCAGGAATCGAGAATAACAGCAGCTGGAGAAACCGTTATTTCTAATATGCATCTACACATCTGTATCCATAGGAAGGAAAAGCATTCATTTAATGCCATCGTACTCAACATTTTTGTGATACCAAATCTTTTTGTGGCCCACGTGCTGTTGTCATCACATAAAATTATTGAATATGTATGAACTTTGGGGTATCAATCTCTCTCAAACGGATAAAAATAGTCCCCGAATATAAATCTGATTATAAACCACTATATAACATGAGTGTGGGTGGGATTTGCAAGCGTGCATTGATAACAGTTTTTGAAACCGTTATAACAATATAAATATGTTTTATTTTACTTGTGTTAATTGCATGTGTCCATTATGTATTAAATTCCATTATGTATTTTACTTTCGCCTTTGTTACAGCATCGCAAATTTAACGAGGTCTACTTGAAACAGGATGTGATGCTGTATCTTAGCGAGGCTTTGTCCAATTGAAACGAAAATGTGTATGCTTCATCAGAACCGTGACCTGAGGGTACATGCGAAGTGTGGTGACAGCGCCACCTATCAGAATCCAAATGCGTAAAATCCAAAATGTGAAAAATGTCAATTATCCCTGTAACTTTTGAATCGTATATCCTAAAATCATGAGGTTGGTGTATGGATTCCTTGTATATTTTGAGCGCTGTCGAATAAAACAAAATTGGTATGCCTTATAGACAATGTACAGAGGGTACCCAAGCATTTTTGAGACAGCGCCACCTATAGTTCAAAAGACAACCAACAGTTTTGTGTGCTGACTCATGGTTTGTCTCTTGGCCATTCATGGACAATATCCACTGAGTGGTGCAGTGTGTAAAATTCTGTTCTAATTCCAAAGTTCGTAGGTTCGATCCCCACCTTCACAGGTCTTACAACTGAATTTATGTAGTACTGGAGATCTTTGTATTGTGCTTACAGAATAGTTGCAGGGTTTATTCCAGATCATGTTTGCTTGCCGGTATTCTTATCGTTCTTCTTTTTTCTCATTAATGGGAGTTTGAGGCAGCACTATGAAGCATACCTAGGAAAATTATAATATTTGGCAAACTGATAGGGATTGTTATGAATAGCCCCCAGACCAGGTTTGTGGTCTCTAGGCCAAACTCTATGCTGCCATTACCAGAACTAATAAAATGTACATTTCTTTCTTGTAAATTTTGAACTGTTTGTTCTAAAAATGTTTTTTAATGCAGCACTGACATTATAACTCTGTTGGATTGTGGCAGAGTTTTTTTTTTTGCTTCTCCTGTAAAATATGTCTCAGATGATCTTCTGACCAAACCTAACAGAAATGACTGAACAGAATTTAGATTTTCATCTTTGTTAAAAAGTTACGCAAATACCAATTAATTGGAGTGCCCGCTATGCTTAGCTGTGCTGACCTTCAGCTCAATCCTGCCCTAGGGTGACTTGCAAAGTGGAGTTTGTTTGCTTTGCGTGTCATATTTGGTCTAAGTGCTCTTTGTGTCCTGCTTAGTGTGGTGCTATGCTAAATTTAAGTGTTGGAAAATGGAAAATTCAATGTGCATGTCCTCATTCATTTCATTTTAATGCGTTACACTGAATACAAATTTCATTTTTGTGAGAATGCAGACTTTATCTGTAAAATTCCCCCTTTAAAAATAATGGTTTGATCTAAATTTGATTTAAGAGTGTGAATTATTTTGACCTCGTGAATCAAACAGATGTAAATTTCTCTTACACTCTATCCATTTTTAACTTTGTGTACACATATAGCACAAGAATAATCACTGTAAATAATGTAGTGTGGTGCAATATTTGATCAAATAAAGGCCATTATTTGCCATTTGTACAATGACTTCTACCCATATAACATTCAGCCCCGAAATCGAATGTAACCGTGTTGATACGAAAAAAGAAACATATTTTATGACCACTTATCATAATATTGGAGAGCATGCGTACCCCAATGTCTATTTAAAAAAATACATACAATGGAAAATGGTTTCCTAAGAAAGGCTTGTCTATGAAAAGGGAGTAAAGAGCTGTTTGAAAATGTTGTGGAAACTTGATAAACTAGTAACACCAGTCAAACAGCTCTAAAATTCATTGTCTTTTCTGCCACCCCACCCCATTGCCACATAGTAAAATCTGTAAAAAAACAAATTATTCAAACCGGTTCCAGTGATAATAGTGACAAAGTTCTCCACGCCATTTCCGTGGCCAAACTTTTTCTCAGCAAGGGCGGCACAGTTCCCGTCATTGTCGACCCAGACGGGCAAGTGGAGGGTGCTTGAGAGGGGTGTGCGGATGTCCACTGAACTCCACTCGTTTATCAGTTTTGTGGAGTGGAGGATCACCCCGTCTTGAGGGTTCACACGGCCCCCTGTGCTTACACCTGAAACACAATAAAATCTTTGAATAAATGGATAGATGAAAGGATAAGCTTTTTTACCAATTCTTTTCCATGACATTTCTATGATCATTCCAGTCATTTATGATCACTGGACAGAACAGAATAAAACAGTTTAGTATGCAAAAGTCACTCATAAGGCCTTCAATGAAAAAAAGACTGATGGTTCACGGTTCCTTGACGGCAAGCTTTACTCTACAGAAGGATTTATGAAGACCAATATCATTGAAATATTTTCATAGATAATGAAAAATTGTAGAGAAGAGCCAATAAAATGGTCTCTTTAGAAATTTAGAATGAATGGAAACATGGAAAACATGATATACAGATAAACAGAACAAATAGACCTGAGCGCAAACGTACCGACACCCAGGATTCTACAGTTGAGGTGAACAGCATCAGCCATGGCCTGTTTGCACATGGTCAGTATCAGCTCTATCCTCTCTTCAAAGGTCTTAGGATTCAGCTGAATGTACCTCTTAACTACTTTTCCCTGAAACACAAACATCCACATACATGATTAAATAAATAAACACCCAATCTCATGAAAAATAATAATGGAGGGAAAAATCTGAATTGCAAAGCGGTAGAGAAAAAAATTCAGGAAAACCAGAATTTCAGACAGGCACTTATTAAACACTCAAAAATCATGCTGAAAATAATGTAATTCTATTTTTTTTTTTAATAATAAAGAAATATTTTCTGAACCAGTACATGCATTCTGAGTGGATTTACAATAATATCCCATTTTTACCACAGTTTATTATATTGCAGCTCTTTGATTGTTTATTTGATCAGTTGGTAAGAGGTGGTACCTCTTCATCACTCTGACTGGAGGTATGATCCATGTGAATGTTATACACCTAAACCAATAATGTACCAAGTAAAATTACTGCATTCAAAAACAGATAAGTGTTGGTTGTTTTCTCGGCTGACTACACACCAGAAAGTGTGTTATGCAAACTTGTTTCTAAATTCAAAGTAAGAAGTTTACCAAAGTCAGTAATGTTTCACTGAGCAAAAATATAAAAATTGAATTGAATTTTTTTTTTAAGTCCACTTCACACACAGTAGGAACAGAGATTATGCAACCCTTCTGATCAAACTTACTTCTGTTTGTTGTACAAGCAGAGCTTTTAAGTTTTATTGAAATAAAATGTTGACACTGTATGTGCTTCCATATCCTGCTGAATAAAACATACATGCACACGTCATAAGCAAACACATCTTGTCATAACCAAACACAGCTGTGATGTTTCAGCCTGTTCTACATATTTTGGTTCAGGATGCTCTTCAATTACTCCTTTGATGACATGTCCAGAAGATGATCTGGATATCTATGCTTAAATTTTAAAAGTCTGCCATCGCATACCTTCATGCTGACAATGGCCACACGCAGGTTGGTCCCCCCCAGGTCTACAGCAAGAGCACTCTGGGTCTCCAGAATGTGGTCAATATCTTGAGAGATGCACTCCTTCACTGGTGGGAAACAGAACTTCTTCTGAAGTGGCTCAGATAGGTCGATTGTTTGAAGGAACTTCAAAATGCGTTGGACCGCATTTCCGTCACCGTAGATTTTTGAGCTAGTGGATAGAGTTAGAATGTTTAGTGGACATTCAGGGTGACTGAGACCCAAAATAGGATGGCTCTCTATAATAATTGATACTGATCGGTCAGTTGGTCAGAAACATTTAAGATCTTATTACCAGGGGTAGCGTTTTCCAAACTGCAGTTTCAGGGCCTGGAATATTTTATTATGCGTGTCTGCGTCTCGCACATGTAGAACATTTTCCCCTGTTGTAACAACAACATGCAATGGTCTAACTGGTTCATCAAGACATGAAAACTAAGTTACACAAAAAAGCAGTCTGTACTTTTTCTGAAGTATGAACTTACACTGATTTCATGAATACAAACTGAGCTGCATCGTTAATGTTCTTTCTTCTGTGGAACACAAAAGGAACTATTCTGAAGAATGCTTACACTGCTCTTTTCCATACAACAAAAGCGGAAGATGATTTATAGATATATTAACACACCAAAAGTTACTAGAATGCACTATATACAACTTCTGCACTATATTGCTAAACTGACCAGTCGAGTCGTTATTGGCTCAAATTCTTCCCCCATGTCATAGTTTAAAATAATCTAAATCCCATTTGTGCACATTTACACAAATCTTCACACATTCAAACGCGATTGGTCACAAGACATGGGAATATAAGAGATGTTTGACATCACTGACATCAAACCCGTTTAATGTCAATGAAGTCAAACATTATTTGTTCTCGCACATCTCACAACTGATCGCCACACAATGCGTTTTGAATGTTTTGGAATGAATGCACATGTGATTCTTTTATTGTATGAATAAGAGCATCTCCTTTTGCGTTCCACAGATGAAAGAAAATTATATACGTTTGGAACATTAGTGTGAGGGTAACTAAATGATGATAGAAAGTTCTACACTTAGCCAAGTTTCACCTTTGTCAGCAATTCATTTATCCATTAGCAGAATTATCAACTGAAAGAGTTCTCCACACCACTGAATAAACACTATAATGAGCACTGAACATATGATCAAATCTTAGCTGCTGTAACACCTAAATTTCTCTTTATAGATCAAAAAGGTATTATTCATATCTTATCTTACCAGTCTCTCGACCTGTCTGGCGATTACCCAGGTTAACAACAGGAGTCCCGAATGCTCCGGCCTCCCGAACTCCACAACTGCTGTTCCCGATCATACAGCCGGCATGGGAAACCAACTGGATAAACTGATCAAACGGAACATGCTTCACTGCACAGAAGTTTGGGTGCTGTTCGATTCCCTTTCTCCTCATCACACGAACCATCTCTTTACTGCCTTCATGAGACAAAGACAGAGCAGCTTAGGTGTTAATGTTGAAAGGGCCATATTCCAGTCTACAGAACTATTCACACAAAGACCCACATTTTCGGGGCAAATGTTAGTTCTGAACACAATTTTTTTTAGGAACAATTCATTCCCATGGCGCTTTTCACATTGGGTCCGACAAATCATCCGATGACAATCTTTTTTTTTTTTTTTTTTAACAGAGAGCAGTCAGACTTTTTTTTTTCTTTGGACTGCAATGAAAACTGACTGACCAATGAGATAAGAGCTTTTTGCAATTTTTCCAGTCACTGCGCTGCTGCACAATCCAGCGTGTTGGTGGTGCTAATCAACAGGCAAACACAGAGGTGCTGTGCTCTTTTACTTGTCTCACGCACAAAACTCTGAATTCAATGAAAATATGCAGTACATAAATAATATAGAAGCTATAATCCAATTTTTTTCTTTTTATAATATTAATGTACTTACATATTTATGTGCAAATAACTCATATAATATATCAGGTGTTTTGTTTTAATGTACCTTATTTCATGTTTATATCACTGTGCCTGTTGTTTTATCCTGGCATTAACATAGTGAGAATCGTCAGTTTGTTTGGACTAAGCTTGTAGTAAAATATCACATAAAAAGACTCTTTACATGCAATACTTCACTACGAGTGTAGCCAAACAAATTGCTGACCCTAACTGCTATTTTTATTGCAAGGATAAAACAGCACGAAGTATTCATGTAACAGTGCTCTTTCTCACCATGCACAAGAAATCCGGAAATCATTACAAATATGCAATAATTAAAAAAGACCATAAGGCTGTTTTTCTTTATATTATTTTTAATATCATGCATCATATTTTATGAAAAAAATGTTTTACTAAATGAACATTGTACAATGTGTGTATAACTGGACTTTGTGTTACATTATCCAGGCATTCAAAAAGAACAGCTGGGCTGGAGAGTTTGTTTGGAATATACTCGTAGCAAAATGCATGTGTATAAATATAAAGAGAGAAGACACAGGATGTATGCAACAGCAATCATTATTCATCTCACTCACACAAAATACACAGATTCAATATTTCTCAAAATGCATCAAAACATGAAATGAACAATGAAAGTTATGCCAAATAAGGTAAATAAATGCCTTAACTAGGTTAAAGATATAAATCTCATGCAATGACCATTGATCCATGCACCAGAATAAATGATTGTAGAACAAAGGCAACAACTATACATGGGTGAATTTGTTTTACATTTTTCGGTCTTGCCGTGAATATATGGAGCCAGAAATATGCCAAAACAATTTCAATTGTGTAATTTTAAATGATAGACTTTTGAATTTGAATTATAAGTGTGATTTTCACCAAATTTAATATTATTTTGTAATTGGCCAAAATGCTCCGTTCGACTTTTCCGAGACCCTCTACTCTTCCCTGTGGAACACGGAAGCTTGATCTCTGACCCACTTTCTGTAGATCTGAATTTCTGAGGTTTGAAATTTAGAATATTGAATTTGGTGTTCTGACTTTCTTCTTCATCTTGAAAACTTGAAGCTGTATTTTTTTAAACGGGATATTTGCAGTGTAAGCATTCAGAACCAAACATTTGCTGTTTGAAAATACATATTTATAAAACTGTGCCATAAAAATTCAATTTGGTTAAATATGAAATGTTCAGGATTAGAGTTTAAAAAATTATAAATTCAAACCTATTTAAAATACAACGTAATATTACATTTGGCAAAAATCACACTTATAGTTCAAATTCAAAAGTCTATAATTCAAATTTACACAATTCAAATTCAAATTGTTTTGGCATATTTCTGGCTCCACATGAATAGACCTTCCGTCGGCAGTTTATCTTGCAAATGCGTCATGAATTTGGAGTAATTAGGCCTTCCTGTTGTACTTTTCGCCCCAAAAGCTCACTTAAAATGTTATTCAAAGTTTCAGTCAAGAAAAACGTCAAAATATAGCTTAACCACATAATCTGCCCTCATTTGACCCTGAGAATAAAGCAGTCTTTGCACAAATTATATTAGATATAATTTTGTTTGTGACTTTAACCATGAATAATTCTGATTAATCCCAATTTTGCATCTTAGTTTCAATAAATGATAGGTGGAAAGGGGATGGAGCTTTGCAATCTTGCCATTGCAATCTCTAGACATGATCATGATTTCAAGCTTGATTTCACTTTCTAGTGCTTGGCGCATGCACAGAGCCCTAGATGGTGCTATAGGATGCGTAATCAAGCTTGAAATCCTGATCGCCAAAGAGACTGTTAATGTCAAGATTTATAGTCGAAAAAGGAGTTATATTTTGGTCTATTCTCACCCAAAACCAATTGGATCCTTTCAAAAGACATTGGTGAAACCACTTGAGTCATATGGATTACACTTATGCTGCATATATGTGCTTTTTGGAGATTCAAAAGGTATGGCCACTATTCACTTACATTAAATCGACCTACATAGCAGCAATATTCTTCTGAAAATCTTTTTTTGTTTGTGTTTTGCAGAAAAAAAATGAAAGTCATACACATCTTCGATCAAATGAGGGTGAAAAAATTATGAGAATTTACATTTTTAAATGAACTATCTCTTTAAATGATGCATTCCATAAAAATGTGAACACCGAAGGAGGGGGTTGAGTCATATTAGTGACCAGAACAGTGAATTGTGGGAGTGGGCTCTTTTCATTTGGGCCAATAAACAACCACCCAGCATCAACCCAGAACACCCTAGCAACAGCATAGCAATGTGTTGAAACACAGTTAAAACACCTTAACAATAGCATAGCAACAACCTGACAACCACCTAGCACTGTCAACTGCAGAGCAATGTGCAAAATACAGAGAAAAAAACTTAGCAACAGCATAGTAACAACCTGGCAACCACATACTGTAGCAATGTGCCAAAACACACCGCCGAGATCACCATGACAACTGCATAGCATGCCCTAGCAACCATCCAGAAAACCCTAGTTACCACATACTGTAGCATAAATGTGCTACAAAGCAAATATAATACTTAAGCAACCACCAGAAAAATAGTTTTGCTTAGGAAAACCATTCACATTTAATATAAAATAAATATTTTTGGACACTGGTAATTATTCAGAAGCATCATACCTTGTTTAAATGTAAAATGTAAAAGCATGTGTTTGACTTTTATATGAACAGGTCTCCTATAAAGGTGGGAGACTGATCCCACATAACTTCATTATTTAGCAGCTTTCATAATGTTTAAGCCTAGAAAAAGCTAATTAATTAGTAAAAAAAATAAATTATTAAATTCTCATGAGCAGTTTCTTGTTTTCCCCAGTGGAGACAGATGACGGAAAATGTAATTTGCTGCGCGCTTCGATTGTGATTTTGATTCAGATTCCTGATTTGCAAAACGAATCATTCAGACCACTTTTTGAATCTTTTTGTTCAGTTCAAAGGAATCAAATTTAAAAGATTTGACTCAAATGATTCTTGAATGAATTGCACATCACTATTGCCGATCATTTTTGCATGTACCGCTGTTATTTGTTTTACGGTGTTCAGTCGCAAAAGTAACAAAAGGGTCTGGAGAAATTTATCAGAGTAAAAGTATCAATTTTCTCTTCAAAATGTATTGAAGTGAAAGTAAAAGTACAAAAAAATATTTATACAAAAGTACAAATATTAAAATACTGTAAGTACAGTAATAAAGTATTTGTACTTCATTACTATACACCTCTGGATTCCGGAAACAGACTTTGGCTTTATTCCAACAAAACAATCTTGCAAAATAATCTTGCACATCAGGACATGAACTGATTAAGCCACATAAAGCTTTTATTGTGGAAATAAACATCTGCAGAAACAAACTGAAAGCAGATTTTCTTTTGCCCCGTTGGTAACTGATATTAACATCTATCTCCATTAGTCAGCTTTGTCTACATCACTTACTACGTCACTTTGTTGACACATGTTGATGGCAGGCATGCTGAAGATGTTCTGAAGTCTTTGAGATGGATTGGAGAAAAATTTGAGAGAAATAAACAAAAAACAACTGACCTGCATCTATATTGGGGAAGAGTATGAGAGTTCTCTTGTTAAAGGAGATGAGAGCGTCCAGCATTAACTCATAGATCTTAATGGAATTCTTGATGTCTGTGGTAACAGGATGCTGCAGGGCTATGATGTAGTCTTGCTCGTTCACGTGATCTCCTATTTAAGAAAGAACAAAATAAACACATACACATACACAGAGAGACAGTGAGTGAGTTCATAATTGTAACCATGTACCAAACTTTTAAAACACATTTAGCTTTGTTTGGTATCAAAACAGATTTTTTAAATGTTTTAAAATGTGCAGTTTTTAACGCAAGTTTTCCAGGTTTAAAATAAGCTAAGCTCTTTCACAACCATTCTGTGAAATGCAGTCAAATACAGCAGAAAATAATTTTGGCTCGTTCTTCGCGTTTACGGTCATGCACTTACGATGGAAGCATAAGGGGCAAGGCATTCCAGAGGGTTTCAGAGCAGAAATGTGCTGCTCAAATTTTTTTAAATAACTTTGTAAAATTCTGCTGTGTTATTGGAGTTGTGTAATTTTCTAATTTTCTTAGCGGCCAGATTAATGGCTTATGAACTTCTGGTTATGCATTATATATGCCATTCCTGTGGGTGAAGTTTACACCATGAAAAAGTACTTTGCAGATATTTATATCGCATTCCTTTTTGATCTCCTTGTGCAAGTTCCAAGGTTTTTCACAGCTTTATATGACTACATCTTGTGGCTATTACGGCAGGGTGAGCAAGAGATGTGAGGGTGAACAGGCATGGCGTCAGGCCTCGGAAAGGCATTTCTTGGAAATAATAAACAGAATATGTCCAAAAGGGGAATAAAAGTGACCATAAATGTATTAAGTGTCCAAAATAAAAAAGGGAACCTGGCGTCTTTGTGGTGACAGGGCTCTGTGTAGGAAAGGGGAGTGTTGACAGGAATGATCCAGGACGTGGACAGGGTCCAATGAACGCACGCACTCCCCTCCATGGTCCACGACACGAGGGGCGGTGGCATCTGTCCATTTTTATGGCAGTGTTGATGAGGCTCCACTGACAAAAGGTGTGCCTCATTATCCGCTGTCCAAATGAGACTCATAAAATAGCACCTCTCCTAATCTTTAGCCCACTCCTGTTGTGAGCCTAGATGAAGGACGGCCAAAAGAGGTGGGGTGATGATGACGAGAGGGAGGGAACACTATACTTTTGAAATTTTGTGTATTTTAACATTTATCAAAGTGTAATCCCTTGCCCAATAGACTTTCATTGTAAGTGCCTTTCTGTAAAAGTAGTTTTTACTTGTTTTGTGGAAATTGACAGTATGCCACAACTGCTGCCAATAGACCTTACGTTGTATTTTAACAATTCCATTAATAATAATGATCATCAAAATGTTTTGATCAGAGGATTAAGTATTCTTCAGGTCTCACAGATCTGCTCTAGAAATCCCCATCTACTTACCGAGCCAGGACTTGATGATATCAGCGTAATCATTTCGTTGGTGGGCAGTTAGCAACTTGTCGTATGACGGGCAGCCAGCCAATAAGATTCGAGAATGGTCTTCACACATGGAAATGAGGTGTCTCTCGGCCGAGCATGTGCAGACAGCGTGGTAGTGTGCCAGTTTGGAGATGGCATGACGAATGGAATCGTCAATGGTTCCACTCACTTCTCCACCTTCCAGGTGCAAAATTCGAATGTTCATCAGAGCCGCTGCCGTTGCCAAGGCCAGGGCATCAAAACGATCACCATGAACGAGCATAATGTCAGGGGCAAGACGCTGTAGGACATCGGGAAGCTTTACAAGAGCAAGACCAACCGACTCCACCATGGCAGCTTCATCCTCACCACGAACTATGGTGTGCAACTTGGAGCCGATATCAAACTCATCCTGTTCAATCATACGGAAGGTGTTTCTAAGGATGAAAAAAAAAAAAACATAAAATGTTTAAAAGGTCAAGCAGAGCGAAAAAACTTTGCACTAAAACAAAATTAATTGCACGCAATTCTCAAGAATGTCACTGTATGACATAGAATTAAGATATTTGTCCTCACAAAAATGTACTTAAACAGGCAACTTCTTGAATAAGAAGAGATTGCCTACATTTCACAATATCGTGAATCATACTGGCGTCTATTCAAAATAAATTTATAAAATGCACTAGGTATAATCGCTTATAACAGTCTTGGATGGAAATCTGATAAACACAATTGTTCCTTGACACATGTTTACTCTGATCCCATAAACACATTAACAGTGCCAGAATGCATTGCATATGCCTTTAGAAGAGGTAAAGGTTGCACTGAAAACACAAGGTCTAATTGATCCCAGTTTTCATGACCCAAGGAAAAAAGAAGACTTCTGACTGGTTTGGCTTCATTGATAAAAGACAATGGCTTCTAGCCGCCAGCAGCAGCCCACTGAGAGGACAAAACTCCCACCAGCAAGAGCTACATTCCAACATTTCCATGGCAACAGTGAGATATTGTGCTTATTCATGTTATGACACTCTCACACCAGAACTTAAAGATATATGATTACTGGAGCTATGGCTTATGACTTTTAACAGTAAAATAGAACACAGGCTATTACTCTGCAAAAATAATTATGGTTTTCAAACAGGTTTCAAGAACATACATCTGACAGGTAGTTCTGCCCCAAACTCTTGCCATTGGTTGAAATAATATTGCTGTGTAAAGCTAGTTGGGATACTCCAGCAAACAGAGCAATGTCTTGATAGTGGGCCACAGCTCCCAGGTTTTGGGGAAAATAAACTAGAGGCAGCCTGTTATATCAGTTTTAATGATTAATCGGTGCCGACAGTTGTTTTTTGGAGCTATCTATTATCTACAAAAACATATGACGGTAATTTTTTATACCTCATCTGGTGACACACACAAAAAACTATTTATCTGATGAATATGTTTAAATGTAGTTCAATGGAAAGGAGGAGACGAGAACCGGCTTGATAATATAAATATTTTAATGATTAACTTAAGACAAAACACACATGACGGACGTCCATAAACTATCTCTCTCTCGTCACACCACCGTCTGCCATCGGCCTTTATCCCTCTCGGAGGCTTAATTAGCCTGATAAGGGACCAGTTGTGTATAATCACAACCCGGCCCCGCCCTCCACCTTGCCACAATAGGCTATAAAATGCTAGATTTGGTAAATATTCAAGTCCAGAGGCAAATTCTAGGCATCTGCATACAAGATTATCAGCAGAGTGCTCAAGCACTGAACGTGCAGAATGAGCATGCACCTGGAAATGAGCGCAACAGTCAGGTTAAAAATTCCATTCATTTTTAACAATAACTTATAAACCTTTAAAGACACACCTACAGTGCGCTCTAAGGTTGTTAATCCATGGCATATGCTTCTGTTGAAGCCATCAGTCAGCGTTATTTAAACTTTGTTTAAAAAAAAGGCACGTTTAACAGTGGAATTCCTGGTAAACAACTACTCAACCCATGGCACAGCAGTGAAAGATCCACCAATCAAAGAACCACGGCCAAGCGAGCGCACAAAAAAATCTTGGAAAACACAGCCCACTTTCATGATGCACTCGGAGTGACGCATTAGTGTCATCTTCCTTCACCCACAAACTACTTATTTATTAGTATATGGCATATTCTACCGAATTGGTGCAAGCTCAAAGGTGGAAAATAATTGTAAAAAAAGTTTTTCCTAAGAAAACTTTGTCCACATATACAGTGTATTGTACCATATCTTAGGAACAAATATCTAGTAAAGGAAAAATTAGGTTTCATATTAGAGTTTCAGACTTTATGTTATGTTTTTCTTTTCCCAAAATATTTTACTACCAAAACATAGAAATACACCAAAATAAAAAGCATTATATTTATCTATTAAGAATTTGTTTCCATTCCCCCTATAAACATTATTTTTATGAATGTTTATAAAATATTTTTACAGCCAAATAATAAAAATATTATATTTGTAAAAAATGTAAACATAAAAAAAAAAATTATACTGATTTGAGTTAATGATTCATGAAACTAAATATATATTTAATTAATCATTATCATAAACATTTAGTTAATAACTAAATTTCCCTTCATTTATGAAATGACATTAGGTCTTTCGGTGGCAAATTCACGGTTTCGGCACATGACATTTTGTTTGAAAGGTTGTGCCATATTCCCTAAAATATTTTGCATAATCTTAATGTTGAAAATATTACAAACACAAACGTGACAAAATTTGATATAATGTAGTGATTAATTATTAAAGACATAACAATTGTTTCTATCATTCGTATTTGGAAGGACAAACAGTACTCTTGAATTGTCATTGAAGTTAAGGACTGCATAGTCATACATCTTGTATTCCATACACATGAAAAGTATTTTAAAATAATAAATCAAGTGGTTTTAGTAAAAAAAAATATTAAAGCTCAACCAATATATTAGTATTAAACCTTAGCTGTCTGACTTGGAGTACTTTGTTCACAAATGTATCCCACAAAGTCTATAACAAACTTAGCTTATTTTGAGCATAAATTTAAAAAAAATTGGGTTTTTGGGGTTTTAATCCCACTTGTTATATTTTATGCATGTGCAACTGTTCAAAGTTTGCAATATCCATCCATCTTCAACCGCTTATCCGAAGTCGGGTCGCGGGGGCAGCTGCTCCAGCAGGGGGCCCCAAACTTCCCTATCCCGAGCCACATTAACCAGCTCTGACTGGGGGACCCAGAGGCGTTCCCAGGCCAGTGTGGAGATGTAATCTCTCCACCTAGTCCTGGGTCTTCCGAGGCCTCCTCCCAGCTGGACGTGCCTGAAACACCTCCCTAGGGAGGCGGCCAGGGGGCATCCTTACCAGATGCCCAAACCACCTAAAATGAATCCTTTCGACGCAAAGGAGCAGCGGCTCTACTCCGAGCTCCTCACGGATGACTGAGCTCCTCACCCCATCTCTAAGGGAGAAGCCCGCCACCCTTCTGAGGAAGCCCATTTCGGCCGCTTGTACTCACGACCTAGTTCTTTCGGTCATGACCCAGCCTTCATGACCATAGGTGAGGGTAGGAACAAAAATTGACCGGTAGATCGAGAGCTTTGCCTTTCGGCTCAACTCTCTTTTCGTGACAACGGTGCGATAGAGCGAATGCAATACCGCCCCCGCTGCCCCGATTCTCTGGCCAACCTCCCGCTCCATTGTCCCCTCACTCGTGAACAAGACCCCGAGGTACTTGAACTCCTTCACTTGGGGCAATACCTCCTTCCCTACCTGGAGTATGCACTCCATCGGTTTCCTGCTGTTTGCAATAATTTCCTTAAAATGAGATGTTGAAGAAAACATTGTCACTGCTTAAAATAATCATATAATTTTAGCTCATGTTAATTTTAGTTTATGATTATTAGGAAATAGTCATGTGTTTTAAACAGCTGTACCTACATAAAAACAGAAAACCCCAAAAAGTTGATCTTGTGACTTGTGACTTTAGAGCACATTTTCTTAAATTATGGGATTGAACTACTCAGACATTTTTAAATAAATGTCATTTTTTTTTTTTTTATTAATTTAAAATTAAACCATCAATAGAATCCAAATAATTTCCTTTAAAATAAAATAAATCTTTTAAAAAACAACATTGAAAAAAATTAAAAAAATGTTTACATATTATTTTGATATGTTTAAATTTAAGGATGATGGTTTGGACAGCAACCTCCTAATAGCAACTACTGTATGAATTATGATTTTGTAAATATTTAGATTATTATTATTATCATCTTATGCCTTTGGTTTTAATAGATCATAACATTGTAAAGCAGTTCAATGGAAAGGAGGAGGCAAGAACCGGCTTGTCAATATAAATAATATTTTAATGATAAACTTAAACAAAAGAGACAAACACACACATGACGGACATGTCCGTAAACAATCTCTCTCTCTCCCGCACCATCCTTCGCAGTCAGCCTTTATCCCTCTCAGAGGCTTGATTAGCCTGATAAGGGACCGGGTTGTGTATAATCACGACACGGCCCCGCCCTCTGCCCCGTCACATCCCTCCCTCGTTCTCACAGGCTGGGGAGCCCCTGGCATGACGTACACCCCACCCCCTCCTCTTTCCCTGATGAGGGGCATGCCTTTTGCCCCGTCTACCGGCAGGTCATTCCTGTCTACCTGGATGAGGGTGGGGAGAAGGGGAGGGAAACAGAAATAATAAAACTGGGGGGGTACTTCCTGTAACAGTGTAGTACCCCCCAAAAAACACTGTAAAATTTAAATGAGAACGAGAGAGAGAGAGAGAAAAAAAAAACACCTTACTCGTCAGTTCTCCAATACACCATGGCTTGTTCCTCTGCCACTCCTCCACCCTCTAACAGACAACAGCCGTGCAGATCAGAGGCAGTACTACAGCCCCTGGCGGACGGAACGCCCCGCCGCGATCTCGGGGAACAGAAGGGATCTCCCCGCCCTGGCAGTGGTTCTCCCGCTCCAGGCGGTCGGCAGCGAGCCCCTACCTGCTCGCGGTCGGCAGTCTCAGACCCCGTGCGTTTCAGCGGCTGGTAGGGGACTCCTCCGCCCTGGCAGCGGCCTTGACCGCTCCAGGCGGTCGGTTAGGAGCCCCTTCTCCCCTCGCGGTCGGCGGCCTGTCCTCCACTTTCAGGCGGCCGTGCTCCTCGCCCCCTGGTAGATGGACGCGGCTGCTCCTTTGGGGTGGACGGTAGTGGCGAGAACTCTACTATGGCGTATCCCTCCTCCTTCCCGGGTTTCAGCACCAGTGTAAAGCAGTTCAATGGAAAGGAGGAGGCAAGAACCGGCTTGTCAAAATAAATTATATTTTAATGATAAACTTAAAAGACAGTTTATCATTAAAAACAATAAAACAAAAGACACAAACACACACATGAGGGACATGTCCGTAAACGATCTCTCTCTCCCGCACCATCCTCCGCAGTCGGCCTTTATCCCTCTCGGAGGCTTGATTAGCCTGATAAGGGACCGGGTGTGTATAATCACGACCCGGCCCCACCCTCCGCCCTGTCACACATATTCTTATGGCATTCATATATTTTATTTTAATAATTATTTTTATTGTGGGACCGCAGTTTGCACCAATTTGGTAGAATGGCCATATTTTGGAATATTTTGCAATAAACATAATATATATTGTTTCTTTACTTATAATCAACAACCTAAAATTTTAGTTTTATATGCTTCCATCCATTTTTTTTGTTTTTTTTAATCCGATTAAGTAATTCGCAATGCTTTATGGAACTGTAGCTTGTGCACTTGTGAAAGATGATATGTACACAGAGAACTTATGTCTTTTAATCCGATTTTCAAATACTTTTTTGCTACAAATGAAAGTTTTAATGTTGCGAATCAACTCAGAGCTGCTTGATTTGGTTCATGGTTTAGAATAGGGATGATCAATCCAATACCTGGATCGGTATAGGCTCCGATACTGACGTTTTTATATGGTCCGACGAGAACGATCCAAGTCCAATACTGTGTGTTGGTCAAGATCGTTACTGTAAAGCTCCAAAAATGACATAAAAGAACCATAAAAACAAGTAGTTCATATGACTTGTGCATTTTATTCAAAGCCACATAACGACGTGTGATAGCTCTGTGAATCTCAAAAGGCTGTTTAATAAGTAAATATATAAAATGCACTCGCAGCACCAGCACGTTTTCACACACACACACAAGGCTATTTTTATCCTTCAAGCGGTACACAATATTTCAGAGCTACTCAAGAACAGCATCTCAGATGTAGATGCGCAATAGTCCGGTTCACTTATAATATGCATTTAGAATGCACCGGAGGTGGACTTTAACAAATTTTAATAAGAAGCCAATTAAACTACTGTGAAATTGCCAACAAACAGACACAAAAAGGACTTCCTGGAGAGTTCAGAATGTCAAATTAACAGCCAGAGGGTTTCAAAGTTAAAGGTGCACGATTTAGAAATATTACGGTTGTATTTAAAATTCTTAGTCAATAATAATCATTTATTATTATTATTATTATTAGTTTAAAAATATATAACAATATTTAGTTATTTTGTTTAGTTATTATAAAAATAACTGAATGAAAAGTGAACTGATATCTTACAACTAAACTGAACAAAAAATAAATCAGATTCCTTTAAAACCCAGACACAATTTTAAAATTACATAAAAAAAAAAAAAAAATAAATACTTAAGACTAGAATTACTCTTAATTTTGCTGCCCCACTGTTCAGTAGACTAGTTAATAATAAAGTGTTTCTTAATAAGCTATACATTTATATATATACTCTGTAATATGTAACGATATTCTAAACTGATTATGCAAAAAAAAAAACAACAACACTGGTATCACTTCGGTATCGGCCGATACTGAGATTTTATATATCGGAATCAGAAGAGAAAAGTGGCATCGGTGCATCCCTAGTTTAGAACTCTTTTATGAAGGATTTTATGAAAAGTCAATGGGGAAAGTTTATGTGAAATATACTTCTGAACCGACACAGCAGAGAAAGTGGGTGGGCACAGTTGTGCTCTTATTTGCACTACATAGTGGGTCTACAAGGTGTAAACACGCACAGTTGAGCTGTTACTGACACGAAGAATTGCAAGAAGATGTATTTGCCAGTAAAGAACATTCGTCTCGAATGTGGAAACAACAACAGTGGATATGAACATCAAGAGCGCGTGTGTGAGGAGATACCTGCATTTGTATTACTCAAGGAATATAAAGACATCTTTATGGGTCTAAACTCTTGAAGATGAATAGTCCAGTATCTCACAGCAGTCGTAGCATGCATGATTATGTGCACAGTTAAATTAAGTACACTGAAAGGCTAGCGTTTGACTCTATGCTGACCCTGAAAACCGAAGTATACACTGTCTGGCCAAAAAAAAACATTTGGATTAACTCTTTCCCCGCCAGCGTTTTTTAAAAAAAGTTGCCAGCCACCGCCAGGATTTTTGACGATTTTCGCTAAATTTTAATGGCCCGCAGAATATTTTCTTCCATGAATATATGAAGATGCTATATATCACAATAAAGATCTGAGCCTCTGCTTTTAGGCAAAAAAAAAAAGATTTTATTTTATCTTCATTTGTTCTTTTTTTATTGCGACTTGAACAGAGGTAGGTTTTGTCAAAAAAACAACATTTCAGACAAAAAGCTGATAAAAAGGCATGTTTATGTCTGATATTTTGAGCTTCTCAATACTCCACTTCTTCATGTTTGAGACGATCGCAGTCTGTTTCTTTGATCAAAGAGTTGCATACTCTTTCAAAACATGCGCAGGGGTCTTCCTTACCGTATAACACCTAAAACACGGAAAATTCTGTGTTTGGCGGGGAAGCGTTTTTTCATAAAACACGGAAAATTCCGTGTTTGGCGGGGAAGCGTTTTTTCATAAAACACGGAAAATTCCGTGTTTGGCGGAAAGAGTTAAAATAACCAGATAATTAAGAGCCTATGATTGGATCATTTTTGCAGTGATTAATATCTTTCAGCTGGCAACAATTCTTTAAACCCTAACTGATGCAGTGTGTAGCTTCTCATTTCTTAAACAACCATGTTTGAAGACGTATCCCGTGGTCGTGGAAAAGAATGACAATGCCGAGATTCATCGGGTTCAAATTGTGAGAGAGTGGTTCAGGGAGCATGAAGAATAACTTTCACACATGAATTTGCCACCACAGAGTCCTAACCTTAACCCCATTGAAAGTCTTTGGGATGTGCTGGAGAACACTTTACGAAGTGGTTTGACTCTCCCATTGTAAATACGTCATGAAGATCTCAGCCAAAAATGTATGCAACTCTGGATGGAAATAAATGTTGTGATGTTGCATAAGGTTGTCAAAACAATGCCAAGATGAATGCATGCTGTAATCAAAACTAAAGGCGGTCCAACTAAATATTAAGAGTATGTGACTTTATTTTTGACCAGGGAAATGTACTTTTGGCTATAGGCTACATATAGAGCATTGTAACAGAGCCAAGTCTCAGTCATTTTGGGCTTGTTTACGGTTAAAAGCCCAGTGTTAGGCACCAAATCTTATTTTTTCTGGTTATTATTGGAATTTTGTTTGCACAATAAACTGCTTTTGGGATTTCATTCATTTTCACTTTTGTAGCCGAAATGTCTGTGCCCGTTATAGTAAGGAGAGACTAAGAAACGTTTTATCATTCCATAATTATTTATTTATTTATTTTTAAGCTATCTGCCGGTTGACTTATTGGCAAAATCCACTATCGGTCAAACCTCTAAAATCAACCCACGAATGGCTTACTAATGGTGGTCTCTGCATTTTAAACTAGGATGGATGGATGTTAACCTCGAATAAAATGACACTTCAACTTTGATTCTAAAATAAAGACATCATGCCCCATGTAACCAGTTGCAGGTCTTACCCGTAATCGTCAATGAGATGTGAACCCAGCACCACCACCTCCAGGTCAAAGATATCAGAGCGTGCCTTGATGCCGAACATGATGGGGGCGAGTTTGGAGTAGTCCGCTCTGTTACAGGTAGCTACACAAACGCGTAGCTGACGTTTCAGCCCATTCTCCTGTCGATCCATCTTCTCCTGTGCACGTCGGGTCTTCAGATAGTACAACTCCTATGTGAGGAAAATAGCAACTTTTAGCATGTGTGTACAATATTCTGAAAGATCAGCTTTCAGTATAACTCTATTCAGAGCCCACAACATGCTTGCCGACACCTTTAATTTATTTAAAAAAATCAATTGATAAAACTTAGACAGTATAAACACTTGCAAGTGGTTGTTATATCCATTTATTTTCACCCATCTCTCTGGAACACACCTACAAAGTGTTATAAAGTCCTTTAGATGAGGTCTAAAAGGTACGAGAGGTTATTTATATGGATAGGCAAACACAAACTACAAAGATAATGATCATCATTCACACCTTGGCAGTGGACCGAATCAACCAAATAAAATAATCCAACACAGTAACATTCACTGTTGTTGGATTATGACTAGGGTATCTGATTTGAAGTGTGCTATACATAAGCAATAAGGTACTCAAAGACATGCTATACTGCGAATGCGGTCATGGACGACACACAGTGGAGTGTCTTATTGCTTGTATAAAATGGTTAGTACATGATAATAAAAAATTTCCAAACATTATATTAAGGAAATTCATTAAGTGCCATTCTTATGCATAGCTATAACTATATTGCATATTTTATCACAGCCAGAAGTCTGCATTGACAAAAAAGGCATCCAAGACCAGTAACATTTATTTTAATGTTGAACAAAATGAAAACAATAAAAACAGATTTGTAGTAGGCTAAATCAGATTATAACTTTCATGCCAGGGTTGCCAAATTGAGAGGATTGTACTTACATGAGTATTCCTGACCTGAACACTCTGAGGCATGAAAGCAGAATAAGAAAGAAAAGAAAGAAGAGGCAGATGTAGCTACGTCACTTTAAAAAGTAAAGTAAAACTATGAATCTGGAAAGAGAGCAAATTGCCTGACTAGTGACTAGAATACGCTCATTCAAACCCAGTGTATACTTCATGACACTTGATTCTGCACAGTATTTGGACAATTATTGACTATTCAAATACTTAGAATTTGCTTAAACAGACAAAGAGCAAACAATGCAACTGACTATGGTTGTCAAAGTCCAATTGCATTAAGGGAAATGACCAAACCAGCCAAAGTCAAACAATATTTACATGTCCTTCTTTATTCAGTAAGTAGACCTACATGATGCAACACAGAGATTGTATCGGAATAAAATGTAGTTCCTTAAGAAATAATTAAGGCAAATGTATCCCAATGTTATATGCCTTAAGTATGAAGTATAAATCATAATTACTAAACATCGGCCTATATGTGGTACACATTGTAGCAAGACATTTTTTGATGTAATTTATGCATACCATATTTATGAAACATGACTCATAAGAACACTAACAACCTAATTAAAAGAAGCAGGAATGTTACATGCAAATTCATGGTTTCTTAAGAACACAAAGTGGGGGATGACTGGAAAATCTGGTCATGTCATATAAGAGGCTCAACTAAATGGTATGACAAACCATTCGTACCAGAGAGCTCTTGCTAAAGACTTATTGAAATGGAAAATGTGAGGCCTGAACTGTGTCAATGACAAATAATGTCAAAGATTATAAAAAAGAAAAATCTTTTAAAAATCTAGTTTAAAACGCTCATTCTTAAAAATCCTAATCTGTAAATCTTGATTTAATTATTTTAAATCAAAATGTTGAAACCAAGTAAAAAGTAATTGCATTTTCTGGGTACACATCTTAATCATTACTTCCAAACATAAGTCTTCAAATACATTTTCAATGTAAAAAGTATTTCAATTGAACTTAAGTTGCTGTGTCAGAAAAAGGTCAAACTTACTGATGATATATTTCAGAGACTTGGAGATCTTGACACACTGTCATGAGGGTCAACATATGTGATATTTTCTGTTTTATGGTTTCATAAATATTATCATTAATACAGCTTTTTAATTAAGTTTTTTTTTTCTTCGTTACAATGTTAGAGCTGTACATCCAAGAATGTTTTTACTTTATGCACCACAAAAAAACCAAATAAAATGTCAAAATTAATTCTATTTCAAAATCTAAAAACATGTTCATAATAGGTGTATTTAATGACTGTATATTTGAGTATTTTTAATGTATTGTCTGACTGTACTTACTGGTATTATTGCACTGTTTAATTTATAAAAAACCAAAAGTAAAATTTACATTTTAAAGATTTAATTAATATAAATACACTCGCTTAGCACTTTATTAGGATCACTTGTACACCTACTTATTCATACGATTTTCTAATCAGTCACTATGTGGCAGCAGTGCAATGCATAAATTATCATTCAGATACGGGTCAGGAGCTTCAGTTAAAGTTCACCTCAACCATCCGAATGGGGGAAAAGGTGATCTCAGTGATTCAGACCATTGCATTATTTTTGGTGCCAGTTGGGCTGGTTTGAGTATTTCTGTAACTGCTGATCTCCTGGAATGTTCTCGCACAACAGTCTCTAGAGTTTACTGAGAATGGTGCCAAAAACAAAAAACGTCCAGTGAGCGGTTCAAAAGCCTTGTTGATGAGAGAGTTCAACGGAGAATGACCAGACTGATTTGAGCTGACAGGAATGCTATGGTTACTCAGATAACTGCTCTGTACAATTGTGGTGAGCAGAAGAGCATCTCAGAATGCACAACAGGTCGAACCTTGAGGGCTACAACAGCAGAAGACAATGTCAGGCACTTTATTAGGACCATAGTGTTCCTAATAATGTGCTCAGTGGGTGTATAACAATCTTATAATCTAATTTAAAGTGGCATGCAGAATTATGTGCTCTCGAATTGATAAATGATTGATTAGTTATGACAAACAGCATATTTCTAATTTATACACCATCTTGAATTTTACTTTATTGCACCGGTTTATCTGTCACTCTTGAGCATCTGACGTGTCACAATGACACAAGCTGGTTATATTGTGCAAGACTGTACATATGAATGCGTGAATGCTTGAACCTGTGTCGATACAATCAAATATCTATATATTGTGACTTTCCTCACCATATTCTAATGATAATTTAGATTCATGTATCAATATTTACATTCAACTATTTTTTTAGTATTCAGAGATATTCAATATAAGAATTATAAAAGTGGGCAGGAACAAGACTACTCGCACACAAAGTTACTCATTTAATATGACATGAATATTATCTCTATGACAGCATTGTGTCTGTGCTCTATTATCAAGAGCTCATTCACAGGGCCAACTCCCACATGCCCATCACAAATGAGGTTACAACAGCATGAGGCATAGTATAAGGCAGTGCTAGGCCTTTTGAGAAATCTACACCATTCTCACAGTTGTCCTGCAATGTACTATAGGGATTCTAGAGCACAGCCCACCTGCCCAAATGTCTACACTTTTCCCTAGATAAAAATAAATAACAGACGCCACGTTGCTTACACCATGCTATTGCAAGTGCATCGAACTCATATGAAATCCTCCATGTTTCCAGCGTGCACACGCACACGCACACACACACACATCATCCCTGCTAAAAGGCATCACAAGACTCTCCCTCTTGGCTGCTCATAATCACAACAACCAGTGGAAGTAAGGAAAAAGGCAGAGAGAACGAGCAAAAGAAAATAACAAAATGGCACAGGACTCACGTGTGGGTTTCTAGGATGTCCCGGCAGCATGGTGTTGTGCAGTGTTATCTTTTTTCGGCTTATTTCTGAGTCAAACGCAACCCCTTTCTGTCTGCTTTCCCTCTATTTGCCGTCTCTGACAGCCATTAAAGAAAAAGGGAGGAGGAGAAGGGCCCACTCCATGCTTCACACAAAGCCGCTCAGGCTGAACCAGCCCAAGGGGTGGGGCCAGAACAGGTCTTGTGCACCTATTGGCTGCCTGGGTTTTTAAAGGGGGAGGAGGAGCGGAGCAAAATACACATACACACAAAATGAAAAGCATGTGCACTTTTAATCTTAATCTAATTTCCTTATACCACAAGAATCAAGAGGATGTGATAAGACTTTTTACAGAGCTGTGATACAAAAACACGCTTTGAACATTGAAATGTGCATTTCTCCATAAATTTACTGTATCGCTTTTATTTTTAATCATATTAAATGCATTTTTTATTTACTTTAATAAATTAAGTAAAATCTATTTTAATATGATCAATTAGAATAATTATTGACCAAATTAAAACCATCTGCATATCGGTCATAATCACGAAAGCGGTGATATGTAACAAAGATGGTTTATTTATTATAAGTTTATAAAAAATAAATTCAATGTGTAATACAAAAGAAACACCTAGCAAAATAAATTAAATCCAAAAAATGCGGAGTATGAATTGTAATGTTCAAACCTAATTTGTAAAGTTTGATTTCTAGTGTTTAAAACTACAAAAACAGAAGTGCAAAAATGTTTTCGAAGTGAAGACAGTAATAGTCATCTTATCCTATTATTTATCTTTCATTGTGGGTCTCTTAAAATTTTTGGCCTGTAATGCATTCAAAAGAGCCAATCCAAATTGAAATGATGTATTGTTAGAACAGTAAAACTGCACCTTTTCTGACAAAATTTTTTAAATATCAATATGAGCCCAAAAATGTCATATCAATGCATCCCTAATTTTAAATAAAAAGAGCAATTATAGGGCATTTTCTGGCCCTCACATTTAGAATTTCGGTGGCATTTTTACCCAATACTCCTATTAATTTCTTGACCTGAAGTGTAACAACAAAAGACCATGATTGATCATCTAAATATCTGAACATGTCGTTTTTTTTATTATTACTAATCACTCATATTAACATTATTTATAAATGTATTAACTCTGGAGTTAGGGATGTGCATGAGTAATTGACTAATCGAGTACTCATACTCCACCAGCTAGTGGACAATAAAAACTCTATTCGAATGTCGCAAATTGATTTGTAGGCAACACTGAATAAGACCAATTTTCTCCAGTGTATCTCAATTACACTACTGTCCCTCTGAATCTCTCAGCAAATCTCGAAGTTACAACTGAGTCCACTGGAGGGCGCTGTGGATGTGTATCGTAGAGGTGTTGGATGAGAGAAGGAAATATCATTGCGTCTGTGCTTTTAAGCAAAATCAACCGAGATAGGATGAAAATAATGTGCCTTTCGAACCATTCTGAAACCAGTTTTTTCAAAAGTTCCATTTATTCAAAATGCTGTTGGTTAAACCATTGACCGATTAATCAGCAAGCTTTCAGATGCAGCCCAAGTGTGGCAATACTTGTTAGAATTCTTACTGAATTCTACTCTTATTTGTATTCGGTTCTTGTTGGAGTCATGCAAACCAACGGGTGAGGAACTGCTTCTATGGTGGAAAGAAAATGAGAAGCGGTACGAGAAACTTGGAAACTTAGAGTGCATTTTATAAAAAGCAATCTTTCACCACTTCCAAAAATTTCTGAATAATACATGAAATTTTTTAAATGTTATAGCCTTTATGTAGACTCAGAGTTTATATATGTGCACTACCCTAATGCCATATGTTTTGGCTTTAAATCTCGCTGCCATTTTATTTTATGCATATTGTTCATTACATTTTTCCCACAAAAGAAAAGCATAGTTTGCTTATTTTAAAACCGTTAATGTTTTTGAATTAAACAAAATATAAATTTTATGTGCATGTCATATTTGCTATTTTAAACTTACATTTGAATTTAGTCATCACGAGTAATCAATTATTGTGTTTTGTGGGCTGGAGTACATGACTACAAAATTACTGCAAAATGCCCATAAACCTATTTGGAGCCTATATGTTTGCAACTATTGATGTTTATTGATAATATTAATTATTAATATAATAAGCCTAAATATTGTGGCTTAATGACAAACTTATGCAGCTGTCCTCAAACAGTTGAAATGAAATAAAAGATTACTACAAGATCTTAATGCCAAATATGATTTAAATATGATTTAATCTTGATTAATGATTAATTTCTCTGAACTTCTGAGTTATTTTGCTTTGAAACAATCCAAATAAGCAAATCAAACTAAGAAAAAAAATCTGATTGAATATGTCTTTGATGAGATTTTTTGTGGTCTCTAGAAAAAGAGCCACGTCCTCATATTCTATGACCTCAACACACAAGTGATGAGCAGATAAAGCTTGAATCTGTCTGTGATTGAATGGCTTGTGTGCATGCAAGTGTCTGCATTCTCTCTTTATTCAGGCATGTCTCTTTTCATCTGTAAGGGTGTGGTTGTGTGCCGAGTGTTACGTGGCAAGCCTCAGGTGTGGTGGGTGAGGATCTGTCACTGTTTGCATTTCAACTGTCACATCCTAAACTACAAGATTCAATTTAAGCATCCGAAATTACAGTGATGTGTGCTAAATTAGCTCTGCATAAACATTATTGCTTTATTACATACTGTTCAAAGAGATGATGCCTTAGGTACAAAGAAATCAACTACAGGGAAGTTCCAAATAAAATAAATTAATTTGGTAAACTAACTTGAAAAAAAAAACTACAGAAATCCATCTTTGTTAACTAGTTAAGGTTTAAAAATATTGACATTTAGTCATTTTGCAGACTAACTATATTAAGCAGTCTTTTATATTAATCTGAAATGGTGCTATAATGTAAATCTTTAGGAGCAAGTGAATTACAATGAATACATAGTTTTGAAAAGGTAAACAAGGGAAGAGGTAAACAATAGTCAAATTTAGAATTTGCTTAATAAGAGTTTCAATTGAAGGTTAATAATGCAACAAAACACAGAGATAAAGACACTGCTAATAATCCTCACTATATGAAAGAGCATCTTCCCATCTGAATGACAACTGTTTTGAGAAAAGCAGTAAGAAACAACCAACTTGAGCATAAAATATAGTACCTCTTTGAAACCACTCAGAGGAACAGAGAAGATTTTAACTAGGCCTAGATCAAAACAGAGAAATTGTGCAGTCTCCAGGTAGAAAGAGACAAGCACAAAACAAAGTGCCACCTCAACACACTGGACAGTGGACACGCATATACAACAGCACTGGATGAGTAAACGCTCATGTGCAATTTGACACTTCTGACCTGCCAGAAAGGATTTCATCTCATCAATAAACTCTTTGTTAAGGTCAAAGCAAGGAATTGTACAAAGCATGAGAATGCTGTTGAATGTGCCCTTCTCACATATGGAATGCAGTAGTAAATAAAAGCAGGATAAACTTGTATAGCGGTGAAACAAATTTTTGCTTATCCGTTTGCTCCAACAGAAAAAAAAAAAAAAAAATCCACTATGACACTCTTTCCAAAAGAAGAAATAAATAAAGTGGTGGATTACAGCAGTCAGAAATTTTCAGTCACACACTCAGCAGCTGTATGAGAAAAATACTAATAATTATTATATTTATATAGCACCTTTTCACGATCAAGCACAAGGTGCTTCACAAAACATAAAATCAAAAACACACCGAAAAACTCATACTCACTTCACATTTCTGCCTTTAAACCCTCCAAATATTGGCCCCATTCACTTCCATAGTAAGTGCCTCATTGTAACCTAAATTTGCATGCTTTATTTAAAGAAAAGGAGGGACGAGTCAAAATGTATTTTTGTGGTAAACAACATTATGCGACAAATGCTGTTGACTGAGCTTAAATAAATTGTAACGAACACATAATATTCCTTTACTTTAAGCATGAATTTCAATACTATTTAAATAGGATATACCCGCCAAATAAGTAAAAGAACCACACTAGTTCTGCATTCACATATACAACGCGAAGAAACATTTCACCTCGCATTGCTCATGCGAGTGTGACCGCTGGATTATAAATTTGTATTTAAACTCGCATACGCGCGAGTGAGTATTCCCATTCTTTTCCGGAAAAGGACAGGATTAGGGGCTTCTACGACTTGGTTCATAGTAAAGTACAACCAATAGCTGAAATCAAGTGGACGCACATATTTTCCGAATTTACCAGGTAGTCCAACTTCCTCACTCAATTTCCTCCAAGCGATGTCTTTTTCATCCGGTCTCTGTACATGTATGACGTTGTGTCATACAATTCCGGGTGCCCACACACAGCTACAAATTTTTTTTAATCCATTTTTCCAGATTTCTTCTGCTACTACAGTGACAACCGGACCATCTCAATGCTAATAGTCTTTCGCAACAACGCGTCATGCGGATTTCTCACTCGTGTTTAAAATGCAAATACGCAAATTAAGTGATTTTGCGTGATCGTGTCGCGGCATTCACTTCATTCGCGTCGCCCGGTGCAAATTTGCGTCTATTCACATCTTTGCATTGTCTTTGTATGTAATTGCGCCATGCGAATCGCTCACTTCGCATTTGTTTGCGAATGCTCCTTTATAGTTATGATGAACTTCAGGCAAAAGAGCATAAGCCAGCATTCACTCAAAGGTGACAGATACGTTCTAAACGATACCTGGCCTAAAGGTGTGTATTCATTGCAATAATTCAAACTCTCTAGAAGTAGAATAACCATACTGGGTGCTTGCAGTGTTGGGTAAGTTACTCTCAAAAAGTAATTAATTACAAACTACTGATTACATCTTCAGTGAAATTAGATTACTGTACAAATAACAGAAAAGCAATTGCATTACTTATTACAAATTACTTCTAATACCCTTATCAACCTTGACCAGATGATAAATGCAAGGATAGACATGAAACTGTTCTTTTAATTCTTTCAAATAAATCATATAAAATCAAATAAATTATTCATGAACAAGCCAAAGAATTTAAGGGGGCAGCATTAAATTAGAAAACATACATTTTAACAATAGACGTTCAATTTTTTTTTTAAATTCACTATTGTTTTATATAGAATTGTTTCTAAATTCTATACATTATTTAATGCAACTACCTCAGAAGTAACTGTAATTAAATTACTGAAAATTAAGAGTAATCCTTTACTTTTTCAATTTAAAGTAACTTAATTACAGTAATTAATTACTTAATAATGCATTACACCCAACACTGGTTGCTAGTTTGTTTGTTTTGGACATGGCACCATAATACTAGTGTAGTTTCGGACATGTACTATCATAACATAAAATATAAAATGGTGATCATTCAGTGGTATATGACCTACTTCCTAGTACAATGGCATTACCATCTGATACCATCGCTGTAACACGGCACCGTCACAGTACTTTTTATGAGGGGAAGAAAATGAGCTGATTTTGATACTTGTTTTAAGAGCTAAAAGCCTCCACATGTGTTTACAATAATAATAGAATACAAGAATCATACGAATAATTACTTTCTATTTCTATATTCCTTATTTCACTACTGACTGACATAAAAGAAAGGTGCCTAGATAAAGATCAAGCTATAGATAAACGGCAGCATATGAGTAATCTGTAAGGTAACTTGACGAAAACTTTGTGTGAGTGAGTGTGAGAGTTTGTGCACACACACACCCCGCTGCTGTTCCAAAAAATGCTATCAAACTATGTCAACACATTACTTACGTTTCACGTGATTATCTGCAGTCCATTCCCTTGAGTTAAATCAGACTGGTGTTTATTACATCGAATACATAAAATGTTGATATACTGATTTATTTATTCGTTCGGAGCCAGTTGCAGATCAGCCAGGTGTCAATGCTTACCAATGCTAATGCTACAGAGATAATCTTTTTTCTCAGTTTCTATTGGTGGAGAGGCAGACGCGTCACAGCTCACTGCTGCCACCCACTGACAACGCTTGTATCGGCCTCGTTTCTGATTGAACGTTTCTTTTTTCATATTAGAATTTTATTGATTCATAAACAGGATTGAAGAAACAGAACATACACACACAGAATCAAATTATATCAAATGATATGTCCCTCCCCCCCTCACATGGCAAAGATCCAGTGGTCCAACACAAAATGAAAGTATACACACATACAAATACAAAATAAATAAATAATAATATTTAAAACAGACAAGATGAAACAATTTATAAAAAAATTAAATCATACATTTAAAACATAAAAAGGCTAAATAGCTGCCCCATTTTTTATTCAATAAATCTATGTTGCCTAACCTTCCACAGTATATGACATTGCTTCAAATGCCAATACCCTGCCCATCTCTGTGTGCCACTGTTGGAACGAGGGAGCTCCAGCCGACTTCTATCCCCTGAGTATGACCTGTCTGCCAATCATAACACTGGCTAGGACCCAATTTATTATGTATTTATCTCCTAAATGAATGACCGCCCCATCGCCTAAAATAGAACAGTCTGAGGCTAAATGAAATATGAGTGCCCAATACATCACACATAAAACTCTGAACACTCAACCAAAATTCTTGGACCTTAACACACCACCAAAACACATGAGTTGTTTTCCTATCTTCTGATTGGCATCGCCAGCAGGTGGGTGCATCTTTAAGACCAAGCCTATAGAATCTAGAGGGGGTCCAATAGAATCTATGTAAAATCTTGAATTGCATAAGGTGCCTCCTTGCATCTCTAGATGTAGACTTGATGGTGTCTTAAAAAATTAAACTCAAAACTAAAACACACGAACATAAACACACACATGACGGACATGCCCGTAATTCCCTCTTTCTCAAACCGTCGTCACCGGCCGCCTTTATCCCTCGCGCACCCCATCAGGCCGATTGGGGACCGGGTGTGCGACATTCTAGCCTGGCCCCGCACCCCTCCGCTCCACAGAGTAATACACTGATGATTCATGACCTTTTCCAAAAGTAGTAATCACCACTCCCAGAGTATCTGCCACTTTAGGGGGTGTATGCTACTCCCAGAAATAATACAGAGCAGGTGGTGCAGCTGTGAATACCTAAAGAATTGAGATCTGAGAATCCCAAAATGTTGAACCATTTTTTCAAAGGACCTCAACACTCCACTGTCATATAGGTCACCAAGAGTATTAACCGAATCCATAATAATTAAACAAAATCTTGGGTAGGCCTAGCCCACCTTTGTCAATCGGACTATGTAACTTACTGAAATGTAATCTGGGACGCTTAACATTCCAAATGAAAGACTTTGCTATGCTATCAAATTGCTTGAAATAAGAGAGGGGGACATCTATAGGGAGAGATTGTAGCAGGTAGTTTAATTTTGGAATACAATTCATTTTAAAAACATTAACCTTCACAGTCATAGCTAAATGTAATGAAGCCTATCTTCCCACATCGCTCGAATTTTTTTTATTAAAGGGTCAAAATGAACTCTAAATAAATCACCCAAATATGCTGGGAATAAATACCCAAAAAACTGAATGCCCTGTTTGGGCCACTGGAAGGTGCCCGGCTGAAAAGCCGATACAGGGCAGTATGCTGTCAGAGCCAAAGCTTTGGATTTAGACAATTCACTCTGTCACCTGAGAACTAATTATTAATAATAAGGAATAATAAGGAGGCAAGGCATAGATCTAGTAGGGTCGGAGACAACACTCTGTGCACCACACCTCCTGCCACCACCCCTGGAAAATCATCCTCCTTTCTTATCGTGCCTGCTAATGGTTCCAGGGCCAGACAGAACAATAATGGGGAAAGAGGGCAACCCTGCTGGGTGTCCCTATCCAGAGTCAAATTATCTGAAATTAATCCATTCGTTTGAACCGCTGCTACAGGGTGTCTATAAAATAACTTAATCTACCCAGAAAAAGTATTCTCGAACCCGTACATTTCCAAAATCTTAAAAAGATAATCCCATTCTACCATATTTGCCTTTTCGGCGTCAAGCGAGATGGCAGCAACTGCTGTCTGATCATTCGCCACTGCCCACATTAATGAAATGCCTAATGTTATCAGAAGAGTTACGGCCCCAAATAAACCCCACCTGATCTATATGTAGGGTTGGGGAGTAACGGAATACATGTAACGGGATTATTAAAAATGTTAAATATAAGTATTTAAAATACAAAATAAAAGTAACTGTATTCCACTATAGATACAATTTAAATAATTGGTAATTAGAATAAAGTTACATTCAAAAATCAATATTTTGATTACTGAAGAGATTTTTTGCATTTTATTTTCATTTGTTTCATTTAATATTTAGTCCTTTCAGATAGAAAACATTTATACACATAAATTATGCGATCCAAAGTGCATTTACACTCACCTAAAGGATTATTAGGAACACCATACTAATACTGTGTTTGACCCCCTTTCGCCTTCAGAACTGCCTTAATTCTACGTGGCATTGATTCAACAAAGTGCTGAAAGCATTCTTTAGAAATGTTGGCCCATATTGATAGGATAGCATCTTGCAGTTGATGGAGATTTGTGGGATGCACATCCAGGGCACGAAGCTCCCGTTCCACCACATCCCAAAGATGCTCTATTGGGTTGAGATCTGGTGACTGTGGGGGCCATTTTAGTACAGTGAACTCATTGTCATGATCAAGAAACCAATTTGAAATGATTCGAGCTTTGTGACATGGTGCATTATCCTGCTGGAAGTAGCCATCAGAGGATGGGTACATGGTGGCCATAAAGGGATGGACATGGTCAGAAACAATGCTCAGGTAGGCCGTGGCATTTAAACGATGCCCAATTGGCACTAAGGGGCCTAAAGTGTGCCAAGAAAACATCCCCCACACCATTACACCACCACCACCAGCCTGCACAGTGGTAACAAGGCATGATGGATCAATGTTCTCATTCTGTTTACGCCAAATTCTGACTCGACCATCTGAATGTCTCAACAGAAATCGAGACTCATCAGACCAGGCAACATTTTTCCAGTCTTCAACTGTCCAATTTTGGTGAGCTCTTGCTAATTGTAGCCTATTTTTCCTATTTGTAGTGGAGATGAGTGGTACCCGGTGGGGTCTTCTGCTGTTGTAGCCCATCCGCCTCAAGGTTGTGCGTGTTGTGGCTTCACAAATGCTTTGCTGCATACCTCGGTTGTAACGAGTGGTTATTTCAGGCAAAGTTGCTCTTCTATCAGCTTGAATCAGTCGGCCCATTCTCCTCTGACCTCTAGCATCAACAAGGCATTTTCAGCCCACAGACTGCCGCATACTGGATGTTTTTCCTTTTCACACCATTCTTTGTAAACCGTAGAAATGGTTGTGCGTGAAAATCCCAGTAACTGAGCAGATTGTGAAATACTCAGACCGGCCCGTCTGGCACCAACAACCATGCCACGCTCAAAATTGCTTAAATCACCTTTCTTTCCCATTCTGACATTCAGTTTGGAGTTCAGGAGATTGTCTTGACCAGGACCACACCCCTAAATGCATTGAAGCAACTGCCATGTGATTGGTTGATTAGATAATTGCATTAATGAGAAATTGAACAGGTGTTCCTAATAATCCTTTAGGTGAGTGTATTTCAGCGGTGAAACACTTTCTTATGATGTGTTACATTCATACAAGCAGACAAAGAAGTACGTTTGAAGTAGAAGAAATAGAAATAAACCTTGTGTAAATTGTCAGCTTTACGGTAAGCTAAAATGCTATTTCTAGCCATTTTACATGCACATGTTACCAGGAACGATCATATTTTTTTATCAAGAAAATTCACGTTGGATCATAATTTCTTTTTTCTTGTAAGAACTTTGATATTAGGGCAAAAATCGTATTCTTGATGATAATTTTTTTATTGTTTTCCTATAAAAATATAAAAAAAATCCTTAAAACAACACTGCATAAGATATTTAGTTTTTTTAACACGTGTATTTTGTCTTACTGTACTGGCAGAGTTTTTATAGTCAAAACAAGTGAAACAATCTACCAGTGCTGAAGAAGTAATCCAAAGTATTTAGAATACTTTACTGACCTTGAGTAATCTAACAGAATATGTTACAAGTTACATTTTACAGCATGTATTCTGTCATCTCTAGTGGAATATATTTGAAAAATAACCCTTCCAAACATGTCTATATGTATAAGAGATGTCATAACTTTTATTGATTGGTTAGCCATAATTTATGACAATATTTTAGGGAAATTGGAAGGTAACTCTTATACTCGCTTGGATCTTTGACTTCTTTGAGAATCAAACTGATCTGGGCTTGTGTCATGGTTGGCGGAAGTTTTCCATTCTTTAATGGTAAGTGCAAAAAACACACCAGGGCATGATCTGAGACTAAAATGTTTCCAATTGAGCAATAAACAACAGGTGAAATGAGGGACTTAAATATATATATATATATAAAAATCTATTCTAGAGTAAATTTTATGGACTGATAAAACATTTATAGTCCCAACCAGATGGGTTCAAAAGTCTCCAAATATTTGTAAGACCAAGATTGTTACACATCCTGTGAAGCGTCAGTGTTGCTCTAGAAGGTTTGCACACTTTTGCTTCACTATGATCAAGGACTGAGTCTTTCAAAAGATTAAAGTCTCCTGCCAGTATTATATTGTAAAGGGATTAATGGGAAAGGAGGAGGTGAGAACCAGCTTGACAATATAAATAATAGTTTAATAAGCAACTTAAACAAGAAGACTAACACACAAAGGTGTCAGACAGCTGTCCATAAATCTCTCTCTCTCTCTATCCCACTGCAGCCTCCAGTCAGCCTTTATCCCTCTCTGAGGCTTGATTAGTCTGATTAGGGGCCAGGTGTGTGGAATCATATATCCTGTCACATATATCATTAGGGGTGCTAGCAGCTTGCAACATCCAATCAAGATCTATAAAAAACACCTCAAAATCATCAACGTTAGGAGCATCAATATTAGCCAAAATTTCATCTAAAACAATAACGACTCATCCTAATTTGTCTTTAATCTTTTTGAGACATTTGAATTGTAGATGTTTACTTATCAGCGTAATGACTCCCCTGCTCTTACTCGAGCCAGTACTATAAAAAAAATGCCCACCCCATATCTTTCCAAATTTTTCAGTTTCTTGTGGAGAAAGGTCAGTTTCTTGAAGAAACACTATATCATATTTCGTATGCTTAAGAAGAGAAATAACCTTCCTTTTTATGGGGTGTGCCAACCCATCACATTCTATGTGGAGAGAAATAATCCACTCATATTAATATTTGACATTTTGACATGCAAGAAAAAATAGATCATTATAAAGACCACATTCCAACACTGGTGCAACCCTCAAAACCCGAACATCCCCTAGAACCAAACAAACAGAAAAAAGAAAAACATGTGCCTTAACCCCATGCACAACATTGCCAAATTGCGTCCATCCCTCCAAACTCAAACAGTATATGCACACCGAGCAGGAACCATTTGAGTTTATGTCCTGCTATGTCGAGTAAATTCAGAAGGAGCTCATCCAGGAATTTCACCATATCCTGTCTCTCCTCTGCCACTGGGACTCCTACGATACGGACAATATTCCACTGGCTATGGTTTTCCATGTCCTCCAATTTCTCCTTCATGCTCCAAATCCACCTGGGTTTCTAGTGGATTAGCTGATAATTCCCTCTCCGATGACCCCAGGTAATCGATCCTCTTACTATTACCCCAGGTAATCGGTTACTCTTGTAACCACATCAGTGAACTTCGCCTCCATTTCAGTGATCGATCGACATATCACAGCAAGATCCTCCAAGTCAGCAACGGCCTTCGCGAGCATTGCTGACATGTTCAGCATTTCCCGCCTCTCCAACCAGGTCGACTCCCAGCCCCACGGCCTGCTTGGGGGTGTCAGCTTGAGAACGTATGTATCTTTTGATGCCACCAGAGCCTGAGGATTTTTAAGTCTTTGACATATTGTCCTCCTAGAACAGTTATGGAACAAAGTGTTTCGAATCTCAACAGTTTATGTCATAAAAAATTATTAAAACTAGCAAAGTACGTGTTACGAATGGAGGCAGCGAAGCAGACGAGGAGATGCGGATCCAATCACAGTTCAACTTTATTAAGTAAACAAGCAAGAAAAAACACAAAGGAAAACCCTCAATGGGGAAATAAACATAAAACTAGAAAACACAGGCAGGGAACACACACCAGGCTAACAACATTCAACGAATGACAAGGAGTGAACAAAAAGCAGGGCTTAAATACACAAGGAGTGATAATACAAATGATAAACAGGTGTGAACAATGACACAAAATGGCAGTGAAGATGGCAGGAGGATTCTGGGAAGTGTAGTTCTTAAACAAAGACAAGTGAACACGAAGGCTAACACAGAGACTAAGGAGCTACACAAGGGACAAAAGTGAAAACTAAGGAAAGCAAAGGTGACAAAAATGGCAGACAAAGGGCAACAGTGAAACAAGACAAGGAATTCCTAACATAGCCCCCCCCTCAAGGATCGGATTCCAGACGATCACAGTGACATAAAACAAAACAAAAAATGTCCATGACTGGGGGGGAGCTTGAGGTGGGCAGACAGACCAAGGGGGGCAACGACGGGCAGACAGGCAGTCCAGGGGGCAACGAAGGGTAGACAGGAAGTCCAAGGGGGCACAAAGGGCAGGCAGGAAGTCCAAGGGGGCACAGAAGGCAGGCAGGAAGTCCAAGGGGGCACAGAAGGGCAGGCAGGAAGTCCAAGGGGGCACAGATGGCAGGCAGGAAGTCCAAGGGGGCACAGATGGCAGGCAGGAAGTTCAAGGGGGCACAGATGGCAAGGACAGGTTCAGGTGGTCTGGGAGCTGGCCACCGGGCAAGGACCGGGTCAGGAGGCCTGGGGGGAGGCCACAGGACGGGGACTGGGTCAGGAGGCCTGGGAAGAGGCCACAGGACAAGGACAGGGTCAGGAGGCCAGGGAAGAGGCCACAGGACAGGGACTGGGTCAGGAGGCCTGGGAGGAGGCCATAGGACAGGGACTGGTTCAGGAGGCCTGGGAGGAGGCCACAGGACAGGGACTGGGTCAGGAGGCCTGGGAGGAGGCCACAGGATGGGAACAGGGTCAGAAGGTCTGGGAGGAGGCCACAGGTCAGGGACTGGGTCAGGACCCCTGGGAGGAGGCCCTAAATGCGGTGACCTGGAAGGCTCTGGCGGCGGAGCCGCAGGAGGTTCGGAAGGTGGAGCCGCAGGAGGCTCGGGAGGCGGAGCCGCAGGAGGCTCGGGAGGCGGAGCCGCAGGAGGCTTTGAGGGCGGAGCCGTAGGAGGCTCTGGAGGCAGAGCCGTAGGAGGCTCAGGAGGCGGAGCCGAGGGAGGCTCAGCTGAGGGAGGCTCTGGAGGCTCAGAGGCCTCAGGGGGCGGAGCCGTGGGGGGCTCAGGAGGCAGAGCCGAGGGAGGAGGAACCATGGAAAGCTCGGGAGGCTCAGGGGGCGGAGCCTCGGGAGGCGGAGCCGTAGGAGGCTCGGGAGGCTCAGCTGAGGGAGGCTCGAGAGGCGGAGCCCTGGGAATCTCGGGAGGAGGAGCCCTGGCAGACTCGAGAGACTTGAGAGATGGAGCCCTGGGAGGCAGAGCCCTAGGAGGCTTGGGAGGAGGAGCCCTGGGTGGCTTGGGAGACTTGAGAGGCGGAGCCCTGGAAGGCTCGAGAGGCTTGAGAGGCGGAGCCCTGGGAGGCTCAAGAGACTTGAGGGGTGGAGCCCTGGGAGGCTCAAGAGGCTTGAGAGGCGGAGCCCTGGGAGGTTCGAGAGGAGCCCTGGGAGGCTCGGGAGACTTGAGAGGCGGAGCCCTGGGGGGAGGCTCGAGAGGCTTGAGAGGCGGAGCCCTGGGAGGCTTGAGAGGCGGAGCCCTGGGAGGCTCGAGAGGTGGAGCCCTGGGAGGCTCGAGAGGTGGAGCTCTGGAAAGCTCGGGAGGCGGAGCTCTGGAAAGCTCGGAAGGCGGAGCTCTGGAAAGCTCGGGAGGCTCGGAAGGCGGAGCTCTGGAAAGCTCGGGAGGCTCGGAAGGCTTGGGAGGCGGAGCTCTGGAAAGCTCGGGAGGCTCGGAAGGCGGAGCTCTGGAAAGCTCGGGAGGCGGAGCTCTGGAAAGCTCAGGAGGCTCGGGAGGCAGAGCTCTGGAAAGCTCGGGAGGCTCGAGGGGCGCAGGCTCTAGGACGGGCATGACCATTGGCGCTGGCTTTTGGTCAGTCCAGGCTATTGGCATTAGCCCGGGAACGGTCGAGGCTACAGGCGCTGGCTCAGGGACGGTCGAGGCTACAGGCGCTGGCTCAGGGACGGTCGAGGCTACAGGCGCTGGCTCAGGGATGGTCGAGGCTACAGGCGCTGGCTCAGGGACGGTCGAGGCTACAGGCGCTGGCTCAGGGACGGTCGAGGCTACAGGCACTGGCTCAAGGTCGACCAAGGCGACAGGCACTGGCTCACTGACCTCTGAGGAGACAGGCACTGGCTCACTGACCTCTGAGGAGACAGGCACTGGCTCACTGACCTCTGAGGAGACAGGCACTGGCTCACTGACTGTGGTATGCGCTGGCTCACTGACTTCTGAGGTGACAGGTACTGGCTCACTGACCTCTGAGGCGACAGGTACTGGCTCACTGACCTCTGAGGCGACAGGTACTGGCTCACTGACCTCTGAGGCGACAGGTACTGGCTGGGTGACTGTGGTATGCGCTGGCTTGGGTTCGCTGACCGTGGCTGACGAGGGCTCTGGCTCGCAGACCGGGGCAGGCGAGGGTTCTGGCTCGCTGACCGTAGCTGACGAGGACTCTGGCTCGCAGACTGGGGCAGGCGAGGGCTCTGGCTCGCTGACCGTAGCTGACGAGGGCTCTGGCTCGCAGACCGGGGCAGGCGTGGGCTCTGGCTCGCTGACCGTAGCTGACGAGGGCTCTGGCTCGCAGACCGGGGCAGGCGTGGGCTCTGGCTCGCTGACCGTGGCAGGCGGAGACTGGGGAGCAGAAGCCTTTCCTCTTCTCCTCCTCCGCCGGGCGGACGAAGCTGGCAACGCTGGCTCGTTGGCCATGGTAGGCGTGAAGGGACGAACCACGGGCGAAGGGAGAGTTACCACTGTGGGAGGAGTGGCAGGGTTCTCCTCGATGACGCCCACAGTAAACGGTGAACCGCAGGCCAGCAGAGTCTCCTCCACGCAACGCGTGGAGCGTCCAGCCGGCGTTGCCTGTGGCAACCGCTCCTTGAGCGCACTGTTCAGGCTCGCCCGGAAAAACCCCACCAGGTTGGAGTCAGGGAATTCGGTGGCACTCGCAATCGCGAGGAAATCGCGGATGTGGTCCTCCACCGGACGATTTCTCTGACTAAGACTGAGCAGCTGACAGCGTTCATGTATTGAAGACATATTGAATGTCTTTGAATTAATATTTTCAGACATATTTGTTTTCTTTTTAGCAGGCTAATATCTGCACAGTTGAACATGTCAATATGCTTTTCATTTTGCATAATTAGCATTTCATACATAATAACTAATTTCTTGATTTTTTTACTTGTAAATTTGTCATACTGTACAATCTTTTAAACCTATCAATAATGTTAAGAATTTCTAAAGAACTTCTAAAGCATTGTGACCTTGACTTTTTTATTTTCTGAGAAAAATTCTTATTATATTAATAATAATATAATATATATATATATATATATATATATATATATATATATATATATATATATATATATATATATATATATATATCTTTCGAAACCTTTGGTTGTAACACTAAAACAATTTTATAAGGTTACCTATAATGTGCTTAATGTGGTAAATTAGGTAGAATTCATGTCGAAAAATCTGATTTAATAAGACTGAATCAACCTTACTACATTAGGTCACACCAGTGACGTGCACAGACCTTAGCAGGGGCGAAAGGACAACTTAAAAGAGCACCTTTACATTTGTAAAAGGCACATTTTAGATTTTAGGGGCGGGGAATTGCGCCCCAGTAACACCCGTTCTGTGCACGTCAGTTGGTCACACCAGCCAAGTAATTTTAAGGGTTTAGGTAACATTTGCAGGTTACCACTTTTCACAGTGATGGGTTAGACAACTTATTTGTAATATAAATTCTGAATGTTTGCCCAGTTCTCAAAGGAGAGAGAAGGGCGGGGAGTATACGCGCACAAGATGACAACACTGCATCAGGCCTTCTCAGTATAGCTCGTCGCGTGCCAGCATACTACGGCAGAAAAGCAGCAGCAGTGCTCGGTCGATGCTGCATTGCAGTGGCATTGACATGATGTACGTGAAAGTGGACCAGCAAGTTGCATAAGCTAAGCGTGACTGCTGAGACTCAATCTTCAAAATGAGACGTCGATGAGAGGGTGGGAGGGGTTTGGTGCGGGGATAACGGAGTCTTGTTGACCCTGCGTGTCGCAGTGAAACGTGAGTGAGGACAAGGACACTTTCACATGGCAAGCTCAAAGCAAAACAAAAGCCCAAACACACAATGACAAGCGTTATATGGTCTCTTTGGAGTAACCTGCTCTAACTGTGGTTGCAGAAACAAGAACAAACTGTTATTTCCCCTTTATCGTGATTAGGATCTAAAGTTAAACCAATTCTTTCAGTGCTGCAAATTGTCTGTCCCCTGCTGCCCTTCACTCCCGCTTTTGCTGAGTTCTGTTGCAGTCATAACCTGTTAAAAATCTTCTGACAAGGATGAATGGAAAATGCCAAAAAGCTTTACAGGGATGCTCTGCCCAGGGGAAATGAGATGGCAGATTTTAAGAATTTAACCTTCAAGCCTGTGCAAAAACTACATTTTATAGCACATTTTTCTCTCATTGACGATTGTAAACCCTTAAATTGTCTCTTAGGGTTTATTGTTATCTTTAATTAAAGATCTTCGATTATGTGATCTTTCTAACTAAGCTAGCAGTAAGCTAGCCTATTTAAGGTTATTTCTCTCTAAATCCCATACATTCTGTTTTACAAATGTTTGCACAACAGTCTTCTATTCTTCACCCTCTGTGTTTCAATAACAGGAGTTCCTTCTATCCTCTCCTCTCAAACTCTTTTTGTCCACTCAGCTCTCTTCTATGAGAAGGTATAAATCAGTGTTTCCCATTTGGCTGCATTCCAGAGGAGATAAATGCTTGCAGAATAAAAGTTCAGCAGAAATAGTTGGACCATAAAACATTCTCTATCTTTCTCTCGCTCCCTCCCTCTCTCAGTCTAATATTGATCTACATACACGATCGAAGCAACTGATGATCCCAGAGGGCCTTTGTTAATTTCTTGTTGTAATGACCACATACCTCTTTTGTCAAACTCAGAGCAGGGAAGAGGGATACATATTACTGTGCTAGGAGAGAAATAAGGGAAAATGGAGGTGCTCATTTAAAAGAGAGGAAATCACAGACATTGTTAAGCCTTTATCCAACTTCTACTGCTATCCACTCTAATGCAGGGCGGTAACCAGCATATTGCAGTGAAAAATTATTTAGCATTTTTGCCATTCGTGTCTACTGAACAAGCATATTCAGACACTGTGTATGAATTCAAAAGGGGTCTCTGAACATCAATTGGCCATTTACCAGGATATTTTACTTCTGACAAGAGTTGAAGTTGATTGAACTAAGAAAGTCAAGTTTACTTAAAAAGACATTACGTTTCTTTAACAAGTTATATTGATTTAAGGAAACTCGAACCACTTTATATTAGGTGTCTTTAACTACTTTGTACTAAAGCAATTTGATACAATGTATACATATTATGTCCAGTGTCCACAGTCCATGTGTTGTTGCATTGTACTTACATTTAAAGTACCTGCATTTAATTACATTTGTAATTACACTGTTAACCGTAAACCTAACTGTAACCCAGTCCTTACCCCTACTTCTAAACCTACCTGTACCTCAACATCTGTAGCAGCAAAAGCTAATCGTGTGAGAAGTTTGCAGACATGTAGTTCCACACATAAATACATTGTATTGTATGTTTTGGTGGTGGTGGCGTAGTGGCTAAAGCACAGGGCTGTTAATCAGAAGGTCACAGGTTCTAACCCCACGGCCAACACCATTGTGTCTTTGAGCAAGGCACTTAACTCCAGGTTGCTCCAGGGGGATTGTTCCTGTAATAATTGCACTGTAAGTCGCTTTGGATAAAAGCGTCTGCCAAATGCATAAATGTAAATGTATGTATTTTAATGTTAGTACATAGTAGGTAAATAAACCTAGAATATAAAGTGGGACCAGTGAACTATGCTCTGTTAAACCCTTTAAGCTTGGATTGCCTCAAAAAAATAATCATTAAAATATTAATAACACAGTACAGTCTTGACCAACACAAAATAGGTATCGTTTTAAAGCTTATAAGCTGTACATAAGCTATGCATGTAGGCATTATGAACAAATATGCAGATAAATCAGAAGTGTTCCAATTTGCTAATTTTTTGCACTGCACATATTATTGTAATAAGTAAAAACGTCAAACTGACCAAATAGCCATGTGTCATATGTCCTTGGAAAGCTCTCAAAAAGAAGAATACAATCAGCCTATCCCTTGTTTTACTTGCAGAAAAAAATATAGTGAGTAATAGCTAAGTACATGTCTTTGACATACGTTACATTTAATGGAACTGAATGAGATCTTGTTAATCATTCCTGCATGCTTTTAGTCATTGGTGTATTTGCATGAGTAATTAGTTCTTATGTACAGTTATTATGTTTTAGTTGTTTGGAGAGGCTTTTGGACACTTGGAGCCATTTTTGGACACTAGGACACTTATTTTTGTTATACTATAACTTTTTATTGCTTTGTCATATCAACACAAAGTGTTACTCAGGTACAGGTGACCTGAGTAAAACAAAAGCAGTTCTTTGGAGCTACCTTAGTAGCACCCTGAAATATACTGTGTAATGTCAAATCAGAAAAATACAAATAAAGTTAATTTTTGGCTCAAGTATTTTTGTTTGTGTGTGTGATTTTTCAACAGTTTCTATATCATTAAACAATTGGAAAAGTGTTCTTTAAAATGAAACCAAACATTTGACCCTCTTTGTTTTTTTTTTTACAATTATTAGCCTTTAATTTTGGGCATGCCACTAAAACAGGAAATCCTTCCGAGCTTAAAGGGTTAAACAATGTTCCCTCTTAAATTGACACAACTTAAAATGTTAAGGCAGCATGAACAATTGCTTTTTAAGTTGAAACAACACTTTATTATTATTATTTTACAATGAGACATTGTAACATACTCCTTGTAACAGTGATCATACAATATAGGTTTTGCTATAGCAATTTGGTGCCCCGATCCTGAATATATATTGCAATCTTGCTCTGATGCACCTTTAGAACTTATAAATGCTAAATAATTGTGCTCTTTTGCTTGAATTATTAAGTTTGCCAGTGTGGTAAACATACATTCTCCTCCTCAATAGAGAGCATGTTGGAAATACTGAGCCCTTTCCATGAGTCATTGGGCACCAATTGCATCCAACCTGTTTTGAACACTACAGCAACGGGAAGGTGCTATGTCTGGAGGGAGAGAACCTTTGCGCAGTGCAGTGTTGCCTAAAGTGTGAGGGAGTGTGTGAATCGTGCAGAGTCATGTGGGGAGCTAAAAGGTTTTTATCTCCTTAGGACACCACTGCGCCTAACTGACTGTTGTTTGTTGCTGTAATCAGATGGATTTTTAAATCAATATACAGTAAACCCCAATTAAACATTTTCTTTAACTTAATCTTCCAGGGAATTTAAACCAATTCTGAACTGAAGTATAGAACAACAACTTTCTTTGATTTTATGCTCTCTCTCTCTCTTGTTCTTACATGTAATCGAGTATTTTTAACCCTTCATTGTGGGTCATTTTGACCCTTTTCTGCCAGGCCAAGGAAGTGTTAAATGTAGTCTGTAAAAGTGTTAAAAATCTCAGATAGTGTAAGTAAGTGTACTTGTTGTGGTGACAGCCTAGTTTAAAAAATCTTGGTTGATGACACAATCATTTTCCAGGCTGGGGTGACCAAAGGTGGACACCATTGTTCCTTTCAGCGAGACACTAAATGGAGCTGTCCAATTAATTACTGTACAGTAAGTTGGTTTCAGATAAGAAGAGCTCGCAAAATACCAGAATTAATTTGTTTCCGGCAAGAACATAAAAGAAATGCCTATCTTTGTCTTTCCACCTTTCTTGTTATTTGTGGGTGGGGCGGTTGCAGTAGCTCCTGTTTCCAATTTATCGATGCAGAGCACTTATGACAATTGGTGTATCAGCACATACAAAGACATGCGACAAGCCATGCGTGAGTGTGTGTGTGTGTGTGTGGTACATCTGTCTATCTGCTCTCTGTCATTTTCCTCTAAAAAGGACGATTAATTCGAAAAAAAAAACCTTCACTCAGAGAAGACAGACACTCTGCAAATCCCTATGTAAATAATTAACAAAAAATTATTTCGCCCCTCATTTATTAAAAAAGGCAAACATTACAGTTACAGTAAGGCACTTTTGATGGAAGTGATTGTGCCAGTCCATACATTTTAGCATTTATGGACTGGCCTTATTCACTTCTATTGTAAGTGCCTTACTGTAACTGCATTTTTTATTTATATAAAATGATTCTTTAAAATAAATGCCCAGATATTTTTGTTTTTGTTTTTGATGCAATAGCATTCATACATTGTTAAGTGTAGCTTAAGTGTCCAAATACATTTGGGGCCACTGTGCATGATTGTAGTCAATATGGTTGAAGTGGACCTGTAAAAGGCAAACCCAGTCTGAGCCATAGATCCTGATTCAGCACTTTTACAGCACGTTACTCTTAAGAGACCCTGGCGCTCTAGTAGAGGGGTTGAAGATCCTTCATCATTCATCTCCCAGGTCAGACAGCATCTGTTATATGAAGCTTTCAATTGAATCGGAAGAATCGCCTGTCTAAAGTCTGAGGCGTGTTTCACACCGGTACCTGTTTTTGATAGGAAAGGGCTACGTGTGATGCGCAAAGGTCTCACTGTCTTGCGTTCCGGCTGCAGTTCCCCTAGCCAACACTCTAACAGGCGCTGTGCGAGCAAGAAAAGACGCCTGGAGAATCCGGAATGCTCATTGCGGGCTAATAACACATCCTAAACAACTGGCCCACCTCAACTTCCATATCGGCACGATTCTTCGCTCCCGTTGCGGACTCAAGCTCACTAAAGCAGGTATTTACATGCCATTTCTTACGGCTGGTAGGGTTGTGCGGTCACGAGCAGGCGCTGTCCTTTGAAGGTGGTGCTGAAAACGGCTTGTGTAGTGTACTCGAATTCTGCCGTGCCTATGCGGCGGGGGTTCAATAAAGGTAATGACTACCAAGGTCGGAACGATTGCTAGATACCTTAGCGAGCTTGGACCATCTTCTTACAACCGAAAACACCTTATCATGCGCTGTATTACGGAAGTCATTTATTAAAACGTTTAAAGTTACCAATCGGATCTCTGACCTCCGGAAGTTGATAGGTAAATTTTGTATCTAAAATACGGACCGTGTCTTGCTCTGGTGATATACAGTTACTCAAATGAAATGAATTTGGTCAATACAATGGGATTGCTGTAGTGTGATATCCTGATTGTCGGCATCAGCATCAGTTGCACGGAGGGATTTGATCAAACTGTCACTGTGTGAGATGTGCAGGGTATTTTGTTTATTATTTTCGATCAGAGAACACCGATGAAAGACAATAGCTACATGTACAAAACTGGTGTCACATTGCACCTTGTGCGCGCTGAAGGACAAAGCGTTGTGCGGCTTCTGGGGTTACTGCAGTTCCATTGATTTTAATTATAATTATCATTTTTATTTTTAAATTATATATAAACAATTTTAAATGTTATTCGGTATATTACACATAATTTAAGATCTATTAATAATTTAAATGATTATTAACAAAGTTGCTGTTTTTTGTTTGTTTGCAGATCTGGCAGTAAAAAGATCATTGCTCATATACATTTGAAGAAGAACACTTGAAAAGCCATCATGAATTTCATACTGAAGGCAGCAATGGGAGGTGAGTGTATGTATGCCCGTATGGGTGATTAGAACTCCCAGTGAAAGATTTGAGTCCGTGATTTAGTGCTGCTGCAGCAGCGGTCACGTGCGCGCTCCCTTGGTATCGTTCTGTATTGAACTTCACGCACCGGAGAGAACGTCTTGCTACTGTCTAAAGCAACACTAGACAGCGTTTAAAAACTTCTGTGTGCAGAAGGTCGGTTCCAGAAAACAACCGAGTATCATAATCAGTCAAGGGTGTAGATTTGGCTTGAATATTGGGTGGGGGTTGGGGATCATTTCCATGTTTCCATTGACCATGGTGGCCTATAAATATTGGGGGATGTACTTGCTTTTTTTGATTATACCTCTGACATATTCTTTCTCAGACGAAGCAGATTTGATAGAAATTCAGATATACAGATGCTTCAATTTTGTTTGTACAAGAAGACAGTCAGAAACAAGCCCATGTCTTTTTAATACCAATAAAGGAGTCAGTATTTTTGAATCATTTTGAATTGTTTTGATGAATAAATATGATTTATGAGATTAGGATGACATGAAAAGAGAATTGTGTTTTAAAAACATGGATTTGTGAGAATTTAGCAGAACTGAATGTGTCAGAATTAACACTGGTAATGACATACTATATTACTAATCTTACTACTTCTACTACAGAATAGCAAAAGTAGAAAGAACAGTATGTGTATTCTGCCATTGCAAACTAAGCATATATAAAGCACGTCATCGTTTTCATCAGAGTTTGGCCAATCGTGAGTAAGCTGTCTTCATCAGAGCGTTGTGCAGCTGCTGTGGTGCAGCTGCGCTGGCTGAGCCAGAAGGCTGATCCCGACTTGCTATTTCAGTACTTTGATGGTATACGTCACGGTGACGCAGTGGTGGCGAAAATCCCAGAAGATCAGCAGTTACAGAAATACTCAAACCAGCCCGTCTGGCACCAACAATCATGCCATGGCCCAAATCACTGAGATCACATTTTCCTCCCCATTCTGATGGTTTATATGAACATTAACTGAAGCTCCTGACCTGTATCTGCATGATTTTATGCATTGCACTGCTGCCACACAATTGGCTGATTAGATAATCACATGATTAAGTAGGTGTTCCTAATAAAGTTCTCAGTGAGTGTATATATAAAATAATATTATAAATGTAGAATACATTTAAACAAATTTTGAATTTTGTTCATACTGTATGTACATCTGTTTGTGTTTCTGAGACAACTGAGAAGTCACTAACCAGTACTTGTAAGTAACTGTAACACATGATGCTGATTGTATGACTTGCGTGCAACAATGAGTGAGGAGTAAATTTAGAAATTATTTTGAATTTGTTGAGCCGAAAAAACAACATGTTTCAGTGAAAGTTTTTCAGAAAGTAATGTAAAAGTAAAGTAATTAGTAATGTGATCATTTAATTTCATTAGTATTGTGTTGTGGATTACCTTTTGAGTAACTTACCCAACACTTGATATTAACTAAAGACTATTGTCTATTAAAAAAAGGGATGAGCCCTTCGTTATGTTCCACCTCAAATTCCTTTTTTATAGCTAATATATCAACACAGGAAAGAAAACTGTGCTCACAAGCTAGTATATGAGAACATTGTATATGAGTAATTGTCCCTTGAATAATTAAAATCATAAGACTGTGTTTTTGTAACAAAAGCACCATGTAAATACTCTGGTACATAAACATGATAATCTTTAAACACCATCATATACATATATCAAAGTACCACAGTACCGCCATAGTACTTTTTTCATAAGGGCTTTGCTATTTTATTAGAATAATGGACCAGCTATTACCTTTACGGTGCTGTATACAAAATCCAGGGTGTGCTGAGTGACTCCAGGCAGGTCTCCTAAGTCCAGTTGCTAGGGAGGGTAGAGTCAAATTGGGTAACCTCCTCTTGGTCGCGATTAGTGGTTCTCGCTCTCATTGGGGCGTGTGGTAAGTTGTGAGTGGATCATGGAGAATAGCATGAGCCTCCACATGCTGTGAGTCTCCGTGGTGTCATGCACAGCGAGGCACATGATAAGATGCGCGGATTGATTGTCTCAGAAACTGAGGCAACTGAGTCTTGTCCTCTGCCACCGGATTGAGGTGAGTAAGCACACCACCACAAGGACCTTTTAAGTAAGTAGTGGGAATTGGGCATTCCAAAATTGGGGAGAAAATGGGATAATAAAAAAAAGCTGATCTCACCGGTGGACCAGAGCCATAGTGCAGCTGACTGCAGTAGAGGACAATGTGAAGAGCACCAGCTGCACTCAACTAACACAGACTAAATATTTCAAAAAGCAAGACTTAAACTGATCTCAGAGCAGTGCATATGTGACAGTGTGTGTTTATTCACAGGCTCAAAAACATTGTGTGAAAATAGCTGGTTTGTTTAAACATTAAAAAAACAAAACATTCTTGATGCCATCTGGTTAGATGTTCAAAAATGGAAAGGAGAACACACGTAGTACCATATGTTAACACTCTAAAGTGAACTGGATTGGCAAATTTTGTCTCTCGCCATATTGTCTGAATCTGGTTGCTGTTTCAAGGACTCCCTTTTGTAATCAAATTCAAGCTCAATAGAAACACCCAAATTCAAGGACAAGCTACAAATTTGTGCTGGCACTATATTAGATTTACTTTTTAGGACTCTTAAACATTATGGCCTCAAGATAAACAAAATATTATCCCTTTACTAGTCATAAAAATTATTTTTTGGAAAAACAGAGGTTTTTCCTTGAAGCAGCAGACAACTGGTTTGATTTAGCACCAAGATTGGACATCAAGTGGTTTAAATTTTTTTAAAAACAAAATCTTAAAACCAAAGATTGAAATGTATTAATATTACTATGAACTGTATAGGGCCAACGCAATACAATACAATACAATATGAACATAATTTTCGCACAGCTTTACTTGACTAACCAATACTAATACATTAACTCTTGTTAACGTTACCTTAAAAAATACCTACAGGTATGTTAAAAATGCAACTATTAAGCACAAACGTAATCACAGGGATAATATACACTCACCTAAAGGATTATTAGGAACACCTGTTCAATTTCTCATTAATGCAATTATCTAATCAACCAATCACATGGCAGTTGCTTCAATGCATTTAGGGGTGTGGTCCTGGTCAAGACAATCTCCTGAACTCCAAACTGAATGTCAGAATGGGAAAGAAATGTGATTTAAGCAATTTTGAGCGTGGCATGGTTGTTGGTGCCAGACGGGCCAGTCTGAGTATTTCACAATCTGCTCAGTTACTGGGATTTTCACGCACAACCATTTCTAGGGTTTACAAAGAATGGTGTTAAAAGGGAAAAACATCCAGTATGCGGCAGTCCTGTGGGCGAAAATGCCTTGTTGATGCTAGAGGTCAGAGGAGAATGGGCCGACTGATTCAAGCTGATAGAAGAGCAACTTAGCCTGAAATAACCACTCGTTACAACCGAGGTATGCAGCAAAGCATTTGTGAAGCCACAACACGCACAACCTTGAGGCGGATGGGCTACAACAGCAGAAGACCCCACCTGGTACCACTCATCTCCACTACAAATAGGAAAAAGAGGCTACAATTTGCAAGAGCTCACCAAAATTGGACAGTTGAAGACTGGAAAAATGTTGCCTGGTCTGATGAGTCTTGATTTCTGTTGAGACATTCAGATGGTAGAGTCAGAATTTGGCATAAACAGAATGAGAACATGGATCCATCATGCCTTGTTACCACTGTGCAGGCTGGTGGTGGTGGTGTAATGGTGTGGGGGATGTTTTCTTGGCACACTTTAGGCCCCTTAGTGCCAATTGGGCATCGTTTAAATGCCACGACCTACCTGAGCATTGTTTCTGACCATGTCCATCCCTTTATGGCCACCATGTACCCATCCTCTGATGGCTACTTCCAGCAGGATAATGCACCATGTCACAAAGCTCAAATCATTTCAAATTGGTTTCTTGATCATGACAATGAGTTCACTGTACTAAAATGGCTCCCACAGTCACCAGATCTCAACCCAATAGAGCATCTTTGGGATGTGGTGGAACGGGAGCTTTGTGCCCTGGATGTGCATCCCACAAATCTCCATCAACTGCAAGATGCTATCCTATCAATATGGGCCAACATTTCTAAAGAATGCTTTCAGCACCTTGTTGAATCAATGCCACGTAGAATTAAGGCAGTTCTGAAGGCGAAGGGGGGTCAAACACAGTATTAGTATGGTGTTCCTAATAATCATTTAGGTGAGTGTAGTAATTCAAGTGTATGAACAATCACATATAAAATATTTGTAACTTCAGTCTCATTTTGTGAAGGCAAGGATCAGTGGTGTCTACACGCTTCACCAAACTGAATATGGTATGCATGGCATGTTTTGAGCTCTCTTATGGAAAATCCTTTTCAGGTCACTTATGAAAAAGTCAAGTAAAATTGTAAATATTTCAGTGGATCTACAACAGGAGTGGGGTTTACTTTAGTTCCTTTTTTAGTTATTTCTATAGGCACTTTTTTATCATTTGGCCGAACAGTTCTGAGCACGGTGAGTAACGGATCCAGTTGTAAAAAAAATCCATTTCAATCACCCCCCATCTTAATCTCCTGATATTTCAAGGGCAATTGATCATAAAACTTATTTGTCAGTAATACGCTGTGCTACTTGGACGTATAACATATTTACATATCTGTGTGCCATTTTTCATGTTACTTATTATTTTGCTACATGTGTAATAATTAATTTCTTATTTGTGAACAGGAGGCCCCCCTGATGTAGGTAAAATGATGGGAGGAGAGGAGGATAAAGACCCTGAAGCAGAAAAAGAGAAGGAAGAGGCGAGACAGGAAGCTCTCAGACAGGAGGAGGATGAGAGGAAGGCCAAACATGCCAAGATGGAAGCAGAGCGGGAATCCTTAAGACAGGGCATCAGAGACAAGGTTCGAGCGACCAATAGGTCTTAAAGAGCCCTTTTACATGCACACACAGCTATATTACACACTAAAGGGAAGGTAAAATCACAAAAAGCTTAATAGGGCCTCTTTAAAATAAAGTAAATATAGCAATAATTACATGAAATCTACCTTATGAAAGATCATTATACATTTCTTAAAGTAGTTCACCCATAAAATGTAAATTCTCTCATCATTTACTGACCCTCATGCTATCATAGATGGGTATGACTTTCTTTCTACTGCCGAACACAAACAAAGATTTTTAGAAGAACATTTCAGCTCTGTAGGTCCATACAATGCAAGTCAATGGTGTCCAGAAATTTGAAGGCCCAAAAAGCATATAAAGGAAGCACACAAAGTAATTAATATGACTCCAGGTGATCCATATCTTCAGAAGTGATATATGTTTATGTGTGAATAACAGATCAATATTTAAGTCCTTTTTAATTATAAATCTCCGCGTTCACTTTCATGTTCTTCTTCTTCTTTTGGAGCTTCACATTATTTGTGTATATTGCCACCTACTGGACAGGGAAGAGAATTAATAGTAAAAAAGGACTTAAATATTGATTTGTTTCTCAACCACACCTATCATATCACTTCAGAAGGTACAGATTTAACCACTGAAGTCATGTGGAAAACTTTTATACTGCCTTTATATACTTTTTGGACCTTCAAAGGTCTGGTCACCATTAACTTACATTGTATGGACCTACAGAGCTGAAATATTCTTCTAAAAAAATGTAGTTTGCGTTCAGCAAAAGAAAGAAAGTCATGCACATCCAGAATGGCATATGGGTGAGTAACAGATGAATTAACATTTTTGGGGTGAACTATTGCTTTAATATGTCCTCAAACCTTTCAAATTGTTCAACTAATCAATTGAAAGTGACAGACAAAATCCTAGAACAAGCACATTACTTGCACAATCTTACACCGATTACGACCGATAAGCTGATAAAGTGTGTGGTTACCCAGATTTCTCTATATTTCCTTGCAGGCATATTAGATGTGTGCAAGTGTTGTGTGCACGCCCTGTGTACAGTTTGATGTAAAAACAGAGAATGCCCAATGCTTTTAAATCTAATGTAAATGTGGCTTTCTTGCATTGTTAGATTTTCTGAATAAGATGATTTTTGGGTATTATTAGCGTATTGCTGTGCATGTAAAGTAAACTCTCTCACTGAGCTGATCCTTGAGTTGTTTCAAGTTGGCATAGCTACAGGCTGAAGACCTCCAAATGGGGGCGGAATCTCCAAAAGAGGGTGGGGTTACTCCAAAAGGGGGTTACGCCAATTCCAAAAGGGTTAAGGTTAGGGAACGAGATAGGTCAGGGGCTCCCTATATCTTTAATGGTGATTTGGAGCTCATGCCCCTTTTTGGAGCGATGCCTGCAGCTAAAAACTTCTCAGTTGTGTGGCAGTTTCTGGCTATATTTGTAAAAGGGTGATTATTTGAGCGTTTGAGTTATTTTTACACTGACAAAAATGCACCATGTTATTACCAATATTTTTTTGACACTTTACCTTGGTAATACTACTGTTGTCTATGAAGTATCTTGGAGTGCCATGTAAATATCATGGTATTTCTTTACCAAATTACATTTATAATTGGACCATAAAGTGAAGTAAAAGTGCACAAAATCAAATTACCATGGTATTAATATTTCATAACATCACTGTACCATGTTACCAAGGGTAATTAATGACATGCCTTGGTTTGTTGTGTATTAGTATGGCATCAAGAAACGAGAGGAGGCAGAAGCCGAGGCACAGGCAGCCATGGAGCAAGCCAGCGAAGGCAGTCTGACTCGTCCAAAGAAAGCGGTACCGTCTGGCTGTGGAGATGATGATGAAGAGGAAAACATCATGGACACGATGATGAAGTATCTACCAGGCCCACTGCAGGACATGCTAAGGAAATAATAGAATAATCTCAAGCACATGCAGCTTTAGGTAGTATTGTAATGTGTGTTGACTGTGGCCAGGAGAGAGCACACAACAGCAAAATACGGTACACCTGACTACACCTTTCACCTTTCACACATTTTGATTTGTGAAGAGCTTTAGATATTAGTGACAGATCAATCAAGCCAGAAGGGTCAATTATCAGAATATAAGCCATATTTGATCTTTAAAATGCGGTTATTTCTTATCCAATATGTAAACAGCAATATATATGCATGAATTGTTCGAGTGTCTATTCCACTGTTTTGTATTATTAGTCGATAAGGTTTTCCACTTGCATCTAACGTTAAATGTAATGAAAAAAAGTACTGTTAACATTGTTAAAGACATTCTTGTCTTGCATGTCTCCATAGTGTATATGTGCTCATTGACATTCTGTTTTGAGATTGTAATCCGAAAAAGAAGGCAATAACATTCTCCCATGCTGTATAAGCTAATGACAAATAACTTTGTGCATCTATTGCAGTTCATTCTGTTTATCCTTGTCACACTTCATGCAATATAGTAGTGTTGACCTGCAACATTTAAAGCCTCAATTCAGTTTAACAGTCTTGGAGAAAGAGAGATACATTCACACACATCTGTTACCATGCATTAAGACAGATTCTGAATTTATGGAAGTTGCAATTTTCCATTTTAAGAATGAAACTCAGTTTCACAGGGATACGTTTTGGACTGTAATTTCTGTGGTCTGGAGCCATAGGGGAATTTTTTTCTGTGATCTACAGTACAACATTCTCAGCAATAATACCATATTCTGTTTGCTTGGCTTGCAGTTAAACAAGAAATAAAATTGTGCGTGAATGGCTCTGATGATTTACGATAGAATGAAATGTGATCTATCTGTCTTTGGGTATTTGAGAATATGGCACTGTAATAAACCAGTCTCACACATATCTAGTAATTGTGTTTGATTATGGAATTAATGGAATTTAATTTTATTGAGTTATGGTCATTAACGTTTTAAGCATGAACCGATCAACACATATGTTTTTGTCCATTTCCCTGATTTCAATCTGCAGATTTATCGCAGACTTTTTAAGCATTATATACATGCCTGTTTACGTTTTGTTGTAAAAACCAGGGAATAATCAGATGATTTTAAGTTTCATGTAAATGCGCTTTTCTTGCCTTGACTTTTTAGTTATTAGAATATTAGTGTGCATGCAAATGCACTCATTAAAAATAGGTTGTTGACATACCAGCAAATACAAAACATTACTCTAACGTTAGAGTATGGTTCCCGTTTTGTTATTTTTTGGGAACTAATGTTCTAGGAACCTTTTCTTTTTTTTATAGCCATAAAGTAACATTCCCAGCACATTGCAGGAAGGTTTTTGCGTGACAACAGAAAATAACTTCAGGACATTCTCAATTGGTTATTTTTTATAACCATAAGCGAAACTCCCCAGAACTTTGCAGGGTGGTTTTTGTTTGACAACCCAAAAAGAACTATAGAACGTTCTCTAATGGTTATTATAGGTTTTATTTTAATGACCATAAAGTAAACTTCCCATAACGTTCTCAAATTGTTCTTTTTATAACCATAAATTAACTTTCCCAGAACGTTGCAGGGAGGTTTTTGTGTGACAGCCTAATTAGAATAGATCCATCACAAATGGTTATTTTTAAGTTTTATTTTCTTTCACACTTTTCATTATATATATATATTTTTTTTTAAATCAAATTTGATTGATTCATAAACATTGTAGGTTTATTGACAACAACAACTGACATTAGTGCAATACAGCATTTAATTAAAGGTTGAAATTAAGACCACACTGGATGCATTAATGAAAAGCCATGTCAAGCAGTGACCAAAAAACAATCTAATTGTTTTATAACTATTATAGGTGTACTTTCTACATGAACTTGACAGTACATGTTTAATTGAGACAAAATTACATATTTGTCTTCCCCTTTGCCTTTTACGTTCATATAAATATAAACATTTCGATACACATTTTAACATAAAATCTTGATATTTAAATCATATGTATTTTTTATTAAATATATACATATGAAACATTAAAAAATATATGTAAAAATACACAGTAATATATATTTATTTGTCCACTTCATAGATGTTGAATAGCAAGGATTTCTTTAAAAAAAAGAAAAGAAAAAAAACACTAAACAAAAAGCTACAAAAGGCACAAAGCTACAAAAGGAGTTGAAGCCAACAGATTTTTCTTATTTAAAATGTGCAGCCATTATTAATATGCAAGACCACAAAGTGGCACTGTGGGTATCTAGACAGCATTTACTCTTATGAACAATCCAAACATATTTCTGAAAATCATGCACAAGTATGAAAATGGTCCATTCACTTGGAGAAAAAAAGAAAAATCTGCAGAGGGCAATAATTCCACACAACTTTTGTAAACTTTATTACTTCAGTTTGTTAGGTGCGCTAACAAAATGTACATATGCTCACCAGCCCAGGCACTCTATGGAGATTATTATGGGTCTGTTTCCAAGACACAAAACTCTACTAGTCTACACTTGGACACAGTTACACAATCAACAGTGAATCTCAGTTAAAAGTTCCTTTTTGTTTTGGACAAGCTGCTACTCTAATAGTTATACAAATGTTCTTTATGAAGGAAACATTTTCCATTAATAAAACATTCTCTGTTACTGTGGTGGTTGTGCTGGTAAAATAACAAAAGGAGTAAGGCCTGATCATACATTTACACACACCCTGCCAAATCAATGTATAGACCAGAATGTTATTGCTGGTAGGCTTGCTTAATGAACAGGCAAAAGCAACATTATAGCAAAACATATAGTTTTATGATCCATATTATAAGATCCTTACTCCGTTAAGAATGTTTTTAATAAGGAAGGTCTTCCTCATTAAAATCAATGTGACTGATATGTATACCACATTCTCTATATATTAGGAAGATGGTATATGCAATCAATCACATTTTTACGGGATGTATTAATGGTAGAGTAGCACATTATTTATAACTGTACATAATGAAAAAAGCTTGTCCTCAGCATAAATAAATCCTTCTCAAACAAGGAACATAATATACACTACAATAAATAAATCGCATAAATATATCAGAGTGTAAATAAATGGTGTGAGGAGTTTGCCCTGGTATTAGGTAACCTATAAATGTGATTAACAATTTACTAAATTCTAAAATTGACCAGTTATAAAGACACACATTTAAAAAACAGAACAAACTTGCAGCATATCCCAAAAATCACACATTAACAACATGCTTAGATGGTGTGTGTGTGTGTGTGTGTGTGTGTGTGTGTGTGTGTGTGTGTGTGTGTGTGTGTGTGAGAGAGAGAGAGAGAGAGAGATACTGCAACTACAGTGACACCCATATTGGCCAAATTGAAGAAACAGCCACATTCAGTCAAGTTTCAATTATGTTACAAGTATAGAAATATGTTTTTGGTGTGCATAGAGAAGCTAAGGTCTAAGGTTAACAATACAGTAAAACTAAATACAAGACTTCCAAACACAGTAGGCTTCCAGAAACAGTAGGCTTTAAAAGGGATAGTTCACCCAAAAATGAAACTCTCTCATCATTAACACACCTTCATGCCATCCCAGATGTGTGACTTTCTCTCATCTGCTGAACACAAAGATTTTAAAAAAATATTTCACACCTTTAGGTCCATACAATGCAAGTGAATGGTGACCAGACCTTTCAAGCTCCAAAAATCACATAAAGTCCACATAAAAGTAGTCCATATGACTCCAGAGGTTTAATATCTTAAGCAATGTAATTACTTTGGGTGAGAAACAGAGTAATATTTCAATCCTTTTTTACTATAAATCTCCACTTTCACTTTCAGAATCTGAAAGTGGAGATTTATAGTAAAAAAAGTATTTAAATACTTCTGTTTCTCAATCACACCTATTATATAGCTTCTGAAGATATAGGTTTAACCACTGGAATTGTACGGATTACTTTTATGCAGCTGTATCTGATTTTTGGAGCTTGATGGTCTGGTCATCATTCACTTGCATTGAAAGGACCTAGAGAGCTGAGATTTTCTCCATTTAAAATCTTTGTGTTCAGCAGAAGATAATCATACATCTGGGATGGCATGAAGGTGAGTTAAAGATGAGAGAATTTGCATTTTTGTGTGAACTATTCCTTTAAGGTCAAACTGTTCACAGTAACAATAGTCAGCAGAGAAACATTTGATAAATTGAGCCTAATTTTGATCAACACAAGTAGATGATTTTTTTATATTATTGTTATGGCAGGACATTTAAACAACTTTTAAAACACTGCCATGAGTAACCATGTGACAGTTAAAAAGAGGGTGGTACCTTGATGTTACCAGATCTGGAGTTTTAAAAAGAAATCACATTCCGAATTGAATTCAGGACATTTTCTTCAGATGTTAATTTAAAAGTCAAGTGCACAATGCACGAACACTTGTGGTCATTTACGATCGTTGCTTGTCAGTCTGTACAATATGATCGCAGTAAGCTCTTGGGTTAAAGCCATGGCACAACATTTCTGATGCTGCCAGAACATCATTGTAGGGTCAAATTCATTGCGATGGCAAATTGGAGGTCATTGAATGTGTCACACTAAGCGATCAAAGACTGCACATTTTGCCCTATGACAAGATATATCTTTTACAATCCCTAAAATTTATTTCAGATGGCAAAATCGTGGCCAAAATTTGACAGTTTGAACCCGACTTAAGTTATCTATGAAAGACAGAAAGAACTGGTGGGAGGATATGGGATAAGATGTGATGTAGGCTGGTGCAGGCCCCAGGTCATAAAGGGTTCCTGCTGCTACACGTCTGTCCGACATTTAGGGAAGATGGGACCTCCTTCAAGCCTTCTCTTTCTTACTGCACACAGAAACAAAAGAGTTGATCACTCTATATAGTGTATATTAAAAAGTGATGTGATATAATAATGAATTTGATTGCAACAGTCTTTGCAAGCAAGAGATTCAACATTTGTAGATTCCAAAGTATTGAAAGTCGAAAACAATTAAAGGAATGGTTCACCCAAATAAAAGGAATAGTTTGTAGGGCTTCAGAAGACTTGGAATATAATACACAAGTCATATGGACTACTGTTATGGTGCCTTTTTGTCATTTTTAAGCTGGATAGCATCACTGGCTTTCACTGTATGGAAAAGAGAAGTGTGGACTTTTGCTAAATATTTAATTTTGTGTGCAACTGAAGATATGGGTATAACAATGAGAATAAGTAAAATGGTGAAATTTTAATTTTTGGGTGAACTATTTCTTAAGAAAAAGCTTGCATGCACAGTAAGCTAAGTAGAATTTTCAGTACTACTTTTGGAAATAGGTGAGTTGGTATCAGAATAGTCCATCTCAATGCAGAAGACAGCCAGACGAACAGCATGACAGAGTGCCAGATAAACTAAACAAGCAACAAATAAGCAAAGTCACAGAGACAGACAGAGTTTGGATTGCAAAAGGTGTCTCTCAGAGGGAGGGAAATGCAGCAGTAGTGGAGATCTTGAAACAGCTCATGGGAGCTTGAGGAACACCAGAGAAGCTCAAAAAGACCCAGAGAGCCTTATGTTGTTATGGAAAAGAAAATTACCATCTCATGTAATCTTAAAATATCACAAGGAGGGTAAAATGAGAGCGAAAATACAGTAGATAGCGCTCAGAGGAAGACTATGTGTTTACTTGGGTTTTGATGTAAACCTGAACTTTTTACAGAAGGCTCTTTCCAGCTCAGGGACTGACAGAGTGAATGTTATTGCACCATCTGTGTCCGACCGAACTAGACGAGCTGTAAAAACACATATGTGATAAACAACCTATTTTTGCACACAAAACCATCATAACCAGCACACAAACACACAGGCATGCATTTTTAATAAATATACAAACACTCAACCACCACTGTTAATCCTGAAAACACAAAGCATCTATCTCAGTGTGTGTGTGTGTGTGTGTGTGTGTGTGTGTGTGTGTGCATTTCCTACCAAGGTCGTTGTTGTTCATCACAGCATTAGATCCTCGCAAACGTGGGCCCTGCTGGGTGAAGTGGTACCCAAATTTCAGCAGAGTGGTGTTCTTCTCCAAAATGTTAGCTATCTCCATCTCCACCTTATTACCCAATGGCTGACTCTGCATTGCACATTCACACACAGACACAAATAATGGAGACTTACAAATTTTTTAGGACACACTTTAGTTAAGGAACTAAGATCTGAATTGATGAGCCACATTCAAAGCCATTGTTAAATAGCCATTATAGGCACACCTGTTACTGCACAGAAGTTGGACTCTATATCAATGTGCTATGTTGCTACAAATCATTAAAATGGGATAAACATACAGTTATGTTAATGAAGTACATGGTTGAAAAAAATATTTATCTTTTATATACAGTGGAATAAAAAGTATGTGAACCCTATGGAATTAGCTGTTTTTCTGCATTAATTGGGCATAAAATGTGATCTAATATTTATCAAAGTCACAAGTATAGACAAAAAACACGCTTAAGCTAACAACACAAACAATTATAATCTTTCATGTCTTTATTGAACACATCCGATTAAACATTCACAGTGCTTTGTAAAATGTAAACTCTTGGATTTAATTACTTGTCGATCCTCCTTTTGGCAGCAATAACCTCAGCCAAGCATTTACGGAAGCTGCGGATTAGACCTGCAAAATGTTCAGAAGGAATTTGGGGCATTCCAGACCCCAAAGCAGCAAAACAGCTCAGTTGGGATGATGTTTTCATGTTGGTATGAGGTGTACTTTTTACACCATATGTAGTGCCGTGTGTTCTTCCGAAACAATTCAATAGTTTCTTAAGTCCACAAAACATTTTCACAGTAGCATTGTAGAGTGTCAAGGTGGTCTATGGCAAACTTTAGATGTGCAGTAATGTTTTTGTTGAAAAGCAGCTGCTTCCTTCATGGTGTCCAGTCATGTACGCCATGCCTGTTTAATGATTTCTGTATAGTAAACTCATGAACAGAGATGTTAACCAGCTACCAAAGATTCCTTCAAGTCTCTAGAGTTCTTTTTTAACTTACTGAGCGTTCTGCAGTTTGCCCTTTCAGTCATCCTGGATGGACAACCACTTTTAGGGAGAGTAGTCACAGTAGTAAATCATTCCTTTTATTTGCAATTGGTCTATCTAGACAGATGAATATCTACGCTCTTCAAGATAACGTTATAACCCTTTCCAGCTTTACACAACGCAGCAATTCTTGATCGTAGTTCTTCTGAGATCTCTTAATTTCAAGGCATGGTCCACATCAGCAGATGTTTCTTGTGAAAAGCAAACTCAAAATGTTTGAGTGCAAAGTCAAAGTAGCTCTAACCCACACCTCCAATGTAATTTTATTAATTGGATGCCAGGTTTTCCAACTCCTGACTCTAATTAGCTTTTTGATGTCATTATCCTAGGAGTTCACATACTTTTTCCAACCGACCCTGTGAATGTTTGAATGATTAATTCAATATGTCAAAGAACAATACAATAATTTGGGTGTTAAAAAATATTGTGTTTGTTCATTATTGTAATTTAGATAAAGGCCAAACCAGATCTTACAAATTTAACCAAATGCAGGTAATCCCAAAGGGTTAAAAAAATGTTTGGCTTATTGCTGGTGCTGCCGTTTGATAAAAAGTTACTAAAGGTAACAAAATTATGCAAGAGCAGCATTACATTTATGCATTTGGCAGATGCTTTTATCCAAACCATTCAATGTATACATTGTATTAGCTTAGGTGTTCCCTGGGAATCGAACACATAATCTTGCCGTTGCTAGCGCCATGCTCTACCAGCTTAGCTACAACAACATCAAATTGTTATCTCTTACCGCCATCTTCAGTTGGCTTCAGTTTTGTTATTTTTAAATAAAAATATTACAAGTACAACAATGAGCATCTTTAACTACATATTCTCACAGAAACAATTCTTGGTTCATTCATGACGACATTGATGTGCAATTGTAGTGTGCTCCCTTAAAACGCAGTTCGCTTTCCAACAAAAGTGAATAACTGCATCTGTAAAAGTAAAAGACTCATGTGCTGTGTTCCATGTTTTCTAAAATCACACAACAGATTTATGTGAGGAACTGACCGAAATTGAAAATTCTCAGATTTTGACTTTCCAACTAACAAAATATTGAAATTTTCAATTTAGTTCAGTTTGTGCCTATAAACGTTGAGGGTAAACATTTTGTAACATGTTCGCATACATTTTTATTTATAAAAGGACAACTTGGCTGTTGTTCTTTCTTTTATCATTTAATTTTGTTTCATGAACGAAGCAATTTAACATGAAGTTAACACTAACAAGGTTAAATGGGTTACAACACCAAATATTTTTGTGTGAAAACATTAGCTAAAATGTGAATAACATTTTAACATGCTGGGAAAAAACACTATTTGCATATTTAAGCAGCCTCTGAACTTAAACCACAAAATTTATTTTCTACAACTTTTTGTATTTAAAAATATTTTCATTGATAAAACCAATAACATGAAATCAAGGGACAAACATTCTTTTAAAATTATTAAAATTATTAATATTAATTTTGTTTTGCTTTTGCACTAATGCTTTTATTAAAAATAAGTACAAAATAAATACACAAATTAATGTACATGTCATAGAAGTGTTGTACCAGATGAAGGAAACAAGGATTTTTTTCAGGCAATTAACAATTTCAAATATATTTTCTAAAGAATTTGCAAAACAGAGTCAAGCTAATTCATATCATTAAAGGTTAGGTTATAAAATTATATATATATGTATTATTATTATTTTTTTAATTTTTATTTAATTGTATTTTTTTCCCCCGCTATTTGAAAGCTTTTTCATAACTAAAATTGTCAAACGTTTGTCAACATATTTTGATATTGACCCAAATGTTGTCAGAAATAATCTATTTTGTTGGGCACAAAACTTTCTTTACAGAAGGGGGCACTAGATGGCTCACAAAACTGCTTTCATCTGCTTTGATCTGCATTCAGATTATTCAAAACATTTTACATCTCATACAATTTTTTCACTCTGGAGAGTATATATATATATATATTTTTTTTTATTATTTTTTTAAATCCTCCAGTAACACTTGATTGTGATTGGCCCATTCTGAACAGCAGAGCCAAAAGTAACAGATGCCACGTGACAGCGTCTATGCCCTGCCTGCTTCAGCAGTGGTCTAGTTTTCTATCGTAGTGTTTTTCCGAAAATAAACAAAAACATTTCATTTAAAAAAATTTAAGCAACGTATTTTAAAGGAGACCTATTATGCCCCTTTTTACAAGATGTAATATAAGTCTCAGGTGTCTCCAGAATGTGTCTAAAGTTTCAGCTCAAAATACCCAACGGATCATTTATTATACCATGTTGTATACGCCTCTTTTTGAGTGGAATCAAAAATCCGCTGTTTTCGTGTGTGTCTCTTTAAATGCAAATGAGCTGCTGAACCCCGCCTGGACATACCTATGGTCTCTGTGAATACAATCAGAGACAATGGTAACTTTAGCTGCATTAGCCGTGGAATCATCTAAAAAGCACATTTGGAAAGGCGATTTGCAACCATTCACAAAATATAAAGTGTGATACTTCCATCTTCAGGATATAAAGCTGGAACATGAAAAGTTGGTACTGATTCATGCTTGAGAATAATTTTTTTTGAAAATCCTGCTTTATACTGACACTCATTCACAAAGCAGTCTGGTGTAAAATGATTTGCACAAACATACACAAATTTTTGTATGTATTGGGGCACATTTCTTTCAAAAACAAAACTTGTCCACTGCATCTTCAGTGGCTCTGATGCCGGGAGTACATGAAGACTCTTATGTTCACTTTTACAGCCAACAACAGATCACTTATGAAGCTTACGAAGCCGAGACATTATTCTTCTCACTGTATCTGCTCCAGTATGGAAGAAAATGGCGGACAGTGTAGATCACTCAGGGGAGGATCTATGATAATAGGGTGGAGTCAGTCACCAGTCGTGGGCGAGGCTTGCTCTAACGTGACGTCACGTTAGAGCAGAAACGAAAACCATTCATTTTAACACTGTTAAACACACTGTTTTTGATGAATAGAAATATAAGAAAGACGAGTGGGTGGACTTTTAACATTGTAGGGTGGGTGTGTACACACACTGCTGACGCACATTTATGTACAAACGCCATGTAAAAGAGAATTTTGCATAATATGGCACCTTTAAGATTTTCTATAATTCAAGAAATTTTTAAGCACCTCTTGGTCAAAATTGCTATTTTCAAGGGTTTTCCAGGACTTAAATTTGAAAAAGCCAAATTCATGTACTTCAAGAACCTTGTATGAACCCTGACATTGTGTGTGTGAACATACCTGGTTGTCAATCTTGAGTTCCTGTAGTGTAGTGTTGCTCTTTAAGGATTCCACGAGTGTCAGAATTCCAGCTCCAGTAATGAAGTTTGACTCAACGTTTAGACTCTTCAGAGTGGTGTTCACTTTCAGCATGTCTGCTAGTGCCTGACAGCCAAACAGCATTACAAGCCATACATTTTCTAATTAGCCAGTGACAATTACAGGAAATAAATTGCATAGAACTTTGAGAGTGAGTCTATTTCTTTGTACAACTCACATAGGCTACAGGATCGTTACTTCTGGTGCCAACAATGCTCAAGCGTTCCACAACACTGTTTTCTTTAAGCGCTTCAGCATATGCTTTCAAAGTTGGGATTGGAATATTCTATGGATCATCGCACAAAACAAGAGGAGGAGACATAACTTGGGGAATTTTCATTTGGGAAATATATAGACTGACAAATAAAGATACAAAATATACACTGCCCTGCAAACAGAAGAAAACTATTATAGTCTCACATTTGGCTGGACAACCATTTTTAGCAGGTTCAGTATAGTTGTAGTTAGTGCATTTTAGGGCAGTAAAAGTGAAAGTGGCACCTTGATGTTGTTTAGGTTAATTTCAAGCATATCAGGATCATTGCTTTTGATCCTCTGCAGTGTTTCTTCAACATCTGTGTCATTGGGTTCCTCATCTGGCACTTGCTTATACTGAGTACACTGGATTACACCTGTGTATATAATACAAAACTGAATTACACCAAACAATACGCTTAGAGTACATCAGGTTATACCTAAAACATATCTGAACACTTAAGACACACAATGTATGAATGTCATTGCATTACGTAGCAAAATATCAAACCAAGAGGAATTCATATTAAAGAAATATAGCACAAGCACATTTTGTGCAAAACATAAAAATAAAAAAGGACAGGATCACAGTTGTATGTACGTACTGTAAAAGGTTTTCACTTACTGTTTAAGCCTTGTTTGTTGACAATATTACTGCTGGCCAATGCTCCATAATACTGTTGATTACTCATCAGTGTGTGCATGCCCAAAATAGCTGAAGCAAGAGAAAGAGATTTTCTAATTAGAGAGAAAACAGAATAAGATGAATGAACAAGGAAAGAGGTTAAAGGGGCCAAATTCTTCACTTAGTATTTTCATTTTTTCCTTATGTTCTTTTATAATTGTTAGTTAAGGTTTCTTGCACCATAACCAGTCATAGTTAGGATTCACAACACTGTCCACCCATTCTCTCACTCTTAAAAGGAACGTTCCAGGTTCAATACATGTTAAGCTCAATCAACAGCATGTGGTATAATGTTGATTAGCACAAAATTTACTTAACTCTTCCCTTCTTTTCTTTTAAAAAAAACAAAAAAAGCAAAAAAAAAAAATAATAAAATAAAACAATATAAAAATGTAATCAAGGTTACAGTGAGGCACTTAGAATGGAAGTGAATGGGGCCAATTTTTAAAAGGGTTAAAAAGGCAGAAATTTCAGGCTTAACATTTTATAAAAGTACTTACATTTATTCTTCTGTTAAAACTTGTGTATTATTTGAGCTGTAAAAATGTTTATATTGTGATTTTTTAATGATGTTTTAGGGCTTACCCATTACGTTGTCATGGAAACAAATTAGTAAAATTAACTATAACTTTACACAGAAAAGGGAAGGGAATTTATCACACTAAATTCACGTTATCACACATATTGTTTCCGTATTGTGGATATACTTTTGAAACAGTGAGTATTTTAATGTTTACAGATTGGCCCCATTCACTTCCATTGTAAGTGCCTCACTGTAACCCAGATTTTTGCTTTTTTTTAAAGAAAAGAAGTGACAAGTCCAAATGTTGACTACCACAAATTCTGCCACAATTGCTGTCAACTGAGCTTAACTTGTATATTCATGGAATAGTCCTTTAAGTCACATTCACACAAAGTGACAGTCTCATTCATTTTCAATAAGCACTGGTGACATCCTGCGACAATAGCAACAGCAACCATTGGTGACTAGATGATGCGGAGGAGAAGTTAACCTATAGATACGCACCCCCTTTTTGAGCACAAACCATCAAAATGACATACCTGAACTTAAATGTTTGGATTTACTGGACCCTTTGGAGTATGTACACAGTTGTAGTATCCTTTGAAAGAAGACACTTTGGGCTTTATTTCCCAAGTTTCAGAGTTAATATATGTTCTTATTTTTTATAAAGTTTATAGTAATGGAAATATTTTTTGCTGAACATGTTTTTATAATCTAAAAAAAAAAACAATAATAAAAGTACCAAGACAACCCAGAAATACAATGTTCTCAAAGCCACAAATCTAAAGAAGTTACGTTTCAAATTTGAAGTTGATCTAACAAAAAATGAGGTTCCTGCAAGCTTTTTTTCTCGAAAAATCACTGCCGGTATACAGAGTAAAATTAAGGCTCCACCTTTCAAGACGACACAAAATCTGACTGCACTGCTAGGCTATTATGAATAAAACTACGCCACATTTTTAAAAATGAAAAATGTAATATAATATACAGTTTTACAATATGAATGCTGCTCAGATTGCATAGTTTGTTGATGAACGATGATGAAGGGTAAATCTTTCAGGTGAGATCTCATGTAAACAATGGAGAATATATCAATATTTCATTATTATTTTATGGACAAAAAGTGCCATTGGATGTTTTTCAATGAATGCTTGAAGTGTGGTGAACTGGATTCATCCGGCGATCACGTTTTTAAAAGGTATGAAGTCCCGTTTTGATATTGCATGTTTTCATTTGTACTCCTGGCACAAATAACTAAATTGCTGTTTCTGAAGCATTGATATCGTGAAACAGAGATCGGATATCAATGTTGAACCCTTAGACCTTTGTAAAGATGTATAATTTGTTAACATTAATTACATTTATAGATGGCAAATTATATATTAAATGTAAGCAGAGTGACGTCACTACCGTGTGCGGGGGGGGGGGGTTGCGTATAAAAGGTTTTGTGAGTAAAATGATCATTTTTAGCAACAAGAAAATCAATTCCTTGTCAAATTAGAATATCTTAGTTTTACTAGCAATTTGTCTCAACTGTGATCACACTTTTACAAGATATGGCCAGCTGTGCAGTCCACCAAAAAGGTAAGAACAACAGCGGTAGACACACCCACCAGCGACATGCAGTACAAGGTCTAGCAATATCAAGCGATAATGTTGCTGCATGTGTGAACAGGGGTTTAGAATTAAACATGCTGTTTTTGCTTTTGTACCGTTGGCCTATTGTTTTTTTTTTTTTTATTGTACCTTTAAGAGAATAATCCACCTAAAAATTTAAATTCTGTCATAATTCATGTTGTTCCAAACCTGTATGACTTTCATATGTGGAACACAAATGGAGATGTTTTAATGACTATACCATTCAGTCTATTTAATACAAAACTGCCATTGATAGCAACTCACTTTAATACTTAAAAATGGACACAAAGACATCATGAAAAGTAGACCATGTATTCTGAAGACATACGATAGGTTTTGTTGAGAAACAACTCAAAATGTAAGTAATTTTCAGTAAAAGTCTTGACATCTGTTGCACATTTTTGAGTTTAGACAGAAGCTCATTCACAGTTGCAAGCATGTGTAACTAATCACATTTTGGAGCCACATTTTTATTTTTGGGAGAACTACTCTTACAATGATAATGATAAAAGAGATCATTTTTATAATCAGCTTGAACTTCCTATTATCATTTGTCAGGGAGAGGAAAGTTGCTGAATAATTCAGTTGCTGAATAGAGGGTTGTATAGTAGCTAAAGCTCATGGCTAGAAATTGTAAGGTTGTTGGTTTGAGCCTCATAAGAAGCACCACTGTGCCCTTGAGCACAATGGTTTCCATGATATGAACCCTTTAATACGGAATGAGAAATCAACACTGAAGACAGCAGGCTTAGATTAATTCAATTCCATAACTCAATAGATAGCTCACATTTACCTGAGCAAATTACTTCAAGCAGAAATGCATTCTAATGCATGATGTTGCACTACTGAACATCAAAAAAGGACACCAAAACATCTTAATAGGGAGCTGAGCTATGAACAGGAGAGTCTGGCATCTAAAGCTACATCTGATTGTTGACTCGGGGCCAAAGACAACTGAAATAACCTCATTCCCGTATGAAGCACTGATCTGCCTGTACATAAAAGCTGGAGTTCAGAGTTTTTAAAGTTGCTGCTTTTGCAACATGATCCAGAAGAAATAAACAACGGACCTAATTTTTAGGGAAACCTCTCCATCAAGCTAAATAAGATTTAGTGGCTGAGGGTCGAGAGTTGTTTTTAGCCAGCAGAAAGACGCTGTTCCCCTTTTTTGGTAGCCATGCATGTTTAGCACATTGATGAGTCACTGTTATAAAAAAAAACCCAATAAACTTGCAGTGGTGGTCTCAGGAATCGCTTTATGCAAACTACATTTAAAGGGATAGTTCACTCAAAAAGAATGATTTTCTGTCTTCAATGGAACACAATAGGACACATTTTGAAGAATGTTTAGCATACAGCAACCAGGGATTGTCAAGATGCAAAAAAGGAAAAATAGCACCATACAAGTAGTCCATATTGCTTAAACAGAAGAGATCAACCCTTCTGAAGCCAAAGACTGAAATTTAAGTCACTATTCACTGAAAATTTGCCCATTTCCACCATAGCACTCAAATCTCATTCACACTTCCACATATTCATACTTGATATGCAGGGTTTGAACATGCACGTACACAAATGATGATTGAGAATACAGTGGAGTGGCTATAATATTCCTTCAGAAGACTTATTATAGTGCATGATTCATAGGGACTATTTAAATGGCACTTTTATGTCTTTTCTGGAGCTTGACAGTTCTGGTCTCAGTATGCTTTCACTGTATGGGAAAGCAGTGTGAACATTACTTAGAAAGACAGTCAGAAAGACAGGGGAGGGGGGGTGAACTATTCCTTTAAGTCATCATGCAGATCACATAATATGCTAAACATTTCCCGCAAATACTGAACAAACGTTTGAGAAGCATTCTGTAAATGTTAGAGTGGCATGCAAGGTTGCAGATAAACCTACTGGATAGATCTGTGGCTTAGACATGGTCGAGGAGGATTGTGTGAGAGAACGAGGGATGAAGGATGAAGATGTGAAAATGGAAGAGTGGAGATGACTGGAGAACAAAATGTACTGTACACAGTAAGAGATGAATGGAATAAATCAATGAGATTATCAATGAAATTACAAATGGAGTCAGTAATGTTAATTAATATTGGCATGCAGTCATTTACCACAGTAAATAATTTTTGGCATATACTTAGTTTGAGAAAACATGCAAAAAATGGTGTTTACAGTAATGCACTGCAATGGTGTTGTGTGACAGAATCGCTTGATAACCTTGTCTGTGATAAGTGAAAGTACTGTGCAAAAGTTTAAGGCTGTTGTGAAAAATGTTGTATTGTGAGGAACATTTTCAAAAAGAATGCTATGAATACATTTTATTTATCAATTAACTTAAAAGTACATCAAAGCGCAGTTTCAGCGGTAATCAACAGCATCCCACAAATGTGGTCCAAAGAGCTTAACATGTTTTGAACATGGAACATTTCTTAAACTGCTCTGAACTTATCCAGTTCCAGTTATAAACTATTGATAAGTGTCCAAAGCTGGGCATACAGTACAAGTCTGTGAGCAGTACTTTCATGAGCTTAAAGGAATAGTTCAACCAAAAATGTAAGTTTGCTGATAATTTACTTACACTCAGGCCATCCAAGATGTATCTGAGTTTCTTTCTTCATCAAAACAGAATTTAAGATTTTTAGTTTTTCATTTCTGGCCTCCTCCTTTAAACAACGCAAGTGAATGTACTAAATTTTTTGACAGTCCAAAATGCATATTTAGGGTGCATCAAAATAATCCACACGACTCCAGTCGGCAAATAAAGTTCTTCTGAACCCAAACGATTCATTATTTTTAGAAACAAACCAATACTTCTACTTTTTAACTACAAATGTTCGCTTCCGTACATCTCTGTGATGCACGCTCATGAGAGGGATAACGTAAGCTCATTGGTAAGTTTCCACGTCACGTGGATGAGGCAGGAAGTGCTTCAGTGTTTACAAGAGGAGAGCTGTACAAAAGTTGAATCGTCTTTACTGTAGATTTGTATTTGTATAAGTGTATTGTTCAAAGGGATCCTCGATTTCATATACATGATAATGAGCGACTGAAGCTCTGATTATCGCGCTGAACCTGGATATCAGTACACCCCTATATACTCTCAAATATTGGAGGGTGTGCAGTGAACATTTTACCCCTGAGGATTTCAGACCATCGGAAGAAACAAAGGGTTGATATCTGAATTCATCGGCTGTGCCCGTGATGTTTTTCCACCAAACTCAGGTATGTGTGAAACCTTTGCCATTGTCACACCTCCCTCAGCGCGCCGCTTCTCATCACCAGATTTCTAAATTCACCGCACCTACACTCCATTCACTCGCTCATCACTGACTGCATAAATAACTCAACCTTCACACTGTCAAGTCTCACACAAAGGACTCGCAGTGTTTATTTACCCATCTGTATTTGTTCTTTATCTTCGTCGATATCGGTTTAGAGCTTACTCTGTTATTTTGCCGGTTACCTTTCTTCAGTTTGTGAAGCTTCTCTTCTGTGATATCACCTGTACCATTGATCTCACGGTGTAAACCCTGTAAATCTAAGTAAATGCTCACACACTTGTTTTCACTAACTACAATTTGTGTGGCTTTAATTCCTGATTGTCATATAGCCTATATGTTTCTGCTAAATAAAAAGCACAAGTAGATAACGCAATGGCATTGCTCCGAAATAAAGGATGGTTATAAACTACAGTAATGTTTTTTTATTATTATTTTATATTGTTTTGGACTGTTTTGGTTTGTGAATGGCACTTGGTCTGGGGTCTGTGCAAGTTTCTTTTGTAAACAATTACACGCTTCCTGCCTCCTCCTCTACGTGACCTTACCAACAAGCTAAGGTCATACCTCTCGTGAGCGTGCGTCAGAGATGTACGGAAGCGAACATTTGTAGATAAAAAGTAGAAGTATTGTTTTGTTTCTAAAAATAATGAATCGTTTCGGTTCAGAAGAACTTTATTTGTTGACTGGAGTCGTGTGGATTATTTTGATGCACCCTAAATATGCATTTTGGACTGTCAAAAAATGGAGTACATTCACTTGCATTGTTTGAAGGAGAGCGCCTGAAATGAAATCCGATTTGATGAAGAAAGAAACTCTTAACTCCAAGATATATCTTGGATAGCCTGAGTGTGAGTACATTATCAGCAAATTTAGAATTTTTGGGTGAACTGTTCCTTTAAGTGTTTTGGTGGTGTGTATACTGTTTGAGATGACTGTTCGTATTACCAGCTATATCACACAGTTCTGCATCAGTGGCACTAGATAACGCCTCCTCTAGTTCAGGCTCCAGATTGACGTCTTCCAGGATAGGATCAACAACTTTTGTTTTAGGTACCCAAACATTTCCTAAATACACACAAATACACACATAAACAGAGAGGAAGGGCAAAGAAAACAAAGACAGTGCCAAACCACCTGAATAAATACACGTTCAGGATTCCTTCTTGACAAAAATCAATCCTTGTTCTCAGACAGATGAAAATTGAAATACACTCTCACCTCTCTTCTCACCAGTGTAGGGAACAAGATCATCCCGGTCTGGATGTTCCTTAGCCTGTTTCTCCAGGTGAGCTACCAGGTTATCTCTCTGGAATGTTCCAGTTGGAGCTTTCTTAGTTTGATCCCTCTGTCTGAATGCCGCCGGCAGCAAAGCATTCTAAAATCCACATAATTCATACTACATTATTGCTCATATTAAACTTTGAAAACAAAGCAGAATGTAATAGTATTTTATGGTATTAGTTTATGGTAACATTAACTTACCATTTGTAAAATATTCTTTATTTTTTTTAGTCATTTAATTTAGTTTCTAATAGGGCTGGAATATAGAAGCCTTATAAAAAGTCCTGTGGTGGTACCAAGATGGAATAATGGTATCAGAGGGTAATACCATGGTACTACTGAATGATTACTATTTCAATATTAATAATATCATGACAGCTGTATTATTGCGATACCATGTCCACATTTTCTTTTTACCTTGGTTCTTGTTTTTAAGTGTTGGTGTATGTATTGTTACACTTACATTTCCAGGTACAATGGTAAAAGACGGTTTAACATTCATTATATTTAGAGAATGATGCAATTTGGACAATCAGAATCAAGTATTCCAGAGAGTGTAATATGTAATAACATTCTTCTACACTAGGGCCTATCATCCCATAGTTAAATATCAAAGGGCGATGTGTATGTGCCATATATATATATATATATATACACACACACACATCCACTACATGTGATGACAGCATCCAGAACACACTGCACTTCACAGAGAACTTTATGAGGTACCGAAATATAGTTAATTCTTAGTGCAGATACAGGAGACTAGAGGATTCATTAAAAAGTGACATTTAAAAAAGATTTTAAAAAGTCATTTAAAAAGAGTTTTCCACAACTTAATTTTTAGTACTATTTGGCGTTTCAGGAGAAGGCTTTGCTTTGAGTGGGGAATATTTATTTAGTTTGAATTGAACAGATTAACTTTGGTCAGAATTTATGGTAAACTTCATCTGCACCTCTGGCTGAACATCTCAGTTTGGAAGCAGAAATTCTCTTTTCCCTTCTCTGTTGCTAGACATTTATCCTGCTTCTGTCTCTAAATCTGTCGAGAAGTGCTTAGATGCTGGAGCTAAACCTGATTCCTGAAGAGCAAATATAAATCTGTGGTCTGAAAAAAAACCAGCATTGCTTTACACCATTACATTCTCCAAGAAAAACTGTTACAACTCCGTTCTCTCAAGCAAATCATTGTAAAACAAAATCCTTTCAAATACACAAACAAATTCCACTGCAATGCAGCAGTATTCTAAAACAAAAGTAAAACAAAAACTACTGTAACAAACATACCATTAAGAAATCACCACTATAAAAACAACAGTCCAGTCAAACAAAAACCTATATATAACAGCTAAACACTATAAACAGTCCAGTCACACAATCGCCACAGCAATACAGCAGTCTTCTCGAACAAAAAAATGCCTCAGAAAACACCACTGTAACAAACAGACCATTAAAAACACCACTATAAAACAACAAACACCTGTATAAAACAGCCCAGTCAAACACCACTACAAACACAGTCCAGTCACACAATCGCCACCGCAATACAGCAGTCTTCTCATACAAACACAAAAGAAAATAAAGTCCAATAAATAAAGCACTGTAAAAACCGGACCAATCAAATGAACACTATTGTGATCCAACTCAAACACCACTATAAAACAACAGCACAGTCAAACACAAACCACTATAAAACAACAGACCAATCAATCAAACACCATTAAAAACAACATTCCAATCAAACAAACACCACTATAAAACAAGTCAAACAAATACCTCCTCAAACAAAAAACACACTGGTGCAACAAAGTCCTATCAAATAAACACCATGGAAATAGGTCCCTAAAAATACTACTGTCACACACCATACTTGTCTAAAAACAATCTTTGATGCCAATAGGTAGTGTTCATGAGTAACATTTAGAAAATGTTGAAGTAGCGATGACTGATGGTGTGCAGCTGTACTTAAAATCCTAATTACCAAATATGCAAAAGAGAAAGCAGAGATTTTAAAAACAACTGTAATTACTGACCAGAGGTTTGGCAAAACTTTTCGAACTTGAATTTACTTTTCAATGACTGCAACATTATGGAGTAAATGGACAGTATGTACATTTTAAAAACTATACAAGTACATTTTAAAATGCTTTAAAACATACACTATGTAATAATAGTTTCCATGGTGAATCCATAGTTTTTGTTAGTTCATATGTAGATGTTAATAGATGATTAATAATTTCTTTTATATGGTGTTAGTGTTTATTAACATGTAATTAATATCAAAACGTATTCCGAAAACACGTATTTAAGTGTCTGGGGGATTTATAGATCCAGTAGATCCAATTGGAGATTATAAAGTATTAAATGCTTTTATAATTTAAACACACTCACATCAGGATCGAGCTCTTCAAGTTCATCTTCGAGTCTCCTGAGCTCTTCCTCGCTGAGTTTCTGCAGGAGCTCATCCTCGTCCACATCCCTGTACTTCTCCATCTCCTTATGGAACATGATCAACAAGATAAAGGGAAGAAAGAGACCGAAGGAAAGAGAAAGGGCAGACCGACAGGAACAGTTGAGCCCCGTGACCACAGGACCTGGCTGAAGACAAGCAAGATAGATCAATTATTAGGCAAAACCTTATCATTTCAACTTAACCACACAGAAAATAAGTCCAAAGGGGTTTATGTTGATTAATTATGCCCTTAGTGACCATCAAGAAATGGGCTTCTACAGCCTTCAAGTGGATTTTTTTCTGGACACAGTGTAAGCCTATGGGCTCATAGAATTGAAGTCACTAATCACACAACTCAGTTTAATGCGGGACTAGCTGGTATATGCCCCACCATTTACAGTGGACCCAAAACCTATTTAGACACTTAAGTCAAACTTATTGCATTAGATAACAAATGTGGCATATATATACTTTTAAGTGTGGCATCCAAAGGCTTTTTGGGGGTCACTGCATACCCTCTTTAAACACAACAAAAAATACAAGAGACAAAATGACATGGTTTGAAATACATAACATCTTGAACATCAGATATATAGACTAATTTATTTGAAAATCTAACGTTGTTGAGGAGAAAACCCTTGACAGATGGAGGCATGGAGTCCATTAGATCGTGTTCATTGTCCTTGGTGCATCCATTAGACAAGGACATTGACCAGCAAACTTTAAAGCAACCACCATACTCTAAAACGCAAATTTATTACTAACATACTTAGGAGTTGGAGCACCTACTTTAGGTTTTCCTAACCAATAAATGAGTTATTATATACACATTTCCAGTTCATCATACTAATTGCATTTCCACTTCAGTTACAAAAACTAATGTTCTCTTAAAATAAGAAGTACTTCAGACTAGCCAGGCAAGATCAGATACATAATAGGCTACATCACTTCTTGTCCACATTACTTAACAAATTTAAATATTTTTTAGTAATTCGTTAAAAAAAGTAAGCAATAAAATTCTACTGTCAAGCCACACAATTTATTATATATCATATATTATTTGATCGGAGCTTTATCTGCTCTGACAAAAAGTATCTTTGCATTAGACATGGCTTTAAGGAGTGATTAAGAAAATAAAGCATGTTATCATTCTCACTTACTTCAGTCAGCGCTTATACCAGACTATATATAGCGCATGTGACAGCTGAATAGTTTGACCAGATATGGTTCCTTTTCTGAGCAGCTAATTCACACAAATGTGCTGCCGCCTCAAACAATGACTTCCCAACTCCACGGTTCATAGAAGTAAAACGATTTAAATGGCGAAAAAAGTTCGCATATTAAAATATGTTCCTCCTCGAGCCTACTTTCAACTCGTTAAATGTATGTAGTCGGTTGCGATCAAAGCGCTTCTATAAACGCGTTGCAGATTTTTGCCCCGCCCCCTGGCGCGGTCCCACCTATCAAATGACGTCATAAAGACAGTCCACCAATCAGCGGCTTTTATCAGCGTGGAACTCTACACAACTCTATGACATTTTGCAGTCCTTGGATTCGCTTCTCAGTCGAGTTGCACAAATGACAGTAATCAAAAATGTCGTATTGTTGTCTTTTTTGTTTAATGTTCTGAGCCAAATCTTAACTTGGAAATAAAACAAACCAGAACATCTAAACACAAATGTTATTTTACAATTAGGCCATTTTCATTTTTGGAAAATACACAGCAAAAGATCGAACCAAACCAAAGTGCAAAATCAAGAAGTATAAACAAGTAGCAGTGTCTCACACAAATAAATCAAATGACTAATAAAGACAAATGGCCCTATTGTAAAGACACAGAAAAGTACATTGTTCAGGTAATAAGGTCAAGAGTTAATTTGAGAATGGCACAATATTGTTAATCATAACAGCAAACAGAAACGAGATCTATTACCATGGCACTCAGAAAAATAATTTAATTTTCTTGAACATGTATAAATAAAATGAGACCAGGCGATATTTATCTATCTTATATACTGGTTTATAAAAACAGTGCTCTTTGAAAAAAATCTACAATCAAATTGGAGATCTTGAATTCTCCACTGGTTGTGTCAATAATCTATAGGCTTCAATTCTCTAGCAGAGAATCGCAGATGAGGCAAGTCTAGATTTCTTTAGGCTTTTTAGAGGCATTCAGCACAGCTCTGGGAAAGGGTAGTTTTGATAGCCTCAAGCAGCTCTGCTGAGCTCATCTAAAAACTCAATCATGATGTTGTGAATCCAGATATCATTGTCATCCTGTGTGGTGTCCACTAGGTAGACAGAGATTTTGTGCTCCCAGGGCCACTCCCCCTCCTCAACAGACTCGATCTGGGCCACTAGCGGCTTCTTCTCCACATGGTTACGGAACACCATAGAAGCTTCCTCACACCAGACCCCATTCTTTACACCTGCAAATGAGCAGTTTACTTGTTTTATCATGTTAATCCTTAGTGGAATGTTGAACCTATAAATAAAGAGTACAGAATGGCCCTGTTTCCACCTGGTATTAAGATGTGTTTTTAGTGGTCAGGGCTAAATACAGGTGGAAACTGGGTCCAAAACATTTAGCAATCAGATCACAGAAACCCAGGATAAGCGGTTGACGATGGATGGATGGATGGATCACAGAAACCACATACGGAGGTAGTCAAAAATGCAATGTGACCACATCACATTTGAGGTGTGAAATGCAATCCATCCAGAATGTGTTCACAGCAGTGAAGCACCACCCCCATCTTCCCCTGTGCTAAAACAAGAGTTTAAACTTTGCCAGTTATAAGCATCTTTTAAAGGAAATAACCATCTGAACAAAACATTTGAAAGGGCAAAAACCTATTAAAGCACTTCACAGAACTTCTACAATGTGTCTAATATCAACATTAAGTGACAGATTTGAAGCAAACACATCTAAAACACAGGTTAATACAAGAATAGCAGAGAATTCTGCTCAAAATGTTTGTGCTTAGGTACAATTGTGATAAGTTTTGCGTTCCCTCACAATAAGCTTTGCCTTTCCTCGCAACACGTTTTGCGTTCCCTCACAATAAGCTTTGCATTCCCTCACAATACGTTTTGTGTTCACATGCAATACATTTTGTGGCCATAGCAACCATGGTATTCAAAGTGAAACCACAGTGATAAAAAAAAAAATTGTAATAAAAATAATAATTTGGCATTTATAGTTTTACTATACAAATAACGTAGCTTAACTATGGATACCTATAGTAATATTGTAGACTGTATTAACCATAGTTTTTGGCGGAAATCATTTTTCTATAGTAATACTGTAGTAACCATGACTTTTGTAGGCTAACAATGTTTAGTTTTTTTGTTGGAAACCATGGTTTTACTATAGTAATAATGTAGTAACTGAAAAGTTATTTAAGTAACCATGTTGTTTTTGCAGAAACCATTGTTTTAATACACTATACTCTATCCATTTAGAAACCATGAATTTACTATAGATTTACCAGGGCAATACTAGGGGTTACTTTGGTTGTACTTTCTTTTTAAACCATTATAACATCCCTCAAAATCAAAAAACAAGTGGTCGCAGGAGAAACATTTGAGATAAGGTAATACCAGGTGGAAAAAGGAATGCTCACGGTTGACCACATGTGATCGGATCACCGAAAATGCCTCTTACTACCAGGTGGAAACAGGGCCAATGATGTGACATTGGTGGTCTCCTCTCTTACCTGCCAGTTGAGCAGATATGCCCTGGAACGGCAGCTGCCTGAACTCATGGATGAGTGGTTGGAGCTGAGAATAGTTGATCAACTCGTACTTCCCATAATCCAACTCATACACAGAGACTAAACCATTGGTCAGGACCCCCTTTACCAAAACACGATGCCAACTATAGATACATAGAGAGATTGCATGTGAAAGGAGAGCAAGAAAAAAAAAGAGAAAGACTGACAATTAGTTATACAGATGGTGGGTAAGTTTTATCAGAGGAGACATATTAGGATCAGCCTTTGCCCTATTGAAATCTCTCACATGTTGTCAATTTTGGCAGTGTAGACCTTATTCTTCTGTATATCGATGGGGGTGACTTCCTGTTTGTTGTAGTACAGTATCATCTCTCCCATCAACACCACCAGCTTGTAGAGATCCTGCCATGGCTGCAACACAAAGTGCCCAGGGTGGCATGCAACCGACACAAACACATCCATATTTTGCCCCATTTTGGGTAACTCCAGCTGAGGAGGCAGTGTGAGGCCCTTGGAACTCTGTGTGGAAGATGAATAGGAGGTATCCCCTGTCTCAGACAAAAAAGGTTCGGACACCCTGGCGATCCTGCTGAGGTAGACATCCCGATGCCAGAACGGGCAGGAGGCAAGCTGATGGTTAACACTGCTCTGAAGGTCATGAGCTCCATTGCCACTGAACAGGTAGACATGCACAGTGCTGGTTTCATCAAGCTTTACTATCTGAACACACATGAGAAACATGGCTATACATAGAAACTGTAAAATAACAATATCATAGTTGCCTGGGAAATGTAAAGGAAAACCAACTGAAATACATAAGTTTTGCAGTAATCAGTAAAAATGTGCCTAACCTTCATGCAGCTGGGGGCTTTGTTGAGGACGGTCTCTCTTAACCACAAAACAGCTTCAGGTGGCCAAACTGCCCCATTTGCATTCAGATCTGCCAGGAGACACTTGATTGCCTACAAAGACAGAAACATACAACAATAACTTTAATTTAACAGACTAAAGCTCTGCTACAAACATGGTCCAAATATCATTCGCTAAATGCAAAAGGTGACTAAAACTGGCTGGCCAATAAGTTACTTTTTGCGTATAAAACTTGTTTTGAATCGTAAACAGTAACAAAGCATTTTTTGTTCCTTATTTAACACAAACAATAGGTCTTATTCATGAAACATGAACAAAATAAATTTGGGGGTTAATGCATTCTGACTTTTAATTAAATGGGACAATTTACATCAGAATCATTTTTCTAAAAATGTAGACACAAATTTGTTCCGCACATGTTTCATGAATAAGGCCCATTGTGTGCAAATGTGCGGATTGTTTTGTTCTTCAAAGATCATCTGGGAGTAACTGTAACAGAAAGACCTGCGTCATTCTTATGAGCATCCTTTTAGAAAGTGGAAAACATAATATTATAATAATAATAATTTTCATAATAATTTGACATAACATTAATGTAAATAATAATAGGCACACCCCAATTTACTCATTGGTTTTTCAAATCAATCAAACAGCGCAAGTCATTGTGTCCATCTTTGGCATGTGAACACTTACAAAAATGGCAATTTCTTTGTCAAAGGGATTAAAGTACAAAGCCTAAGAAAATAATGCCAAATACAGCTTAGACTGTAGCCACAGCAATAACTACTTAGAAGTAAATTAGTGGGGCACTGATCAGGAGATTTGAGGCCGATAATGATTACCAATATTTTAACAGTCATCGGCCAATACTGAAAATCTGTGAGAAGAACATGCACCTCTGTTTGCTTAAGAGTATATTAGCAGTTGTGTTGTGGAAATGAATAAGCAAGAAAAGGAGTGAGACAGGTCTGTATTTACCTGTGGTGGTATGGTGATGAGCTCTCTAAGGTAGATCGGCAGGATCTCTCTAAGCTCACTAACCTCCAGAGAAGCAGGAAGTCCCATATCCAAAAACAGGATATCCAACACTTGACTACCATGAAGATTAGTTATCTACACACAGCTAGAATGTTCATTCACTCACTTATTTCTTTATTCAATCATTAAACCAAATGGTTATGGTTGCGGTATTTAAATTATTGGCAATTTTTGAAAAAAATGATGAGATAAAAAGGAAAGACCAGCTCACCTCTGCTCTCGCCCATTTGCCTTTGTATTTTGCTAGACACACTTTCCCACCAAATGGCTTGGACACCAACAAATCCCATGTTAACTTTGAAACACAATTACAAAACAGACAGAGTAGATGTAATGTATATTACTGCCAAGTGGTTAAAACAACATGCCGGTGAATAAATTGTAAAAAAAATGATTTTGGGGTGATGTGCCTTTCAACTGGGATAAGCGTATATTTTTTTGCATGCAATAAAATACACACTTCACCATTAAAGGTGCTTTAGGTAAGATTGACAACAAGCATTTGAAATGGGTATTGCATTCCAAATTCAAAATATTGGAGAGATATCAGAGAGATTGGAGAGATACACCAGACTCGAATCTCATGTGGGTTACCAGAAAGTTGACATGCAAATTAGCCAACTCAGCATCCGTTTTAAAGGATTTCTGGGCTTTAAGCTTTCTCCATCTTCCAAAGACATCTCCTATTTATCCTTGTTTTACTACGCCTCTGATCATGGTGGTTTTTAGATGGATGACGAGGCAATTTAGGTCAGGTGGAATCTGTTATATCTGATCCAGTTCGTTTACTGGCTTCCATGGCTGCAGCATGCATTGTAGCTTGCCTGCAACCCGGCAGTGTCGAAACACTATTGGTGAGTGGGCAGTGGGCGGGATCACACAGGCCAAAACAGACACAGAAACTTCAAAGTTGAATATACTGGCTGTAGCATTGTTATTGGAGAAGGCAGTATTTAAACTTTTTCTCAATTCTAATTCTAAACCTAATTCTCAAATGACATATTATGGTCATTTTATGATTTAGTATAGTAAAACTATTACATATAACATCTTTAATGCTCTCACATACACAAAGGAGGTCAACCTTTAACTTCTTATTGTCCTCAAACCTCATATACACAAATCAAACACACACAACTTAAATTCCTCTTTTAGTTTGCTACCTGAGAAAGGAAATGTGCCTCAATCTTGTCCATGATGTCTTTGAGCTTGGCCTGGCCTCGAGAAGGCAACTGACAATAAATACTGCCGTCAGAGCACACATTTGTGACACACACATTTGTGTACACGCTGTTCACCTGAAAATATAAGAAGGAAGACCAGATAGTTATTTTCTTATTTATTCATTCAGTGGTTGTAAAACCAACAAAATATTTAATCAATAAAGAATAATTTTCAATTGCTGCACATTCTGCACAAATTAAAAATTGTATTTTATTTGTGTGATACAGACTGACCTGTAGAGGATTCTCCATGGACTTATCCTGCAGGGCTTTCAAACAGACAGTGTTCACATTGACATCTTCATTTTGAGATGTGTCATACAGCACTATAATGGGTGTGTCCTCTCGATCCACAATCTCAGTGAATAGCGTATGACCTACAGCTAATAAATCCAGAGTCTTTAGAACAACTACATCTGTACAGAATGGCTCCAGACCTGAAATGCAAACAGAAAAAAAAAAATTATAATAATACATATTGAACGAATGAATGAGTTTTTACACTTACATTGTGCTATTTTTGACACTGCACTCAAAGCGCTTTACATTGAGAACAGGGAACTCTCCTTAACCACCACCAGTATGCAGCATCCACCTGGATGATGCGACAGCAGCCATAGTGCACCAAGGTAGAGTGATACAGCCAATGCAGGAATGGGGATTATTAGGTGGTTACACCCCTACTCCTTACGAGAAGTGCCCTGGGATTTTACAGGGTGATCTGGCTGCTATATTACTCAGTTTTAGCACAAACATAAATTCACATCTGGTGAATGTTACCTGCGAGTTGGCAAGTGGTTGCCTGGAAGGGAAGAGTGAAGAACTGGTTTCTCAGCTGCAGTAGATTCTTCCGACTAACTACCTCAGAAAATCCATGATCCACAAAGTACACCTAAGGAAAGGTAACAAAGTGCCTAAATAAAATCTAAAACAAATCCATTTCCCATTTGACTTGATCTCTACAGATGTTTTGTAAACCAATCTAAAAAAACACCAGAGGTTTCCTCATCTAATCTTAACCCATAACCACCTGACACCTCCCCCATCTATAGCCACTTATGGCTCAAGTACTGTATAATTCGGCCTTTCACGTATCAGATCGGATTGCGTACAATATGCGTGATGCACATTTTTTCATCAGCACAGTCTGCACAGACTGTCCGTGTGCTGCCCAATTTTTCTCAACACACGTACAGTCCTCATCTATGCATATCTCGGAGCATGTGCCTGCAATTATCTGTACGAAAAGAGTTCACAAAGCACTCGTGCACATGCATTTAATGCATTCGTATTCGCTTGCGGTCAAAACAGTATACTTTGAAAAGCTGAGCGCTCGACTGGGTTCGAAAGCTTTTAGGCTTTCCAATCTATTCCTAACCAAATATAACTAAACAATTCCCCTTCTTACCCCAAGCAAATACTACCTTATGCTTCTCCACCTAACCCAAACCAATTACCACCAGACCCTAGCTTTCTCTTCCCAGCAAAGGTACATATTCATTATTTATTTCTGAAACAGACAAAAGATACACAGACTGTTACCTTCACATTATCTACTGTGACCTGATGGATCTGTGCTCTAGTACTGCATCTTCCTCTATAGCAACAGCCACCAATTGTCCTTTTATCGGGGAGAGGAGACAAAGCCCAGCCCCAACTTTATTATAAAACTGCAGCATGGCCTCCTCCAACTCCTCCAGTGCTTTAGAGTAGCCATCTCCCACAAACCTGAATAAAAAGCAACCATAATAAATCCACAACGGTCATATTTATTAAAACAAAAATTCACTTCACACTTCAAATGTAATACTTTATCAAGAGCTTTACAAACCTGCACATCCTGACCTTAACACATACAAATTAGGACTTGGAGATATGACTACAAAAATACACCTGCTAAATCTCAATATTATTTATCATTTTAATTTACTCTGAAATAGCTTTAAAGATTACTTCTTAAATCAAAGAAAACATCATTTCAACCAAACCGCAATTGTAGCCAAGTAGATTAAAATGTTTAATGTATGAAGTAAAAATCTAGTTTTTCTCTAAATGAACACAAGGAAGAATGATATTTAATCATTATTAGATTTTAATTTTTTATTTTGTATCTTCTAATTTATCTTTCATTTTGGCTCTCTCAAAAATGTTGACCTTGAATGTGTTCAACAGACCCAATCCATGGTCAACAGAAATTATTTATTGTTAGAACAGTGAAAATGCTTTTGCACCTCTTTGTACATTTGTACAATTAAAGCATATTTCCAATGATCTGATGACAAAATAAGGTAAATGGCAATATATCCACTAAAATCATATCATATCATATCGGTGCATCCCTATTTAAAACTGAATAATAATAATAATGAGATCTAATGCTTAGATAACAAGATACTATCTCAAAATGAGATACTACATCAAAATAATGATATTAACTGAAAATGAGAATCTCAAAATGAGATAAAATAATGATACTAACTCAAAATGAGATACTAATTTAATGAAATACTAACTATCTAGATAATAATTTTTATTAGATAATAATTATCTAAAAAAATTTTACTCTCATTACGAGATCTCAAAATAATGATACTTTCTCAAAATGAGATAATACCAAAATAATGAGATACCCACTTAAAATAATTTGATATCTCATTGTGCCATACTAACTCAAAATAATGAGATGGTATCTCAAAATAAAGACATGATATTTCAAAATAATGACCTGAAATTATTTTTATTTGACATGGCAGAAAAAGGCTTTCATAGTAAATAGTGCACTTTTCAAAAAGCTTAATGATTTGCTTTTGAGTTACCGGTATATCATTATTTTAAGATTTCATCATTATGAGTTTACCTTGTTTTTTTTTTTTTTGAGGTCATTACATTAAATTATTATCTCATTATTTTGAGTTAGTATCTGTAACAAGGTTGAAATGGGAGAGGAGGAGGCGGGAACCCTTCCGGCCCTGCCTGCTGGCAGGCTTTCCCCTATCTCGCTATGGTTTGGGAGTGGGACGAGGGGAGGGAAAAACAAAACAAAACAAAAAGAGGAGAGGGAAAGGGCAAAGCATAGCGACAGTGAGAGAGAGAGAGAAAAAAACTTGCTCGCCGGTTCCCAGACACGCTGTCGCCTGGTCCTCGTTTACTCCTCCACCCTCTGGCAGCCGACAGCCGCTCCTCCCCGGGCGGACCGGAGCTAGCCCACCAACCCATGGCGGATGGAAGCCCCTCCGAATTTTGGCGGCAAATAGGGAACTCCTCCGCCCCTGGCAGCAGCATCACTGCTCCAGGCTGCCGGCAGCGAGTCCCTCCTCCCCTTTGCGGATCACTGCCATTCCTCAGCGTCCGGTCGGCTGGCATCCCTCCTCCTTCCCAGGTTTCGGCACCTTGTTTTAGTAAGAAGGTTATAATGGGAAAGGTGGCGGGAACTGGCTGAACAATCAAAGTAATAATTTTATTGGAACTTAAACAAAACGACACAACATGGTTTGGCAGCTGCAAGTGGCTCTCTCTCTCCCAAACTGCTGCATTCTGCTGCACTTATCCCTCTTTTGTGAGTGTTACCTGAGATCTCCATCACCAACACAGAATGAAACTCTACCATTGGGATAGTCAGAGGCGGCACATGTTGGTTGTCAGAACAGGTTATAAGCAGTGGGAGTGGCCTTGGGCGGGGCTGCGTTTGGACATGAGATGGTAGTGAGTACAGGATGGCTCTCTTACGATTGTCTGGCATTGGGTACTCAACCATACATTTATCTGCCAACAGAGACAGATCCTCCAACACATACTTAGGAAACACGCACCTGACAGAAAAAACAGAACATTACAAAACTTATATCATACATTATAAAGCACTTTCAATCAAACCAAACAAGTCATAAAACTTAATGTAAAGCACATGGTGTATATTGTCTAAATGGAATTTTAATTAAGACTTAATTAAGAGGTGGTGGGGTGGAGGGTGGGGTGATGAGTGTGTGAGTGGTAGGCTTGGGTGTTTCAGGGACTGGAAGGTGAACCGTGGTGGAGTCGGGCGAAATTGGGCTTAAGGGTGCCTGGGATTTCTGAACTGGAGGAATATTAATGGCAAGAGTTCTGAGAATTTGGGTGGTTTGCTGAGCAGGTGATGGTGGTTTTAGAATGGCAGAGTTAGGAGACAGCTTGCTGGGAGCTACAGCAGGCACAGTACTGGGATTTGGGGAGGGCTCCAGGACAGGATACACCAGCCGGTCCACTATGTTATTGCTGCCTGGCTTTTCAACCTAAGGATGGGGAGAAAATAAATAAATAAAAACACATTTCAGATTCACTAACTTCAGTACTTTAAGAGTCACAAAAATGAACTACAAGCACAATTTTATTGAATGCTTTTCACACAATATATTTGACACATTTAAAATAGGCAATATCCATATTTATGCATCACAGCCTTGAACCATAATATTCTACTTGATATATCTAATCAAAGGCTGGTGGTAATTTTTAGGAGGAACATTCTCAATCTAGTGTGCACTTAATCCAATAATAATTTTTACACACCATAAGTGTAGAATAAGTCATCAATATTTTTGGTTGGTTTTCCCAAATGAAAAAGACAAAAAAGAAACGTCCTCTCACTTTCAACTGTTTTTATTTTCAGCAAACTTAACATATGTAAATATTTGTATGAACAAAGATTCAACAAATAAGACATAAACTGAACAAGTTTTACAGACATGTGACAAACAGAAATGGAATAATGTCCCTGAACAAAGGGGGGGTCAAAATCAAAAGTTACAGTCAGTTGTTACACGTGGTCTGCTACTGTGAGCATGATCAGCTGTCCTTCCTGTATCCCTGTAGCGCTGTCTTAGGTGTCTCACAGTATGGACATTGCAATTTATTATACTGGCCACAGCTGCAGTCCTCATGCCTCCATGCAGCATACCTAAGGCATGTTCACACAGATGAGGAGGGACCCTGGGCATTATTCTTTTGGTATTTTTCAGTCAGTAGAAAGGTCTCTTTTGTGTCCCACGTTTTTATAACTGTGACCTTAATTGCCTACCGCCTGTAAGCTGTTAGTGTCTTAACGACTATTCCACAGGTGCATGTTCAGTAATTGTTTATGGTTCATTGAACAAGCATGGAAAACATTGTTTAAGCACTTTACAATAAAGATCTGTAAAATTATTTTGATTTTTATAAAATTTTCTTTAAAATACTGTGTCCTGAAAAAGGGGCATTTCTTTATTTTGCTGAGTTTATATGCTAAAAGCTAATTTTGTCAACTTAAAGAATACTAGCATATAAATTATCTAAAATCTAACAGACATGAGGTCTGTTGCACAAAGCCAGAGACGGTCAGCGTGAAGCAGTGTGTTATTGTATACAACTTAAAAGTGTAACAATAAATGTCTGTGAGTACTGTAAAAAAAAAAAAATACATTCAGATTTGGCGGCCCCCAAACACAATGTCACATGGTCCTCAGTCAACTGCACTGCCTCCTGGTGGACAGCAGTGGGCTCCTCCGCCTCAAGGCGTACGGCAGTGTTGAGGACTCCATGACAGCGCATCCTTCTTCCTTCCTGGGTTTGGCACCAAAATAACAAGGTTTGTTAATGGGTGGAAAGGAGGAAGCAGGGACCAGGTTGAACAATATTCGTAGACATTTATTGCTACACTCTTCAGTGACGCACAATAAGACATTGCTTCACACTGACATGCACACACTGCTGCGCGTCTCTCTCTCCCTCTCTGGCATCCCCGGCTTCTCCTGATCTCTCTCTCCAACTGATTGGGGCAACTCAGCACCAGGCGTGCACCCCTCAAGGCCCGGCCATGCCCGCCTCCTCGTCACACAGGTTTATTAATTTTAGAAGCATCAAAATCCATTAATTTATCTAAAAGGTAAAAGATTTAATATTCATTTAAAAAAGAATATATAATTTATTGAAGTGTAATAGTGCAAAGTGTGTGATTTCAGGCCAAGGAGCCCTCGGTGGGTAGAGAAATGGAGCAGAGGTTCTCAGCATCACACGGCATACAGATACTGTATTTAAAGAAATGCAAATAAACTCAATAATAAGTTTTTTATGTGCTGCTCAAAAGACACAAGGTTCACGGATCTCTCAAATAAACCATCTTATAATATCTTAATATGTAGATCTAATACATTAAACTGTAATATATAAATCTCCTTTCATTAAATATATACATTTCCATGTGAAGCACGCTTTAATTTGGAATGAAAGATAGAGAGGGAATGACATTATTCATCAGAGATGTCACTTTACTCATAGCTGATTGGTTCAGTATCCGTTTACTATCTATAACCCAGAATAAAACGTGCTCCTGAGCGTGTTAGCAGTGCAGCGTAAGTTTCTATGATGATGAATGCCTTCTTGAGACAGAAAAACCAGAGTTTGCTTGAACAAAATTCAAAATTCCCTGAATAGCCACTGAAACCTGCTTCATGCAACAGGCATATGAACTAAAAGCAACAAAACCCTTATTTTGAGATTAAAAATAAAAAAATTACTTTGAGCTGAAGTTGGAGAAGGTCAGAGGAGGATAGAGTGATTCTAAGAAGTCAGCATGTGTTTGTTTGTGCTTTCTAGTTCTCTCACAGTGCAGATGTGTGTCCAGGTCTCCACTTCTTTGTGCATATGTAGCTCTTCCTTAAACATATCTTTGTAGAGGTGAGGGATCTTTGACAGCCACACTCCACTGCAGTACTTCTGGAAAAGCTGTTTGATGCGACTCTGAACCAGCTCAACATCAGCACAGTTTACAGGCTTATTCTGAGCTAAAGAAAGCAACACATGCCATTGTTATGACACTCAGCACATCTTGAATTAATTCAGTTGTGCATGAGAATCAACACATAACACAGCAAATGGCTATAAAGTTCAACAGAGGAAAGAAAAGATAAGATCTTAATTCAGTATGAATGGGGAACATTCTAACAATGCAGGTATAAGGGAGATTTTCAAAGTGTAATCTAATTGTCACAATATTTTTAAATGGGCAAAATATGAGGTTTACCAAGTGCCTGATTGTTCTTAACTGGCTGAGTTTTTGTATCTGTAAGGAACCTGCTGGGCACAATTGATTCTGACCTAAGATCAACAGAGTTAAATATTAAAATAAGATGATACTAATGTATTCAGAATGCTTTAGTGCTCACTGTGTATGTAATGTGTTTGATCTCGTATCACTCACCCTGCTGATTTCCTGGTCAGCTGGTGAGAAGGAACTTGGGTGGAGCGCACATTAATACTGTAAACCTGCTGCTGGTTAGGGTAAAAACTAGATTTGATACAAAAGCTTGAGTAGTGTGACTTGGCTGCCGCAAAGACAAGCGATGTTTAACTGTGAAGACACAAGTAATTAAACCATTTTAATAAACAATAACTCATAAGTAAACTCAAATAAACATAACTCAAAGTGTTTTGTGTTTGTGTGTGTGTGAGAGAGAGAGAGAGAGAGAGAGAGAGAGAGAGAGAGAGAGAGAGAGAGAGAGTGTGTGTGTGCAGGACATTTAACAGTTTGTGGAAACATAATGTAAAAGTGACCGACTGCCATAGCTACAACCAGCACACATACTGTATGCAGAAAAATTTGGTGGGGTACGGAGCTGAGGCACAGTAATAAATCCTTTAATAAGCTCTATCAAGGATGTGGGTATTCAAGCTGGGATTTTGCCATGTCAAAGAGTGATTCCCACAATGGAGGTGTGTAGATGTGCTTAATATGTTCTAATCTAGTAGAGCACATGAAAGTGTTTGCCAGCCCAGTACATAAGTACATGCCAATTTTTCACTACACGATTAAAGGAGTGGCATAAAATTCCCAAAGTGCACATAGAACAGTCTAAAATTTGCTTCTGAAACAACTGTGAAAACATTGTATTGCCTTTCATAAGGCATCATCTCTGCTCCTCTTTCAGCAGAACTTTGCTGAAAAGTGTGTGTTACATATGACACATCATATTTTCAGTGTTAAAGGGGACATGATGATATACTTTTTTCACTATTATTTTATTATATGATCATATATATTAAAAACAGAATTGAAACAGACTGGGGGTCTCCTTTTAAAGGGGTCATGAAATGGAGAATACAATTTTCCTTGATATTTAGACATATAAGAGGTAACTGTACTGAAATCATACAGTTAATCATACTGTAAATTTCAGAACTCAAAACTTAATCCTCAACGCAATAAAAGAATATATAGTTCCCACCCTGCTGAAATGTTTCGTTTTTAAATCTGTCTGTTCATGAAATCATGAAACATTGCTAATTTGTATTTACACATCCCACAACATGCACCATCGCTAGAGGTCTGCACAGGCCTAAAAATGAATCCCAACCCGTACCAGAGACCATGTCGCCCAATCCTACCTGAAATCGCTTATGTAATTTCTTCTCCTAGCACTTACTGTTGCAAGAGGTTGTATTTCATGTAAGCATATAGGCAACATTCGTACAGTACTGAAACAGTAAACATACACAGTTTTAACAAGGCACAGAACCCACTAGTACATTAGAGCAGAAGGGGGGAAAAAAGCATTGACTTACTGTTTGTTCGCTGAAAGTCCAATAAGTGCAGAACAACCTAGAATAAAATGAAACACTACAACTATCCCCTCTAAGCAGCCTGAACTTGTTCAGATTGTTGAATCTTTGTGACAACTGTGCTAAAATTTAAATAGTCCAGATGGGCACAAGGTCCTGAGTAAGTTCATTTTGGTGAAATTTTTGTTTACAAGTAAACTCCACAGGGTAAGCTACCTTTAAATCTGAAGTTCAAGAAGTATCCTCAGTTTATGTTGTAACTTTATAAGGGGTTTGACCTCTTTTTGCAACAATTTCATAGTCTTTAGCAGATGTTTGACTCTCCTAATAGTCATTCATTTTTATGTTTCTTTCAACGCATGTCAGCTACATAATCCGTACATGACGTATTTGCTGTAGTCTAAGTCATTACGTCCCCTGAAAGACTTTCATGTCTGCCAAAAAAATGAGGGGATGTGACAGCGCTATGGATAATGATTTTTTTTTATCCAAGTAGTACATAAATAAACAGCAATGGTGCTGATATTGCTGTTGTGTTCAGTGGATAGCTGTATTGCATTATCAGCGCTGTCTTGTTTGGTACACAATGATATCATATTAGCCGGACAGCTACTGTAGCTAGCAGCTACCTAGCCTCATTAATGGTTTACATGACAGTAGGGCTAGGTAGTCACTAGCCAGCAAATACTTCCTAACTGGCTGATTTCATGACTATAATTCAGCTGGTTATGTGTGTATAACTTTGCCAAACTGCTTGTGTTTTAAGTGATATGCACCTGATCGTGTAGATGCACTGTAAAACATAGGCTAATTATAGAAAATTACTCAAAAGTTGATAATCGATGGAGGATTTTTTTCCACCGATAAATACTGAGATTGACAGCTCTAAGTACAAAAAACTCTTATATGGCAAAAGGTCAAGGAAAATTGTATTCCTCATGTCATGACAACTTCAAAATACTTTCACCTATCCCAGTTACGCATGCAGAGACAGAGTAAACCATTAATATTCAAATATATGCACTTTTAAGTGGTTAAGTGCAGTGATACCTAATTTAGTGTCTTCTGATCGCTTTTGGTGCCATTTCTGTTTTTATGGCAAGAGCGGTTTCTTTGATTGGTTGATTGTTCTTTATGATTATGGGTTTTGTAAAAGTGTAGGGAATTTATCAGCTAAACATTTTTTTTGTTTTGTTTTGTTAAATTATGTTTAAATTACTGATCAAATTACTTGAGGCTTCTATAGAAGCACGTGGGTGTTTCTTAAATTTCAGAGACTTTTAACAATGTGAATTTGTAGAAAGTAAAGACTTGTTAAAACATTTTTCACACTCATAATACTTTTTTGTTTTTTTATTATTATTTTATTTGAGAACTAACAATGTCCTTTTTCTAGAAGTCATGAAATTTCCGACAACAATCATTAATTAAAAAAAGGTAAAAATTATTTACTTCATAAAAATGTCAAAATAAATATTTTTAAAACATCTGTTTTATGGTTGTCAAAAATAAATATCAAAATGACTTTGACCTTTGATAATTTAAAATATGCTCATGTTAGAAGAGTAACTGTGATGTGTGAATAACTTAATATATCCGGACCAAAAGAATTGTCACATCATTTTCCCATTTACCTTGAATTTTCTTTTTTTCTTTAAATATACAGTAATGTGCATAAGTTTTAAGCACTTGAGAGAAATGTTGCATAGTGAGGATGTCTTCAAAAAATAATGCCATAAATAGTTTTCATTTATCAATTAACGTCATACAAAGTAGAGTATTAAAAAAAGCTAAATCAACATTCGGTGTAACCACCTTTGCCTTCAAAACAGCACCAATTCTTCTAGGTACACCTGGACAGTTTTTCTTGGTTGTTGGCAGATAGGACTTTCCAAGCTTCTGAGAATTTGCCACAGTTCTTTATTTCGGTTGTCTCAATTCCTTCTGTCTCTTCTTGTAATCCCACACTGACTCAATGTTCAGTGGGGGGATCTGTGGGGACCATGCCATCTGTCTCAGGGCTTCCTATTGTTCTATTCTAGTTGCAAAATAAATGTTTGGAAGTCTAAAATGTATTTTTCTTATTGCCACACTAAAGCTGAAAATATAAATAACCATCTTAAGACAAATGTTTTTGTGAAGCATCTTATGTGCCCAAGACTTTTGCACAGTACTGTATTTTTTTTCATATTTCATCAAGTATGCTCTCCACTGACACTTCTGTCAACTTGGTTAAGTACACTAACACGCAAAAATTATTAGGGGCAAAATGTTTTGGTTTGGTGGAAATAACACCACAATCGGTGTTAATTTTGTAGAAATTGATAGAAATTAATTTCACAAAATGTAAATCTTTTATGTTTATTTCATTTTTTGTTTAGATGATCATAGTTTTAAACAATTTGTATTAATATGTAATGACTTGTATTTTTACAATAATTTTTTTATAGTTTAATAATGCAAGTTGTGGTCTTATTTTATTTAAAATGTATACATAAAACACATCTGAAAAGTAAAATAAAAAGCAAAAAATTGTAATCTGTTAATTTTAATAAAAATCAACCCTGGGATAAGAAATTGCCTGAAGTTGAAGAAACACCCATATATCACACCTAAGCAACCTCAGATTTCATGATCTTTTTTGTTATTGTTAAAAATCAATTGGAGATATTTTACATCTGAAACCTCACTGTTGCACTTTTTAGCTTTGAGAGCAAAGTTTAGTTTAACAACTAACCAAGATTCCAACAATTACTAGTTAGTCTAGTCATAACTAGTATTTAGTAATTAGTCATAAGAGAGCAAGAGAGTGTAATAAAGCAACAGTGACTCGAGCTGAATGTGGCCTCTGCACATTGGCTCATACTCATCACATCACCCAAACAGCCTTTCTCTCTACTGGAGTTTGCTTGTCTGTCTGTGTACCATAAGGTGAAAACAGGGAGGAAGACTTCTTTCTCATGTGGAAGTTCATTAATTTAGAGCAGCCGGTCTTCTTTGAAGTCTTCTGCCGGGCGACCAGCTGTGCGATGTGTGCCGTCTCTTCACATACACCAGCAAAACACATGACCTACAAGCACATACAGGCAGGCTATTACATTTAAACTTTGCTTATGCATGATGCTGCATCCATACTGTTAGGTGTCAGTTTACTTCCAAGACAACTGTCGTCTGAGCCAGCGAAGCAATCAAAAATGACTGAGTGCAATTTAACTTGTTTTGAACCTTTAATGTTAAACAGTTCAACTGAATACACCACCTCTCCAATACTGGAGCGTTCCAGCCGCACCACTCCGGGAATGCTGCGCAGAAAGCTCTCCAGAGTGGCATGGCCAAGCTCCCTGTGAGGAACCATTTCTCCGGTCAGAGCACGGTAGTCTCCCGGCAGACGTGCCATGGCCACGCCATGCTTACTGCTCTGAAGAACAGCTCGCAGCATCTTCTTCACCAACTCAACGTCACTCATCCTGAACTCAAACAAACACTGCTTACTACCATTTTAAATATGTGAAACAGGTTATAATCTGCAATGATAAACATTTTAAATGGCTTAGTATGCTACATTGTTGTCACATGACCTCACTACTGTGCATGTTTAATTCAGTGTCATCCAGTTTTTGAAGTAGGTCATCTGGACATTCCATGTAGGCCCATACTAAAATATTCACATCTGTGGAATTGATGGACAGCACCATTTCTAAAAGTTAAAGGAACGTTCCGGGTTCAAAACCAGTTAAGCTTAATAGACAGCATTTGTGGCATAATGTTAATTTCCACAAAAAAAAATTCTCAACTTGTCCCTCATTTTCTTTTTTCTCCTCAATTTGGAGTGCCCAATTCGCTCCAAGTCCTCATGGTGGCATAGTGACTAGCCTCAATCCGGGTGGCGGAGGATGAATCTCAGTTGCCTCCGCTACAGAGACGTCAATCCGTGCAATTTATCACATGGTTTGTTGAGCGCGTTATCGCGCATGTGGGGGCTTCACACTATTCTCCGTGGCATTCACACACAACTCACCACGTGCCCCACTGCGAACGAGAACCACACATTATAGAGACCAAGAGGAGGTTACCCCATGTGACTTTAACCTCCCTAGCAACCAGGCCAATTTGGTCGCTTAGGAGACCTGGCTGGAGTCCCTCAGCACACCCTGGATTCGAAGTCACGACTCCAGTGGTGGTAGTCAGCGTCTTTACTCCCTGAGATACCCAGGCCCCCTGTCCCTCATTTTCAAGAAAAAAAAAATCAAGCTTAAAGTGAGGCACTTACAATGGAAGTGAATGGGGCCAATTTCTGAGGGTTTAAAAGCAGAAATGTGAAGTTTATAATAATTTTTAAAAGGACTTACATGAATTCTTCAAATAAAACTTGCATTTTTAAAGTTATACATTTGTTTTAATCGCCATTTTAAGGCTTACAGGGTTTTGACGTCATGGCAATGAAGTTGTAAAATAGATTTAACTTTACACAAAAAAGTAAGCGATTGTATCCCTCTAAAATCATGTTAACGCGTAAATTGTTTATGTCTTGTGGGTTTAGTTTTGAAACCGTGTGTATTTTAACATTTACAGATTGGCCCCTTTCACTATCACTGTAACACAAATGTTTGCTTTTTGTAAAGAAAAGCAGGGACATTTATAAAAATTTATAATTTGAGGTTATTAAAAATATGCCACAAATACTGTCAATTCAGCTTAAGTTGTATTGAACCTGGAATATTACTTTAATTTACACCAAATATCATCACAAATAAACAGAAAGACAAGTTGCACTGTATGCACATCAGTGCTTGTTATGTTTGCTAAGTTCCCTAGCATAGCATTAATAATGGGACATGTATGTAGTTTGAATATCATAGAAATGAATGCTACAAACGTCGTTTGTAAAAGTTAGGCCTACAAATTTGCGTATTTATAAACTGGATTGGATTCTGTCACGGACGCCTGGGAAGGTAAAGATATGTGGCTTTCAAACACAGGGATAATGAACTTTACACAAACTGAAAACACGTTTTCACCATTACCAAAAGTAAAGGATATTTTTAAAAGAGAAAAGGCGGGAAAAGATAAACGCCAGTTGTCATTAGTCAGTCATTAACTAGCTAAACAAAATACATACAAATTAAACGCATTATTCCTTTACATTTACCTTGTCCAAATCACGTCTAAATCACAGTATGATCACAATAAAAAATGCAAACAGTGGTAAAGCGTACATTACATAGTGCAGCTCACCTGTTTTTTTTTTCTCTCTCTTTTCTCGCTGATTTAGTCGTTAAATATCGCGCATGCATGTGCACTTGCTATCACTCCAACAACTTCACAACTCTTCTGTTGAAAAACTGAGGTCAAAGGTCAAACTGCGAAACTATAAATAAAAAAATAAGCGCGTATGCATGTTATCACCTTGTGATTTTAGCGTTACCAAATACGTTAGTTAATTTAGCATGATTTGATGTATTCTTGGTATTTATTGAAGTCAGTTTGTGATCTTGATTTGTAAAGGCACTGATTGCAAATAACTCAACACAACTGCGAGAACGAATTGATGACAGTCATGCACTAACAAACTAGCGTCATAATAAATAACTTTAAATCTATTCATTAAAGGAATCACTGGATGAAAACATATCATTCATACCTGGATACAAAAAATCACTCTTCCTAACAAAAAATCACTAACAACTCAGTCCTGCGGTACTACCATGTTCTTTAGACTTGTACCCTTGTGTTCTCTTAAGTACTTTGTATTCCATGTAAATACCATAGTTCATGAAAAAGGTAATCATTCAGTACCATCAGAATACCATGGCATTACCTTCTAATGCCATTACATCATGGTAGGCTACTCCAACAGTACATTTTTGCAAAGAGTTGTGGTCTATTTTATTTCAAAGTTTAAATTAAGAGTTTTCAATTCAGTACCATCCTGTATATCAAAGTACCATGGTATACATTTGTTACCACCATCTGACACATAGTGTGGCGATAACTTGTTGACCAGGGCCCTGTGATGTGGGCAGAATCTCCAAAAGAGGTCAGGGTATTGACCATATTCTTGGCATCCTATTTGACTCATCTATTTCTTTTGATTCTCTTTCTTTCATCTAAGGAATATTACACACCTAAATCTGATGTTTATTGTAAATTGGTATATGTCTTGACTGTTGTGTTGCTCGGACCTGCACCCAAGACTTTCACCCACTGTTGCACTTGTGTATATGGTTGAGTGAAAATAAAGTGACGCCCCCTTTTAGTGACGGCACAACCCGCTTTTGGAGAAACCCTTCCCTCTTTTGGAGATTCCATACCCATTTGGAGATCTCCGGCTTGCAGCTATACCTACTTGGGCAAAGGGTTAGGTTAGTGGCTCCCTATATCTTTCCTGCTGGTGTGGAGTGCCCACCCCTTTTTGGTGTTCTGTCTGAATCTATATTTTTCTCCTGTGATGAGGGTGCCAAAAAACACATTGTGTATGGGAGCTGAAGCCCACCCTTATTTGTTTGTCCTGGCCTCAGTAAAGTGACAGCCCTGCATCCACAATATACCAGTGAAGTTAATTCACCCAAACAAATTTTTTATTACAAAATACTATTTGACCAATAATACTTAGTTGCTAACAAATCAGACACTCAAATTAGTTTCAGAAACACATATAAAACTCTTACAAAAAGCAGTCTAACTGAACCCTGCACACTGCTCTTGAGTCCAGCTTTCACTCAGACCAGTTCTCTGTCCAGATGCAGTTCACTCTTCGTTACAGAGTACCAGACCCTGCTCTGGTCTCCAATAATTGATTTCAAGAGCCCCAGCTCTTTTAGATGTTTGATTGTGTTGGATCTGTTTCGACAGTTTTGTTGAAAACAAGCTCATCTGCTTGTTGAGCCTGTGAGGTGATGGCTCGGGCTAAAAGGAGAGGGTCTTGGTTTTCATACAGTTCCTGTTTTTTTCTCTTTCTAAGCAGGATGAGTGCAGGGTTCCTCAGAAGTGTGTAGAGCAGCAGCCAACGCACGCGTACTCTGCCCCCTACTGAACATCCTGTTAAACATCAGACAGGCATAAGTAATTTTTTATAAGCACCTACTTAGGCCTGTGTTTAAAACTGTGATATTAGAGAGGTGATCAATCCGCTTTGTCAGGCATCTTTCAGGAAATATGAGTCCCACTTTTATGGTTCTTCGTGCATATTTTGATCTGTCTCACCTGTGGTACTGCTAAAAGTTTCATATGAGGTCGCTCTGGGTTCCCGTTTCTCCAGTGTTTTGCCAAGCAGTAGGTGGCAGAAAGACACCATAACAGGGTTGCTATGGTAGTGATCAGCAAATATCATCCCTATCCAGGTACTGTATCCTGTACAAAACAGTCACACAATTAAAAATGCTAATTTGACATTCAGTGGGGTCCAACTGTGTTCCGACACCATAATGTTTTGGAGCCCATTTACACCTGTATTTAGAGCTGAACACTTGTTATCAGATCAATGCATCTTAATACTAGGTGTAAACGTGGTCCAGAGTGTGCACTATTTCTAGGGTATTAATTCAAATGTTAGTTCCTTTGTATAAAAGGTAAGATTTTCTTCCATCCATTGAATCACACAAGATACTCTTTAGAATTTTTTTTAAATCATGCTAGATTCATCAGGTTTTGCACAAACTTGTCCAGGCTAGCTTGCATACACACAGTCATTAGCAAGGTGCCACACCAAATCCAAAGAAATGTTCAAATGTATGTTCATTTTCTGTTCATTATTTCCCTCAAATAGTTATGCTGACAATATGATTTGTAATTGAAACAAAAATAGTTGCATTGTCTCTTGAGATCACTGACTTTTGGACCCATTGTGCAAAAAATTTTTACTTCGAAAGAAATTAATAGCACTTTTGAAACAAAAAATCCTGACCACTCATGTGAGATAAAGCCTTCAGTCAAATCAGTAACCTTATAAAAGATATTTTATTCTAAATGCGCAGGAGCGCATCGGGGGCAGCCATGTTACCATCACATGACTAGTGGAATACTACTAGTTTAATCTCAGTAACTGCCCTGTTAATGTACACTTTCATTCATGGATTAAATTAATCCTGGTTTACTGTGCATACTGAATTTCTACAATGGCAATGGTAACTGAAAACGACTGTGTTTGAATTATGCTGCATCCAGGCCACTAGGTGTCAGTGTAAACCAATGTAAGCCACCTTGATTTACTTTAAAATATAACTTAATTTAATAATTTACAGTTGTGTTCCACTCAAGGGAGAAACATTTGATCACTCAATCAAAAATAATTCAAAAGATATAACTGAACCTATACCTGGATCCATGGACTCATAACCCCGCTGCATGATGGTCCGATCAATTCGCGATACCAGCCATGTTCCCACAATAGCGCTGCTTAAAAGACGTAAAATGCAATTGCTCAACCCCATAATCACATTATAGAAGAAAAAAAAGTAGTTAAAGCAGTGGAACGCCTTTCTGTTGAAGGAGAAGAGAAATAGATTGGGTTATTGCAATAACATCTACAAAATTGTATGTGTTTACATTTATACATTATTAGCAGTTGTCATTATATTTACTTTGCCCAATGATTTAACTGCACTTCCAAAGATTGTTTTGGTCAATTCATATCTACAGCCAATATTTTATTACTAATATTGTGGATATTCTACCTGTTGTTGAGTGCAAGGGGCTTCTCTTTGTCCTCAGGTGATAGCTTGTCTTGCAGGAAGAACATTTGAACCAGAACAATCTGAACTACCACTATGGCTATCACAATGAATATTGTCAGCCTGCAATTACATAACAATGCTTAAAAAATCACTTTACAATTATTGTCAGATAAATATAGAACAATGAGTGATGCTGTGCTCATGAAATAACATTTCAGAGTAACATGTGCAATGAAGTTGCCAATAAAATTATATGTTTTTATGCAAGTCCAAAACTAAAGCATAATGAGCGGGCTTATGAAATCTTAATTTGGTTACGAGATGTCTTTAATGGAACTCACAGAATTATGGCTACACTAGAAAGCCAGCTGAGAAAATGTCCCTTATGGATTGGTAAAACAACTCCATACACAAAAAGCAAAGTAAAAATAAACTGGACAAAGTGAACTATCAGAAATCCTGTAGAGAGAAAAAAGAACAAATAATACATTTAATTAATACATTAAACCATCGTTAAATTCATACATATACAGTGGAGTCGAAAAGTCTGAGACCACTACTTATGAAGCCAGCTCAAGTGCATGTTATCATTAAAGCTTTTCAGTGAAGTTGTAATGCTAATTATATAATTTGTAATGAAGCCCCACTGTATTTCTGGGTAACTCTTAGAGCTGACAAAAAAAACCCTGTAAAAGTATTAAAAGTATGCAAGGAATAGATGTCCGTAAAGGCAGTGACCTTTCTGAACAGATGGTAAACATTGTGAGCTGATCACACCACATTTTCTGAGCATGATATAAGGTTATGTTGAGTCATGTGAGAAAGGGACTCCATGGAATATAAATGATTATAAAACTATTATAGTAAACATTTTAGACATTTGATAGGGAAGTTTTGCATACCCCAAAGTGTGAAGGCAATCTGCCAGCCTGAGTACCTTGTTATAGCAGCCTGAGAAAGAAAATAATTTGCCATTACGTTCAGCAATGTATTCTTAGGCTTAGTTTGTCTTTCAATTTACCATGTAGGAAACCGATTGAGCAAGGTGTTATAGAGTAAGACAGAAAGACAGAGAGAAACATTTACTTTGCTTACCACACTGACTGCAGGGCTTGGCTTATGGAACTTCTCTGGAAGAAAAGATTTCTGCCCCCTCCACAACCTCCTCAAATGTTTCCTGCCAATCAATCCAAGAGTAGCTTGTGGTTAGTCCACTGTTGAGGCTAACTGTATCATCTTGTTAATGAAACTGACATTGGTATAATGTTTAATGTTTATTACATTTAGAATGTATACATACCGGTAACATACTAACACATGAAAAGTATATGTAACAGATGTCAGAGTGGATAAAAAAGTTGTCGCCAACCAAGATTCTAGAAACAAAAAACATTTAAATTCAATTCAACTTAAAACACTTTTAAGTGCTACGTTGAGGTATCTATCTATCTATCTATCTATCTATCTATCTATCTATCTATCTATCTATCTATCTATCTATCTATCTATCTGTCTGTCTGTCTGTCTGTCTGTCTGTCTGTCTGTCTGTCTGTCTGTCTGTCTGTCTATACATCCATCCATCCATCCATCCATCCATCAGAAGCAAAGTAAAAGAATACAAAGAAAAAGGCAGCTCTTATATCTTACTTCGTGCAACATTGCTGAACTCTTTCAGCCCTGGTAAGAGGGATGTGAAGATGTTGTCTGTTTGGTTACAGGATGATGCAATCTCTGCAAATGAGTCCCTCAAAGCATCTAACTTATCAAAGGCGAAGTCACTCAAGCCATAGTCTGCTATGGTCATCTTCACAGACACATAAGCAAGTAACTTATATTTCACAAGTTACTTTTTATAATAATAAAGTGAATAGAAGCATTTGAGCATTGACAATTTGAAAGTGGTAAATATTAATCCATAGTTGTATATTAAATTAATTGTGTATATTAGTGAGAGCTAACTGACCGTGTACAATCCAATCAGAGAGATAACTGAAGTGCCAATCATTCTGTTAGGAAATTTGAAATGAGGATCCCAGTCATACACTTTTCTCCGGAACCAACTTTTTTCTTCTATCCTGAGGGCAGACAGAACAGTGAGTTTTTATGTTGCTGATCTGCATGAATACATTGATTCATTTATGTTCATGTTTGATCTGTGCATACCATTCAGGAGGCCGTTTCAGTAGAGTCTGTACATATCTGAACTGATGAGAATGCAACTCCTCCTCATTCTATATGTCATGTAAACAAAGCAATATCAACAACTGCAACATCTGTTAGTATAGATAGTTGATTTTTTGTAACTGTGAATTAAAGTCAATGTGAAATCAAACTGACCCTATTTAGTTTCCTAAATACACGTTCTTTATTGTGAACAATTCATCATTGCATGTTTATCTTTGTTATATGCCAGCAGGAGGTGAAGCCACTGGAAGTGTTCGAGTGGCCATCTTAGTATGCTCAACCTCTCATAGAGCGTCAATGACTGACAGGTGAAAACACCTGTTCCCCGTCTGTTGACATTGTGTCGAAGAAGTGGCACTAGGGGTCTCTCTTGAGCTTCCTCAACACCCCTGTCTCCCAGTTTGGCCTCTTCGGCAACACCGTCGAGGACTTTACCCAGCAGTTCTCCTCGGTGAAGAAACAGACGGAGGCCATCTCACATATCCTGCCCCACCGCAAGCCTGCTGCCATGGGCCATGCCCCGTCTGCTCGCCGAGGGCATCCTCCTGTGGCGAAGAAACGCCCTGCTCCGCCTCAGCCCGGGCCCAGCTCTCAGCCCACACGTCGAGCACCCCGCAGGAAGTCAACACCCATGTCTAATGGACCCCCTCGAGGACCCGCAAGGCTCCCAGGTGCTCCTGAGACGATCGACTCAGGGACCAAGACGTTAGCTCTGGAGCAGGTAAGCAGACCGCTCCGTCCCCCGGTGGAGGGCCGGGAGGAGAATCTTTTGTTGGATTTATTTCATTTGCCGCAGCCCCGTGTCCACATTCTCAGTAAAAGAGCTATTTCCTTTGTCTCTGGGTCACCTGGCCCGCAAATGGCTTCTCACGGCACTCTGCCGCCACACCTCAACAGTCCCGGCACGCTGGACGCAGACCCTCCACCCTCAGCCCCACAACTGTTCCCCGGCCAGCTGGTTCTGACGAGTCCAGAGAACACCGCTACAGGACCTCCTCCTCAGTCACGAACCTGCCCCCTGCCGGGAGTGTGGAGCAAGGTAAGTGCTTTGAGTCTTTTCTCAGCACTAGAGCCTCGGGACGCATTCGCTCCTCCCGACGCCATACTACCTGCTCCGCTCCACTGCGAAGCACCGCCGGGTACATCAAACATAATCATCCCTTTGGTGCCCCTAGCATGGAGCTTGGATGCATGGCTTTCACTTCCCAACCCGTCACGCTGGCTGGCCCGGACCATTCGACTCGGTTCCGCAATTCAGTTTGCCAGGCCCCCACCCCGCTTCACGGGCGTCCGCTTCTCCGCAGTACACGGCGAACATGCCAAATCCCTGCACGCGGAAATCGCTACTCTTCTACTCAAAGACGCGATAGAGCCTGTCCCTCCAACCGAGATGAAGACGGGTTTCTACAGCCCTTACTTCATTTTACCCAAGAAAGGTGGCGGCTTACGGCCGATCTTGGACTTGTGAGTTTTCAACCGGGCCTTGTACAAACTTCCGTTCAAAATGCTCACACAAAAACACATCTTAACTTGCATCCGCAATTTAGATTGGTTTGCAGCAGTAGACCTGAAGGACGTGTACTTTCACGACCAAACCTTCCTAAGGTTCGCGTTCGACGGCCAGGCGTATCAGTACAAAGTCCTCCCCTTCTGCAGGTCTCTGTCCCCTCGCTGACTGTTTTCTTTGCCCTGCGGAAGTTTCTCCCATTAGTTCGAGACAAACATGTCCTAGTCAGGTCAGACAGCACCACCGCGGTAGCGTAAGTAAATAGCCAAGCTGGTGTACACTCCCGCCACATGTCTCCTCCTTTGGAGCCAGCCGCGACTCAAGTCGCTGTGTGCCACTCACATCCCCGGTGACCTCAATGTGATGGTGGACGCGCTGTCACGACAACGCTGGCCCGGTGGAGAGTGGAGGCTTCACCCCCAGTCGGTTCAGCTGATTTGGGAATGATTCGGCAAGGCCCAGGTAGACCTGTTTGACTTTTTATGGGACATTGGGGAAGGGTACGTGCAGTCTGACACAACTGGTCGCCTTTGCACGTGAAATACTTGCCCGCTCTTGTGTCAGCAGTACACGTACACAGCTCAGCGCATGGCGTGATTTGAATTGAATGTCTAGGATACGGATGTAACCTCCGTTCCCTGATGGAGGGAATGAGACGTTGTGTCCTCCCGGCCACATCGCTGAGCCGAGCCACTGTTGTGGCCGGACCATTTCTGGCCCCTCAGAAAATTCCTGAATGAACTCGACGTATTTCTCTGCTTTTATACCCGTATGTCCGGGGCAGGGTATGCAAATACTGTCAGCCTTATTCCCATTGGCCTTTTTTCATAGATCAGAGGCATATTCGGCACTCAAGAGAGACCCCTTGTGTCGCTTCTTCAACACAACGTCTCGTTCCCTCCATCAGGGAATGGAGGTTACATATGTAACCTAGACGTTCACCATCTCCGAACTGCGGATATGACAGTTGCATTTTTCCCTTTAGTGACAATCATGTTTAATGTTTGATTTGCTTGTTATGGATAATATTCGTTACGAGGGAGAATATATATGCGAATCGCGATGTCAAAGCATTCACCTGCCCTGATGTTCAGTCTATCAGGACAGCGCAATAATCACCAAAGTAAGCGGGAAAACTGTCCACAAGCTGTAAAGTAGGAAAATATCTGCTTGTTTAGGGTGACAATACTTCCTTACCCCTGAAAGGGACTTTAAAAAAGTCAGACTGGGATTTCTAAATCGCCTTAAATGCCCATTGATGTGCTCTCTTTAGTCAGTTTAATTCATAGTCCTCCAGTCGAATCAGTATCAGTTTAATTTGCTACGCGTGAGGGAGCCAGAGTGCGCGCTCTTATTCAAGTGACCATGAGAAAAAGGCACTTTTTGATGAAAACATAAAACAAGTAACTCTGAACAAACACTTCCATTATCACAATAAATATGTCTGTTTGTAATAAGAAAATGTCTGTTTGTATCTAACCTCAGTTTCAGTGAACTTGTTTACATTCGGCTGATCTGTTCATTGATTACGTTTGTTAGAGGTAGACTGTTTCATATAGATACACATAACTCACTCTGGCTTTCAAGAAATAGGAAAAATTATTACATGTGTAGGACGTATGCGTTGTAGGGATGTACATGCAGATTTCAGATATAAAATTGAATGAATAATGTTTACTTGCTGAAATGAGATGATTTCCTATTAAGTCAATAGGGATGTTGGAATGTTTGGGCATAACAATATGGCCACGCAGTGGCTTCACTTATATGACATCATTAACAATCCAGTTTTATATATATCAATGGTTGGGATGCTGTTTCATGTTGACTTTAAGCAAATTGTGGATTTAGACCATGTCCACAATTCAAAACGAAAACTACTGCAACATAACATAAATTTCATCAAAACTGTCTTAGGGTCTGACCTCATCAGCTTGTAGTTGCATGCGGATTCTTACTGCCTTCACAATGATATACACAAACCGACCCAGCAGGAAACACAAACACAGGAAGAATGGCCACAAGATGATATATTTCTCATAACTGCCTAAAACCTGCAACAAACAAAATGCATTCGATACTTTATTTATCAGCAATCACACCTATAAATTATAGTCCAGAGACACTATCACAGATTTATAGCTAACATGTGAACATAAACTTCATAATATAAGTTAATAATTAATAATATTAACCAACCCTTCCAGATGGACAGCTTATTGTGTCATACAGTCTCACAATGAGCCTGAAATCCAAACAACAGACAGATTCAACAGTTAAATGAACAACCCTAAATATATTTATATTTATGACATCAACAGCTTGAGCTCATAAAAATGTCTTTTTGCAAAAGGATATAACGTGGCTCATCACACGTATCGCAGCAGTTTCGAGGTGAAATGTACACTGTGTTGTGCTAAAACTAAGTTAAATGTTCTCCCAAACACATCAGGTTTTAGTGCTCTATCCCTACCCTAAACCTAATAGATAGGGTCATAAAAAGCGAATGTAAGATTTAAAACAGATGTTTATTTTTAAGGTTAATGCTCTTTCGAGCATTAGTTTCATTCATTTTAGTTTCATTTTAATGTACCAGATGAGGGTGTACAAAAGACCTAAAACCCCTCCTAGTGCTCGGTGTGGTGTTGATAGACAAGCAAAGAATGGCAGGTAGGCCACACCAACTTCAGTTGCTCCCACCAGGTAAAGAAGTGCTGAATGAGAGACACAAAGGTAATTCCATAGTAAATTTCCTCCGATTATATAGGGAGAATGGTACATTTCAATTACACTTATTTTTTTGTAGGACTGTAAAGAGCATCATGGGATAGTGCAATAGAATAGAACACACAGATTTCACATCTATAGCAAAGTCCAGGTGAAATGTTCTACGATGCATAGTCTCATTATAACGTGAAAGCACAGAAAACATAAAAATGTGATACATTAGGTCACTTACAGTGTGTAGTACTCTATAAACTGCTATGTACCTCTTGCCCAGTTAGGCACAGGAAACGGGGTGTATGATTCAGAGAACAGCTGAAGCACACTGGGAGCAATAGCACCAAATGCAAAACCATAAGACCATCGATTACTTAGGCTGCAAATGAAATCCAGAGGCCTAAGAAAAAAAAACATCTCCAATATAAGTCAAATATTAGAGTCTTGAAACAGGGAAAAATATTTAAATAAGACCTATATTGTACACTTTGGTAAAAAAAATACATAAAAGATCACTCACACCACAATGCCAAATCGACCCCTGAGATATGGAAAGCGCTCCTCAAAGGGCTGACCCCTTGCTCTACGCTGTACAAAGGAGAGGAGAACAACAATGCAGATCTGAAACACAGAAAAAATTAAACACACACATTACAAACACACTGTGAGACAAGCCTAATGATCTAATAATATAATTATTCTGATTATAAAGCAGAGGTGAACACAAATTTATATAGTCATCCCAAAAAGTCTTGGAACACTTATGCCCAGGGATGGATTACCGACCGGGCCAATGGGGCCAGTGCCCAGGGGCCCTTGACTACCAGGGTACTACCAGACTCATTCTTCCGATTTAAAAACTTGAAGCATCGTCATAAAATATGAGGTATAAGCGAGTTGTGATTGGTAGTAGTGTATGCTACTACATAATTCGATTCTGATCTTTTCTCCACATTATTTATGAAAACGAATTCTTCCATTCAATCACTGCACGCATGATCTTGCATTTCAATGGAGAATTCAAAATTACACATGGACATGACAGTGGTTTCCTGGCCAGTGCATGTTCAACAGCACTCACGAAACAGATATTTTGACTTTTGCACTAAACACCGACCAGAGCAACCATGTTTGCTGGCTGAATTACTGCTACTCTAGCACTCCAAACATTTGTTTAGAAATGTGCACATTCCATTGGAATTCCAATCCAAATTTTTAAGTTGTGTTAAAGGTATAGTTCACCCAAAAATAAAAGTTATCTCATCATTTACTCACCTTCATGTCATCTCAGATGTGTAGGACTTTCTGTCTTCTGCTCAACACAAATGAAGATTTTTTGAAAAATATCTCAGCTATGTAGGCCTATGCAATGAAGTGAATGGTGGTCAGAATATAAAAGAGCATAAAAGTAATTGTTATGACTCCAGTGGTTAAATATATGTCTTCAGAAGCAATATGATATGTGTAGGTGAGAAACGGACAATATTTAAGTACTTTTTTTTACTATAAATCTCCACTTTCACTTACACATTCTTTTGTTTTTGGCGATTTGCATTCTTTTGCATATCACCACCAACTGGGCAGGGAGGAGAATTAATAGTAAACAAAGAACTTAAATATTGATTTGTTTCTCACCCATGCATACATATTGCTTCTAAAGATATGGATTTAACCACTGGAGTCATAAGAATTACTTTTATGCTGCCTTTATATGCTTTTTTGGAGCTTCAAAGTTCTGACCACCATTCACTTGCAATGTATGGACATACAGAGTTGAGATATTCTTCTAAAAATCTTAATTTGTGTTCTGCAGATTAAAGAAAGTCATACACATCTGAGATGTCATTAGGGTGAATAAATGATGAGAGAATTTTCATTTTTGAGTGAACTATCCCTTTAAGTCTTTAATCACAACTCTCCCACGTACTCATAATAGAGTAAATATTAGATAACTGGTTTGTTGGAATATGATCACATAAGCAGTCTGCTTTGGATTTGAACTCGTAATTTTATTTTGAACAGAGGTTATCCTGTCTAATATTCATGTAATCATGTGGACCAGATATTCTTATCTGACAGAGAAGCATCACTTCCTGTTCTAGGGGAGAGGGGAAATGCTTCTGTCTGTTAAATGCATTACTCACAGCAGGAACGAGAGAACAGTGCAGGAACAAATCTATTGAAATTCCATTCTGACATCCCTCCCTGAGAGAAAGAGAAAAAAAGATAAATGAAAAATAAAATGGGAGTGGTAGAGCACAGCATGAATATACATTATGCATGAATATAATAGAATTTAGAATATGAATCTGAATCAAGACAGCTTTAAATTGTCAAACAATATGATTGTTTAAAGTGACCCAGTTACCTAAGAAAACCATCATGTGAGCATTATTGTTAGGTTAAATACCATCAGTGTTATCAATTTTATTGTTTTTATATAAGTAGGTGAAGTGTCCTAAAAACATAATTTGGATATCGACAGATAAGGTTTATCACCCACCAGTGACCTAAAAACAGTGCCCCTTATCAATAACTTATTTTGGCTTATTGTTGCTGCTCTTTAAGGGTAATTTTAGCCATTTCTACTATTATCTTGTCCAGTCGATAAAGAATGTGTTTCACATAACAGCGTGCAACATCCAAAGTATCTTTCAAGTGTATACTTGTCTATTTTTGTAATGTATCAGTTAAATTGTGTTTCTGTGGTGTGCTTAATTAATAGATTATTAATTAAATGGAAAGTTCGCCCAAATGTAAAAATTAATTATTCATAATAGTCATTATTTACCCACCCGTATGTCATTCCAAACCTGTGTGACTTTCTTCCATGAAACACAAAAGTAGATGTTTGGCAGAATGTTACGGACTGACAACCTCAGTCACCATTCACTTTCATTGTATGAGGGGAGAAATGAAAAAATTTAAAATGTCAAAATAAAATAAAGAGAAATATAAAAACAAAATGGTGGAAAAAGCAGCATAAACATTCTTCAAAATATTTCTTCATGGGATCCACAAAAGAAAGTAAGTCATACAGGTTTGGAATGACATTAGGGTGAGTGAATGATGGCACAATTTTCATTTTAAGTTTAGGCCTACTATTGATGTCAAATAAACTCTACACACAGTCACTACTGTCAAAAGCAGAAGTTACTCACATGATGTCTTCCTGAGGGTATTGATGACTCCCGTTCTTCATTTGGGGGACTTCCATAACTTCTCTTATGGACCAAACGCTAGCAGCAATACACTGATATGAAGCAAGTCTTTCACTTCATCAATAAGGATATAGATAGGCTATGTGGTCACATGACAGGACGACTTTTGACCTTGGCTACACACAAGTGGAACTCTCTGTCTCTCTCTCTCTCTCTGAGGTAGATGTGTGTTTTATCGACTGAGCTGTTACTCTGTAATAACAGTACAAACATAGATAAGGCTTACTGTTGAACTAGAGCACTCTCATTGTCTCTCTATTTTTTTTTTTTTTTTTGTATGATTATAAACATCCAAATGTACACAACACTAGAAATGTACTGACTCTGACATCGTAAATTTAAACAAATATGCGTTAGGCTACAGCAGGTGAAACGTAGAAAAAAATAAAGCGTGTAATGTTTCAATATATTGCCTCATTTAACTGATAGTTTACTGAACGGAACCAGGACAGCGCACATGAAGTCAAGCTACCAGCTGAAGAACATGTTATAAAAGAATATGCTGCTGATCGTTGAATCCAACACACGGGGGCGCTGTTAACTAGATAAAAAGAGCTCATAGCACGCAATTAGTCACTGAGCACTTTTTATGCACAGCAATACGCTGATAACTCGTGATTTTTTTTTATTAGAAAGAAACCCACATTTACATGAGATACATTACATTAAAATAACCTAGATCTGTTCTGCTTTAGACGTCAAGCCGTGAAGAGGCATGCGCACAACACTTGCATAAATCGGACAAGCCAGTAAAAACACCCTTAAAGGTGTTTACATGCAACAAGGGATCGGGGTGTCAAATAACTACTGTCTTGTTTCGACATACTTTAGCCAGGAAGTAGACGCATTTTCGCACATGCCCAGTACCAATCGTGTTTCCGGTACGGATCGATAATTACACAGACAAGGAAAGCGGTTTAACCCTTAAATGCACTGGTGTTTCGCCAAACATTACTACATACTGTAGAGTAGTCTTTAGAGACAAATGACAAATGAAAGACAAATTAATCTACAAAATGCCCAAATAGTATCAAATTAGAAAACAATAGAATAGAATAAATTCTGATATATTTTGTTATTTTATGTGTTTTATATCAAAGATAGGATGCAACAAATGCAGAACATGATTCATTACTTCCACACAGAAATTTCATGAGATGCAACTGGCTGTCATACACACATTGAAATACATATATAACTACAAACTACACATAATCTGCACATAAATGACACATATGTGTTTTTTTAGGGACATTTTACATGTCTAAATACATGCTCAATTTACATAATTCCCATAGTATACCCAAATGACAATAGCCAAATCATACTGTTCTTGTGTTACACTTGCTATAGTTTGCTTCCACTTTGCTTCTTCATCAATCTTGGGGGGAAAATAGGTTACACCAATAAACGTTGGCTAATTTTATGGTTTAGTTCAAGTAGAAATAGATGCTTGAGGTAACAATCGTAGGTTACCACTTTTTAGAGGCCTCAAACCCTCCACTGAACCTGCCTCAACAAGTAGGCTGTACAGATTTCTGTTGATTGCTATTGAACGCCCACTTCATTCACTTTAGTGAATCAGAGATGGACAGCAGGGATTTACAGTAGCGACACACGATCTCTCTTTTGGGGAGTTTGCTGAACACAAAAGGATTATGCTGAACGTCGAGATAAAGGTGTATCTTTGTCATGTGGAGTTTTATTCTGCGTAAAAGAAGCGGATACTGAAAGTTTTCATATCATTTCGGGAGAATGCAGGAGTCAGTGCCGAATGTGGGTTTTCTTACTAAAGCATGCGCCGTTGTCGGATTTCTCAGTGGGATCCACATCATCGTTACATTGTTATTTTATTTAACAGAATCGGGAGGTACTAGATACACGACATACCTGCAAATGTCATCAGACTTTCCTGATTTAACAACTTTACAAGGTCGCCGAGCAGCCGCACTGGAGTTAATAAGACAGTACACAAACGGATCAATAGAAATAAATCTAAATAAACTGTTCTCTAATGCAAGTGACATTAAAGATTACGCAGAGGAAAGCAAAGTACTAGAGGCATGTCCTGAGACGTCACCACTTTTGTGTAAGTTTACCTGAACACACTGAATTATTTGTCCATACATTTTTCTGCCTCGAGATTTCCACTTTCTCGAGCCTTTTTTTTTTTTTACTCCATTCAATATTTCCCATGGTGTGTTAATTTTAAATATCAATTCGTATTGACCTTTTGTGCAGATATAACTCTTTTTTTTATATGAAATACTATCTAAAGTTAAAAACTCCTTCCACAACATATCTGTTTGAAATATATAATAGGCTGTTTGATGGCTTTTCATCCAAATATAAAGCGTAAAACCATTATGAAACACAAAACATCTACTGAAACAACAACAATGGACAGGCTCAATACACAAAAATAATATATTGTAAATAGCCTATTATATAATATATAAATGTATCACTACAGTTTTGGCCAAAAGAAATTGTAATTTTGTGACAACCTGCCCCAGCCTGAAATTTGTGAAAAATACCCTTGTCCTAAGAACACAGTTCAACCTGTTGGTTAATATCTGCCTTCATTATACAGTTTGATACTTGTGGAAGAGTAAAAGAGAAAGCTGGAGAGAGAGAGAATGGAAATTTGCTCATTTAACTTAGAAAGTGAACTGTTGTTGCATGAGAGAGGTCTTCCTCACCCTTGTGGGAATTACAAATCTTTAAAAAATGTATTATCATTATATGCAATGTGTATTATAACATTAATTAATTAATTATTATTTTACAATCAGGAGTATATTTTTTGGGGTTACTCATTTGATCGATGAATTTTAAAACAGAAATTTTAAACATGTTAACTTCTTCACAAGGCATGTTTTTTGAATAACTTCATATAGACAAAAAATGTGTGTCTCATCATTGGCCCTTGCATATATACTCTCTCCACCTTTCCCCTTCTGTCAGGCACTCCTTCACTTTTTCTCTCCCTGTTTCCCTTGTAGTGGGTCCAATGCTGATTGATTTTTCTCAGCAATTGCATTTGGATATGGTGCGTAAAGAGAATCCAATGCTGTTTATGGGCGGCAAGTATAAACCCAGAAATTGTGTGGCTCTTCAAAAAGTGGCAATAATCATCCCATTCAGAAACAGAGATGACCACCTTAAGTACTGGCTCCACTTCCTTCACCCAGTCCTACAGAGACAGCAGCTTGATTACAGAGTTTATGTCATAGAACAGGTAACACACTCACAGACAACACGTTTACTCCATCTTATACTCAGGAACAGGGGTGAAAACAGATATGCTGTCCTGAGATAAACTCAAGATTGATAGATAGATAGATAGATAGATAGATAGATAGATAGATAGATAGATAGATAGATAGATAGATAGATAGATAGATTAAACAGACAGACTGACAGACAGATAGATAGAGAAAAGACAGACAGGTAGGTAGACATACTGACAGACAGACAGACAGATAGAGAAAAGACAGACAGGTAGGTAGACAGACAGACAGGCAAATAGTTTAGATAGATAGACAGACGGACGGACGGACAGATAGATAGATAGATAGATTGAATGGACGGACGGACATATAGATAGATAATCAATACAAAAATGAGGCTATAACAAGGATATTCAGGAGACATTCACCTTGTCTTATGGAAATCAACAACTTTGGCTTTGCATAGAAAACAGGCTTGGTTTAACATTCGACTTTGACATATACTATGCTATTTTTTTCACTGTTTATGTGCATAGTGAAAAAGAAAAAACAACCAAACTAACACCTGTTTCTCTTAGCTTGTGTGGGTGTCTATGTGTTAGCCCTTCTCATTATGACATTGATACATAGCAATGAGACAGATTAGAGTACATCAATTAAATTTGTACCTAACTTGGGCTCTTTACTGGTCTTGTGGAGCCTTTGGTGCTGGGTCAAGTCATGATACTGGGGTTTGGTGGGGTAATCAGAGCTCCAAAATTAAAGTTAATTGCAGTAGCTGGTTGTTCACTTTAATAGCATTATCAGCTCAAATTCAACTGTTTCAAATGATACATATTCAGTGTCTATAAGTTTTGATGAGTCACTGTCAGATATATGATTATGCTATGTTTGCTACCTATATGTTTTTGTGTAACAATAGGTACCTTCTGTACTCATTTTGCCCTCCTTACACAGTCTGTTCACCTTGAACAAGGAAAATCAGCATGCAAAGGGCCTTGCAGACTAAGGAGATGCTGACTGATGCTGATTTGCTTATTGTTTTTTTTGTGTGTGTGTTTATTTATGCATGTATTGGGATGTAGGAAGAATCGCTTGCTTAAAATTATTCTTATTTATTGATTGACTGTAGATTGACTGTGGTTCTCAAGCTGATAGGAAAACGAAAGGCTGGAAAAGCATGACCCATTAAGGGCACTGCTATTGAATATTTATGTTGGCTTGACAAAGCTAACATACTGTTATTGTACCAGCTGGAGTTAGAGTTTTTCAAAATCCCTAACCTGACACCTACATTTTTAAAAGTAAAACCAAATTTGGTGTAGACCTTCAGCCTGATATACAGTACTGTATACAGGCCCTTCAAGCTTCAAATCTCTCTTCAAACTGCCCAAATACTCTACACGAGGCCTATACAACTCTCACACTTTAAAATAACAAACTGAACTATTAAATTAAAAGTTTGTTTAGACAGAATTTGTTTGCTTTGTTGTTTTCAAATATTCATTGCATATTACAGTACATGTGCAGCCTCCAATTTTTGTGAATATTAATTTAATATGAACTTGAGTTATGTTTAACTTCTGGACATGTACATTTTCTGCTCAAGTGTCAATCATGGGTTTCCCCTGTTTTTACCATCTGAGTCATGAGAGTTACTTTACATTAAACATGTTTTCATTGTCCTGCTTGTTTAGAATGGAGATGTCACTTTCAACAGAGCAAAACTGCTCAATGTGGGGTATGTTGAGGGACTAAAGGAATACGATTATGACTGCTTCGTCTTTAGTGACGTAGACATCGTACCTATGGACGACCGCAACCTCTACAAGTGCTCCAGTCAGCCACGCCACCTCTCTGTGTCTATGGACAAATTCGGCTTCAGGTAGGATGAAGCCTTACCCACAGATTTATATAATGTAATTCAATTTAAAGGTCAATCACACCTTGTTTCTTGAGTGGATATTTATTAGAGTAGGTTTCATTATAAGTTCCACCATTCAGTTAAAATCTACCTTCATTATATACAGTTCTGCAAAAAAAAGCATTTGCCCCATTCTGAATTTTATTTATATCTTATGCTAAATTGTTTCAAAAATTCAAACAAAATCTAACAAAACAAAGGTAATCTGAGTAAAAACAAAATACAGTTTTTAAATGATAATGTTATTTATTGAAGCAAAAAAGTTATCCAATACCATCTGTGCCTGTGTGAAAAAGTATTTGCCCCTTATTTACTAAATCACAACATATATGAAACTGCATTCATAATGGTGTTCGGCTGGACTAGACACACCCAGGCCTGATTACTGCCAGCCCTGTTCAATCAAATCAACACCTAAATATAACTTTTTCAGCAGCAATCTTGGTTAAAATGTCTCACCCAGTAGCACACTAGGTCGAAATAAATTCCAGAAATGATGGGGAAAAAGGTGATTGAAATACAACAGCCTGGGAAGGGTTACAAAGCTATTTCAAAGGCTCTGGGACTCCAAAGAACCACTGTGAGGGAGGGGGCCTGGGTAGCTCAGCAAGTATTGACACTGACTACCACCCCTGAAGTCACGAGTTTGAATCCTTAGCGTGATGAGTGACTCCAGCCAGGTCTCCTAATCAACCAAATTGGCCCGGTTGCTTGGGAGGGTAGTCCCATGGGGTAACCTCCTCGTAGTCACTATAATGTGTGGTTCTCGCTCTCGGTGGGGAGTGTGGTGAGTTGTGCGTGGATGCTACGGAGAATAGCATGAAGCCTCCACATGTGCTATGTCTCCATAGAAATGCTCTCAACAAGCCACCTGATAAGATGCACAAATTTACGATCTCAGACGCGGAGGCAACTGAGAGTCATCCTTCACCACCCAGATTGAAGGCGAGTCACTACGCCACCACAAGAACTTAGAGCGCATTGGGAATTGGGCATTCCAAATTGGGCAGAAAAAGAGGAGAACAACAGTGAGAGGCATTATCTCCAAATGAAGAAAACTTGAAACAGTATTGAACCTTCCCAGAAGTGGCTGACTTTCCATTCCACCAAGAGCAGAGCGACGACTCATCCAGGAAGTCACAAAAAAGCCATAGGACATTTCTCCAAAATATATTTCCATAAACAAATGACCTTGAAATAAAGCACAGGTGTCAATTCCAAAGCTTATACAGATTTCAAATATAATTTTTACTGACTGTAATGCTAATATGATGACTCATAGTGATATGATTTATTCCTTTTTATAAAGATCAAGACTTAGATGCAAGTGTTTGTGTGCAAACTTGAAATACAGAGAAGGAGAGTTAATGTAATATAACCTGATCTGACCTGAACTGTTCAAAAGTAAACAGCCAACCAAAGACAATACATGCAAAGCCACACTGCATTTACACAATCTAACATTATCGGTGTGCTCCATTTTTATTCCTTTGTAAATACAGTATATTAATGTGCCTAATGCTGCATTAAAAAGGTCTATTTAATTGCACCTTTTGTGGTACATATGTCACCCCAGACACAGATTCTGTGCCGCCACTACAGTGTAAATGCGCTCCATTATATTAACCAGCAAACATTTTTCAAATGAAAACAAGTTAAAGTACAGTAGAGTGGTCAATTGCTAAACTTTGAATGAGCACACCACTCTGAATTATTATTATGTGAATTACTATGGTTCTAAACAGCGGCTTTTTAAAGTTTTTAAAATGCACTTGAATGTAGGGCTTTTGAAAGTTGGTTTTGTCTAGGGACAAAAAAAACTATGCAAATAATCTACCAGTGTAGCTAGCTTTGCAATTATACATTTTCAGTCACTACACTGCATTCAAATGTTTTTTCTGCCACAAGTGTGAACTGACCCAGTGCAAATCACGTGTCCAGCTGCGATTATATAAAATCCACTTGTTTCTTCAGGTGGCAGAAGAGTCACAGGAATTTATTTGAGAACTTGTTGAAAAGAACATACACTGTAAATATAGCAGAAAAGATATATTGAATAAATGAGTTTAAAGGTGCACTCAGTAAGTTTTTCCACATTAAAAAAAGTTTACTCCTAAAGAAATTAATAGTAATTAAAAATAATAATAATATATATATATATATATATATATATATATATATATATATATATATATATATTATCATAATGACTCACTTTAGACAAAGTCTCTAGTCAAGTTAGTAACGTTATACAAGCTGTTTTATTCTACATTATCCTCATGGGGGCTGCCATGTGAGAATCACATGACCAGCCGAATACTTTTCCCTTAATCTCAGTAACTGCCCTGTTATTTTACACTTTCACTAGTTAATTAAATTCATACAATCGTCGGAACATGGTTATGGAGCAATGTCGGCGTTCGGAAGTTGTGACTGCATGGAACCTGATGGCGGATCAGTGGAGTGATTTGCATCCTTGTCAAGAAACACGAGATGTGTATCAAACGGACTATGGTGTGTCTGAGATTTTTTCGATCACGGAGAAAGAAGGAATGAAACAGAGGAGCCAATTGACTAAATCTACTGTGAAGGATGTGGAAGAAATGTTACTCAAGGATGCGACGACATCCACGATAAGTGATTATAGAACTTTTGGATCAATGAAAGGTTTGCATATGGCTCACCTCAACGTCAGAAGTCTTCTTCCAAAGATAAGTGAACTACGTTATTTATGTCAAGAATCTAAAGTGGCGTTGTTCAGTTGCAGTGAAACATGGCTTGATGATTCTATATTGGATGCAGAGATTCAAATTGACAATTATTGTTTGTTCAGACGAGATCGAAATCGGAAAGGAGGTGGTGTGTGTGCATATATAAGGTCAGATTTGGTGTGTAATGAGAGAAGAGATTTTATAAACTCTACAGTGGAGGCGATTTGGCTTGAACTTTTGTTGCCAAAGAGTAAATCGATTTTGGTTGGTATTTGCTATCGTCCTCCGGATCAGAGTGATTTTTATGAGAGTCTGGTTGAGGTTTTAAATATGTCAAATTATGTTTTAGGTCAAGAATTGCTTATTTTGGGCGATTTAAATACAGATATGTTGAAGAAAGATTCATCAGTGTTTAAGCAGTTCAGTTCATTTTGTAAATCATATGCATTGAAACAAATTATCAGTGACCAAACCAGAATTACTTCTAAAAGCAGTACAATTATTGATGTTATATTGGTTTCAGACATTTCTAGGATATATAAAAGTGGTGTTTGGGAGCTTGGTTTAAGTGATCATAATATGGTATATGTATTTAGGAAATTAAAGAGAGAGGCTATAAGTCATCATAATACATTAAAAATTAGATCGCTTAAAAGATAAAGTCCACAAATTTTTGTTGAAGAACTTAGCAAGGCTAATTGGAAAGAAGTGATGCAGTTTGATGATGTGGATATAGTTTGGGACGGGTTTAAAAAGAGATTTGTGCAAGTTCTGAATAAAGCTGCACCTTGCAAAGAAATAAGAATCAAACAAAGAACAGAACCCTGGATGACAGATAGTATTTTAAAAGATATAAAGGAACGCAATAATAGTTTAAAACCTTTCAAAAAAGATGGAAATAATGATAATTATAACAAATTTAAAAGTAAAAGAAATGATATAAGATGCAAGATTAAAGAGGCTAAAAAAATGTTTTTGACGAATGAAATTAGTGAAGCTAAACAAGACTCTAAAAAACTATGGAGAATCTTGAGTTGTTTAGGCTATCGGCAAAAGGTTAAAAGTAAAGATTCAAGAATCAGTCTCAAAATTAATGGTCAATTGATGACAGATCAGAAAAAAATAGCAAATTGTTTTAATGAGTTTTTTACTACGGTGGGCGAAAATTTAGTAAAAGAGCTTCCAGCACAATCAGACTTATATGATGATAATTTGGTTAAAGAATATTATGATAATTGTGGTGTTGCCTTAGGAGGTTTTTCATTTAATAAAGTAAAAGAGATGACAGTTTCTAAGAAACTAAGTGAATTGAAGAGCAATAAAGCCACAGGGTTGGATAATATTCCGGCTAAGTTTATTAAAGACGCTGCTAATTTTATAACTCCTATGGTTACTCATATTTTAAATCTCTCTATCTGCCAGAATAAGGTACCGGCTGAATTTAAACAAGCTAAAATTTTTCCCCTTTTTAAAAAAGGGAGTAGGCTAGAGTGTAATAATTATAGGCCTGTGTCAATCCTGTCTTCGTTATCTAAAATTTTAGAAAAAATATTATTTGACCAAATTGAAGAATATATTTCCAAATTTAATATTTTATATGAATTTCAATCTGGTTTTAGAAGGATGCATTCCACAGAGACAACTATTCTATATTTGACAGATTATATAAAGAAAGGAATAGATAAAGGTAAATTAAGTGGGATGGTATTGCTCGATTTACGAAAAGCCTTCGACACAGTTGACCATAGTATTCTGTTGTTAAAATTACATGCTATGGGTTTCGACTCCAATTCATGTAAATGGATCAAATCCTATCTTACGAATAGGTGTCAAATGGTCGATATAAATGAGTGTGCTCAGACTCTTTGCCGATCTCTTGTGGAGTACCACAAGGTAGTGTATTAGGGCCCTTACTTTTTTTAATTTATATAAATGATTTAAAGATGGCCTGTTCTAGCCACTTATCTTTATATGCCACAAAAATAAATAATGTATAATATCTCAAAAACCAAACCAGCACAAACGTTCATTTTTGCGCCACAAATCAGCACAAACAATTGGTATAGATTTCATCCATCCATCCATCCATCCATCCATCGTCAACCGCTTATCCTGTGTACAGGGTGGTATAGATTTGGTAATGATTTAATTGTATGGGGTGCCAACTTCACAGAAGCTTGAAACCTCAAAATATTAATTTAATACTACATTTGTTTTTAATTCATACATGTAAAAATGTATGCTTGATCTTATAACTAAATATAATTTATGATTATTTGTTATTTTTTAATATGTGTCATTATGTATCAATCCTAAAGTAGAAAACCAAGTCCTATTTATTTGCTAATTTGTGTAGCTATTATAAAATAACTATAGCTATAAAATAAGTACTTTGTTTCAAAGCTGTTGTTCCCATTATGCACTGGTTTTTAATAATTAATGAGCTTGCATTATTTACTGTTTTCAAGTTTATATACACACTTTTTGCTGTTGATTTTGTTGTTATTTTTCTAAAGTCTAAAGTCTAAAGTTCATTTTCTACTCAAAATTAATTTGTAAGTATGTGCGTGTACATGCTCTTAATTAATTTAACGTGTTATTAATGAAAATTCAAAATGTGGAATATTCTAGTAAAATTTGTATTTAACTTTTACTAAGCATATTTAAATGCATGTACATCAAATTTGTAAGTAAAAGTTACATAAATGACTCTGTGGCAGGGCGGAGGGCGTATTAGGCTAATTATGCCTCCGTGAGGGTTAAAGGTCGACTGCAGGGGATCATGTGGGAGAGTGAGTGATCTTTTACTGACATGTCCGTCGTGTGTGTTTGTTGTCTTTTAAGTTTATCATTAAATCTATTATTTATATTGAAAAGCCGGTTCTCGCCTCCTCCTTTCCATTGATCCCTTTACAGACTCTCTCACTTCAATTAATAATATGTCATGAAAGTACATTTTACTTAATTTTATGCCATTAGAATTTGCTTAATATATATGTGCAAAAACTTGCAAACTAAACATTAAGTAAATCTAACTAATTTTTTTCAGTGGTGCTCAGATTATTTGGTTACTCTTAAAATTTTAGTTAATATTGAAATCTCTGAATTTGTAACATTGTAGATCTCTTACATACAGTATGAGTTTACTTGAATCTTTTTCTCAGGAAAGAGCAGCATATTCTGTACTCCATATATTTAATCTCATTGCTGCCAAGAAGAAACTTGAGGTTATTATTATATATTATAAGAGGTTTATTTTATTATTGTTCTTTATTATGGGCAATGCATCTGTAAGGACAAGCCAACTCAGGAGTTTGAGATTAACCCAGATGCGGTGCCCGAACAGGTAACTTAAATTTAACACAGGGTCACAGGTGAGTCACTTTCATAAAAATGAGAAGGTTTGTATTTGTAAGTTCCTTAAGTCATGTTTCCATTACATTCAGAGAGGTTCGTTGTCTAACAGGCAAGTTTCAGAAAGGTGATATGCAGTAAACTCAGGTTTCACAAAGTCATTTTTCTGGTATATCCAGAACAGACCATTGACAATCAGATAAGTAGTTTTCCACTGCTGCAGAGAAAGAGGGAAGTCCAAGGTACCTTTCAACAAGGATAGATGCTGACCTAGAGTGAGAGTAAGGTTTAAGTGCAAGTCTTAACAAGGTGTGCTTGGTTAAAACTTGGGCGAGTGAGAGCGGGTGACTGACATGAGGCAGAGCCCGGTGCGCTCGTGAACAAATGCCCCCCCAAAGGGTAGACTCCTTGAGGCCTGGGAGGTGGCCACAGAGCAAGGTTACCACAGGATATTCTCAGGTATGCCTTATTCTCAGAATTCTCAGAGTCAATTATCTCATATATCCAGAACAGTTAGTTAGTAAGTAGTAAATAGAAAACATGATATTTACTGGGAAAATTCTTCATCAAATAATAACTTAACATCCAACTATTTAGAATAATTTTGGGTTCAGAATTAGGAGTAAGAAAGGGTTCATATCCATAGTATCAGTAGTAAGAAATATACAATCTCAAAATTCCCTCAGGAGTGTAGTGTCAGAGTATGATAATGTCTAACTGAATCAATTAATTTAATCAGCTTCAAGTCATTTTTATTTGTATAGCGCCTTTCACAACACACTCGTTTCAAAGCAGCTTTACAGAAAATCATGCATTAACAGAAAATGAAACAGTAATATCTATAATGCCAGCGAGCAAGCCGAAGGCGACTGTGGCAAGGAACACAAAACTCCATAAGATGTTGGTTAATTAATAAAAATAACCTTGGGAGAAACCAGACTCACTGTGGGGAGCCAGTTCCCCTCTGGCTAACATCATGAATATAATGCCAATATTACTTATGTATAGTGCAAGTCATGGTTTAAAATGATTAAACTAAGTGTTAAGCGTCATTTGGCTTGGAGCTAAACGCTTGCTCTCACGTCTTTAAAATAGTTCTAGCAGAAACTGACAACAATATCAAAGGCATTTTCTGTAAAGTGTTAGTATTCTCACAGTTTCATTTTTTTTTTCACAACAATGTTTATTTAACAAAAAAAATACAGCCTTTCCTCTCTTTAAAATGCATCAGAATCTGAAGCATGTTATTGGAAGTATGTAGCTGCATACATACTGTGGCTTTTTGGAAGCTAATAGCTAGGGGACTACCTAGTGACTCATGTTTTCCTCCAAGGGAAATTGTTCTTTTTCAGCTAAAGGTTAAAGTGAGGTATAGAGTTAAATGTCAATATAAGTTGCAATGAAACACTATAGCTACTGAAAATACTTAGGGTTAGGGGCTTATTAAAATCTCTAATTCTAAGTATTAAACTTGCATGTGTAACCCGTTCTGCACCGTTTGTTTTTAAGCAAAACATAATCTACTCACTACAATTGTACAGAGTGGTTATCTGAGTTACATTAGCCTTTCTGTCAGCTCGAACCAGTCTGGCCATTCTCTGTTGACCTCTCTCATCAACAAGGCGGTTCCATCCGCAGAACTGCCAATCACTGGATGTTATTTGGTTTTGGCACTATGAGTAAACTTTAGAGACTGTTGTGTGTGAAAATCCCAGATCAGCAGCTACAGAAATTCTCAAACCAGCCCATCTGGCACCAACCAGACAATCATGCCAATGTCGAAATCACTAAGATCACATTTTTCCCCATTCTGATGGTTGATGTGAACATTAATGTGTGCATGTGTGTGTATTATAATGTGGCATCAAGATGTGGTTATCAATAAGTATTAAGTCTTTGATGTCTTTTATATTTTTGTTTGAATACAGGTTACCGTATAAACAGTATTTTGGAGGTGTATCTGCAATGAGTAAACAGCAATTTCAACGGATCAATGGCTTTCCCAATAACTACTGGGGCTGGGGAGGAGAGGATGATGACATCTTTAACAGGTGAAGAGAACAGAAAACGTAACTGTGTAATGACAGTTTTGGAGTCCTGTTTTATGTGAGGCTAGTAATGTGAAATTAAATTTGTGTTGGTTTCAAAATTGGGTTGTTTGGCACAAACAGTTTTACAATTTTACATATAAATTTTTCTATCAACATTAAGGTTTTAGGTCCAATTTATAAATGTAAAGGGAAAATATAAATTAAGTTGCTGTAAGTGCTCTCTTTTTTTATTTACGTTGTTTTGTTGTGTTCATATTTTTTAATATTTATTTTAAAATTTAGAAGTACAAATATTCCATGTAGTCTGTAAAACATTTGCATGCATAATCAGTAGCGGTTTTAATCACCATGTAAACCCATGCAATTGCGTGAGGCCCCCAGACTTCGGCTCAGCAAAAACCACTTGAGGGGTGACACGATGTTCTGTGTATAAGCGTGAATACGCTGCTGTCAGTGCTTCGTTAGAGAGCCGCAGGATTTGGGTCAGTTTTTCAAGTAGAAAAATATAAAGGACTTCCAAACTTTTTTCGCCCATGAGTTAGGGGCCGTTCACAACAAATGTGTTTTGTGTGTGCATCTGCTCTGTTTTTCCATTGTTTTCCTATGTAAACACATGCTGGACGAACATCCTTGACTGCTGCACTATGTCTCGCTGTTTCTTCAGTGTCTCATGTAGGACCGGCACATTTTTAGTCACGGTGTCAAGTAAAAAATTATTTCCGGTCAGAAAAACGCACGTTGCGATGTCTGCATGTCTAGATTGTTTTTAGCTCAGGTGTCACAAAGATTTAAATTCAGTTTGCAAAGAAGTGACTGTTTTAACATTATTCCAGATTGTTGTATGTTTACTGTTACTGTTATGAATGTTGCCTACGATGCTTACATAAAATACAGCCTTTTTCAACATGATGAACAATACTTTCTCCTGGATCTTATATTCTGATGCTGTAGTGTAAAGTAAATAAGACAGAAAAATATTTCTCTCTCGAAGGCTCGCAGACTTGAGTGAAATTTAAGATTACATTTATTTGATGAATATAAAACAGAAATGTAATGTCTCTCTTTGGCGTAAGCCCTGTCTGGCGGTCCAAAGAAGTTGTACTCGGAACGGTCATATCCTGCCGGAAATAGGAGGCAGGGGCGAGGAGCCTACCCCCCATGCAGGACGGGACACAACTGGTGGTGGTAGGGTGGTGGAGGTTGCAGTGTTAACACTGAAACATGTGATATTGTGAGAAGACTTATAAAGCAATGGCTTAAATGTGATTGGCTAGGAGTTACTTAGCTAATGGTACGATGATGTACAGCTGCTAGTCTTCCCGCTATTATTTATTATTTATTACTATCGTATAAACAATCCTCAAAGTAATAATTCTGTATCATACTGTATTATAATGAAAAACTGGACAACAATTAATAATTGTTGGGTTATAATAATCATAAATAACCACTAAATTCCAAAACGTTAGTGAGTGAAGTAGTAGATTTTGCACACCCTGTTCATAAAAGAAAAGAAGTGTAAAAATGACAGTGTTTTGTAAAAATATATTTTAGGCACATATATATATCATTGTATCGTCGAAATGGAAAACATGCATTTATTATCTTGAACTAGAATTTTATTTAATTAAAAATGTTGAATGTACTTGGCTACAACAGCTGATAGGATGAACTTATTGATTTAATTTTATGTAAACGGGTTGGTTGGTGGTTCAGTGCCTCAGAAATTGTAAACCCGCCGCTGTGCATAATAATTCGGAAAGAATTAGCTAAATGCTATTTAAAATAGTTTTAGGTGGAGAATAGAATGTGCATGGCATGTCAACTTTCCAAAAGTATTTCATGTCAACTACTTGCTTTTTTAATAAGTTTATGAGTGTTCTTCGTTTTGAAGGCTGCATTATCGAGGCATGAAGATATCAAGGCCAAGTGGAGACATTGGTAAATGCAGAATGATTCAGCACAAGAGAGACAAGAAAAATGAGCCAAACCCACAGAGGTAAGCTCTTTATTCCATTGGCCGGTCCCCACAATGTTGCTGCACTGTGGGAAGTGGGAACCTCCAATTGTTACCCTAAAGAGCTATTTCTACCTGATCTAACCCTTAAAATGTGTTTAGTTGGTGTTACCTTAAGTATTTAAGGAATATTCTGGGTTCAATACAAGTTAAGCTCAATTGATAGCATTTGTGGCATAATGTTCATTACAACAAAAAAATATTTTGACCAGGAGGGATGAGTCGAAATAATTTTTTGTGATAATCAACATTATGCCAGAAATGCTATCGATTGAGCTTAACTTATATTGAACCCAGAATATTCCTTTAAGGGTTGATGCAGTGAGGTTAAATAATATGAAGCACATTTTTTTCATCGTGATTTTAGGTTTTACAATCCCTATACACTGCTTGGCCAAAATAAAATGTGGATATAAATAATGGTTATGATCTGAGGTCGCTTCAATTGGTCAGATCTTGGCTCAGCAATGTTATGCAGCAATACAATTAAGTCAGCTGACTACCTGAATGTACTGAATGACCAGGTTATCCCATCAATGGATTTTTTCTTCCCTGATGGAACGGGCATATTCCAGTATGACAATGCCAAGATTCATCAGGTTTAAATTGTGAAAAAGTGGTTCAGGGAGCATGAGGAATCTTCTTCACACATGAATTGGCCACCACAGAGTCTTGACCTTAACCCCAACGAAAATCTTTGGGATGTGCTTGAGAAGACTTTACGGAGTGGTTCGACTCTCCCATCATCAATACAAGATCTCATCCAAAAATGAATACAAATTTGGACAGAAAACATTTTGTGACGTTGCATAAGGTTGTCGAAACAATGCCACGGAAAATGCGTGCCGTAATCAAACCTAAAGGCGGTGTTGATGGCGGGAGAGTCTAACCTCTGTAAAGTCTTCTCCAGCACATCCCAAAGATTTTCAATGGGGTTAAGGTCATGACTCTGAATCTTGAAATGGTCGTCCTGGATTATGCCTATGCAGTCAGGGAAGAAGAAAATCAGTTGATTAGGTAGTCAGCGATTTTTTTTTTATTTTTATTGGCCGGGCAGTGTATTTGTACTGGACAACCTGACCCAGAGAAACATACAGTACCTTTACTTAGCTGTATGAATGAGAGAATACCATAGACTTCTGTTGTTTTTATATAAAGCTAATTATAAACACTATAGGCTAACCCTGTCCCCAAAAGAAAACTAAATGAAGTTCTAAAGCTTTATATCTCTGTTCTATAGATTTAAGAGAATTACTCACACACGAATGACAATGAACAACGATGGAATCAAATCACTTGTGTATAAAGTTATCGATATAAAGAAAGATCTACTCTACACTAAAATAACAGTGGACATCGGCAAGCCATGAAACGTCTAGAGTTCAGAAGAAACATTTAGCTTGCAGCAACTCTTCAAGGAACCACCACAAAATGAACTGTCAACTAAGAATTCTCAAATTATTGAACAACACAGAAAACATTATTCTTTTTTCCTAAGAAAAGCTGTTTTCCTGAGCATGCAATGACAGGTGTTTAAAGTTCTTTAAAAAAAGGTGAAGGATATATGGATATATATATATATATACTGTATACAGTACTGTGTAAAGGTCTTAGACACATAAGATGCTTCACAAAAACTTTTGTCTTAAGATAGTTATTTATATTTTCAGCTTTAGTGTGTCAATAGAAAATATACATTTTATACTCCCAAACATTTCTTTTGCAAATAGAATAGAAGAAAAGGGAGCCCTTCAACAGATGGCATGGTCCCCACAGATCCCCCCACTGAACATTGAGTCCGTGTGGGATTACAAGTAGAGACAGAAGCAATTGAGACAGCCGAAATAGATGGAAGAACTGTTGCAAATTGAAGCTTGGAACATCCCATCTGCCATCAACTAAGAAAAAACGTGTCCAGGTGTACGTAGGAGAATTTGTTCTGTTTTGAAGGCAATGGCGTTAATTGATAAATAAAAACTATTTATGGCATTATTTTTCCCAAGTGCCTAAAACATTTATACAGGTGTGTGTGTGTGTGTGTGTGTGTGTGTGTGTGTGTGAGCGTGTATTTATCACTTTGTGGGGACCAAATGTCCCCATAAGGATAGTAAAACCCGAAATTTTTGACCTTGTGGGGACATTTTGTTTGTCCCCATGAGGAAAACATCTTATAAATCACACTAAATTATGTTTTTTGAAAATGTAAAAATGCAGAAAGTTTTCTGTGAGGGTTAGGTTTAGGGGTAGGGTTAGGTTTAGGGGATAGAATATAAAGTTTGTACAGTATAAAAACCATTATGTCTATGGAAAGTCCCCATAAAACATGGAAACACAACATGTGTGTGTGTGTGTGTGTGTGTGTGTGTGTGTGTGTGTGTGTGTGTGTGTGTGTGTGTGTGTGTGTGTGTGTGTGTGTGTGTGTGTGTGTGTGTGTGTGCGCGCGCGGACTTATGGACTTAAGCATTCGTCTTCCTGAAAAGCATGTGAATTGCCTGATCTACACGTTATTTCTCATCTACATAAATTGTGGTTCACAATATCTTTTATTTTCAAAAGAAAGAGGATATTCAACAACAACTAAAAAACATACATATATTGATTGTATCAAGAAAGGTTACATAAACCAGACCTGAAAAAACCTAAATAGCGATTTGGCTATTTGTTAACACTATCCAATGGCCTGCACGGCCAAAGGGATGTCTTTAAAAAGAAAAATAGTTTCAGTGAAAGAGCAAGTTATTCATTTTGAAAAAGATTACAAGGACAGTCAAAGACTGATGAATCAGTCACAATAAGGAAAATGCATTTAGAAATAATAGAGTCAGTTATGATTTCAAGTTTACTTTAAGCTCAAATCAAGCCTTGTAAATCTTATAAAAAGTAACTGGCAAAGAACCAAACATCAAGGAATAACTGACTACTGTAAATGTTGCACAAGTTCAAAGACTAAGTGCCTTTAAAATGTGATACAAACTTGTTTCCTCTATGATTGTTTTAAATTTACTTAATACAATATTTTGGTAGATATATACAGTATCAGTTGTTTAACTGTCTGTCCAACTTTACATTATGTTACTGTATTATTAAAAACAATCGGGTAATATTAAAGAAAAACATGTGCTTATACATTGGTGTTGTTATTCCACTGTAATTAAATGCATTACAATGTAATATGTGTAACACTGTCACTACTGTAAAGTGTTATCTGATTGTTTTCAATATTATTTTGATTGGTGGAGGTTGAGTGATGTGTACTCTTTAAGTAACAAAACAAATCTCACTGTGATGGGAGAGTATTGGTCTTGAAAGCATTAAAATAGAATGTTCAGACAGATGTTATAAACTATTACTTGGTAATATTTGTTAAGAAAGATATACTTATAAATCCCTGTAATATGACAGTGCTGCCACATTAGAAGGTTTGTGTTTTTTCCAATAACCCTGAAATAAATCAAACCCAAAACACGTATACTTATATATTTGCATAATTTTACATATAATTCAGTGTATTTATTTTAATGCTTGTTAAAACAGTTTCAGTGCTGTTTATTTTCCTGTGGGCTTGTCTTTATTGCAACCATGGCAGTGAATGAACTTATGGGCAGAGACATTTGTATTGAACAAACCCAGATACTAGAATTGACTGTCTTGTAAACCGATGCTGCAAAGACGCATTATAAGTCAAACTACAGCCGAGAGATTTTCTGAATCTTTTGACCCTAGTTCTTTTATTGATTGTAGTGATGCTGAATATTTTCTTCAGTCTTTTAATAATCATTGTCTGTCTGTTTTAAATAATGTTGCTCCTCTGAAATGTAAAAGCACATTCCCTAAGAATCCTTGCCCTTGGGTGAATGAAGAAATAATGTCTTTCAGGAGAAAGTGCCGTAAAGTTGAACGTTTGTGGAAATCCACAAGTCTGGAAGTGCATAGACTGCATTTGAAGGAGCTTATCACATTGCTAAATGTTATGATAAAACTGGCCAGGTCGGTCTATTTTGCTAATCTTGTAACTCTGAACAAGAAAAATACTAAAGTCCTGTTTGATACTATATCTAAGATTGTCTCTCCCCTTGCTCCTTTAGTGCCTGTGCACTCAATGACTGATTGTAACAGGTTTTTACACGTTTTTGTAAACAAAGTGCAAGATATTAGAGCTACTATAAACCCATCTCTTGAGATCATATCCTGTGGTGTAGCTGCCTCATACTCTTGGGATAATTTTTCACCCGTCACTCGAGAGGATATTAAGGGTTTATTAAGTAAAGTGAAACCATCATCAAGTCCACTCGATGTATTACCGACTTCATTGCTATTAAATGTGTTTGATTTAGTTGGACCGTATATTGTTAGATTGATTAACCTTTCCCTTTTAACTGGTTCTGTGCCTAGCCATTTTAAACAAGCAGTTGTCAGCCCCATACTAAAGAAACCTAATTTGGATTCTTTTGAACCAACTAACTACAGGCCTATATCTAAACTGCCTTTTTTATCTAAAATCCTTGAGAGAGTGGTGGCGGGGCAGTTGTTTTCATTTCTTGAAGGAAAAAATTTATTTGATAAATTTCAGTCAGGATTTCGTAAATACCATTCAACTGAGACTGCGCTTCTTAAAGTATCAAGTGCCATCTTGATGGCTGCTGACTCTGGACAATACACTGTGCTGATTTTACTTGACCTATCGTCTGCATTTGATACATTGGACCATACAGTATTGATAAATCGGCTACGCAATGAAATGGGGTTTTCTGGCTCTGTTCTAAAATGGTTCACTTCTTACTTGAGTGATAGATCTTTTTGTGTGTCTGTAAATAACATTTTGTCAGAAATGACCCCTCTTACATATGGAGTTCCTCAGGGCTCTGTTTTAGGTCCTATTTTGTTTTTATTGTATATTAGCCCTCTTGGTGATATAATTCGTAATTTTAAAAATGTGTCTTATCACTTTTACGCGGATGACATTCAGTTGTACTGCTCATTCAAAAGAGTCGGAGTTTGGTATATTAACTGATTTATTGGAATGCCTGTCATGCATTAAGACTTGGTTATACAACAATTATTTACAACTGAATACAAAAAAGACTGAAACTTTGATCATTGCTCCAGAACAAAAAGTACCCCAAATCAAACAACACCTCGGTTCCTTGGACTCATCCGTCCAGTTGAGCCTAAGAAACCTTGGTGTTCAGTTCGACCAATCAATGTCTCTGGATGGTCATTCTAGACAGTTGGTCAGAAACTGTTTTTATCATTTGAGAAATATCTCTAAACTGAGAACAATACTACCCAAAGCTACCATGGAGTTGATCATTCATGCTTTTATTTCGTCACGTTTAGACTATTGTAATTCTCTTTTTATTTGTTTTAACAAATTTTCTCTTAACCGTCTCCAATTGGTGCAAAACGCAGCACCCAGGCTATTAACGGGAACAAACAAAAGGACTCACATCACTCCGATCCTATTTATTCTTCACTGGCTTCCAGTAAAATATAGAATTGATTATAAAATATTAGTTTGAACTTTTAGAGCACTTCATGGACAGACCCCTAAATATATTGCGGACATGTTGACCCCTTACTCTTCATTCCGCACTCTTCGTTCCTCAGGTCAAAATCTCCTGATGATCCCCAAAACCCGACTTAAAACTCGGGGAGACCGCTCTTTTCAGGCAGTTGCTCCCAAACTGTGGAATGCCCTGCCCTTGTCGTTGCGTGTGGCTGATTGTGTTGATTCTGTTAAAAAACAGCTGAAGACACTTCTATTCAGACAAGCTTTCAGTTAACTTAGTTATCATGTTGTATGCTTTGTATAATTGTTTCTTAATTGTTTAAATTGTTATTTTTCTACATGTAAAGCACTTTGTGATTTTTATCTGTGAAAGGTGCTATATAAATAAAGTTTACTTACTTAGAAAAATAGAAATCCAACCCTGAAAAAGCCATCTTATAAAAGTGTCTTTTTGTGCCTATTGAAGTACAGATAAATAGCAATAACATTTACTTTAATAAAACCGGTTAATTTAGATTTAAATTAAGTACATTTGTTCGATTATATACAGAATATAACCAGTATATAGGAGCTGAGCTGATGTAGTACCTGAAAGATTCTGGAAAAATACCTACATTTTCTAATTTAGACATTTTTCCTTTTAGCGTTATATTCTACTGTTCTAGACGGATGAATTTCTAAATTGTGAGTTACCAACTAAATTTCTATGGGTGGATTTTTCTCTATGTAAATGGTCCGTTTCTGTTAAGCTTACATGCATCATGTGAAAGTTTTTCAGCAGGGTTTAATGGCTTTACATGGTCATGACAGGAGTTTAAATATTATATATAACTTTGCATAGACAAGGTTGGTAAGTTAGTAATTTTAAATCTCATGTTAACATGTATAATGTATACGTGCATGTGACTTTACCTTCAAAAGAGTATGTACTTTAATATTTATCCTAATGCAGTGCATTGCCCCATAGAATTCCATTGTAAGTTGGTCTGTGGTAATCAACAGCATGCTATTTTGTCATTTTCGTAATTTTTTTTCTCAGTTTCTTGCTTGAACACAGGTTGGTCTGTGCTGTTCAATTTGTACTTTCTCCTCCACATTCTCTATGAAAGACTCAGTCATTGCCTCCACCTGTCCTCTCATTCTGAAGAGCAGCACTCTTTGCAGGACTATTTTGACAGGGTCAAACAAAATAATAAAGAAGTACAGCAGATTCATTTTAGATGCTATAATTTTGTCATTAAACTTTATGATCCTGTATGTTGCAAGTAGCCGTCTCTCATTATTAAAATTTCTGATTTGGTTAAAGTCCAGAGCAACTTTGACAAGGGCCAAATTGTTATGGCCAGACGACTGGTTCAGAGCATCTCTGAAATGGCAAGACTTGTGGTGTGCTCCCGGTCTGCAGTGTTGAGTACCTACCGACAGTGGTCCGAGGAGGTACAAACCACAAACCAAAAAAGAAAGGGTGTTGGGCGCCCAAGGCTCAACGATGTGCATGGGGAACGAAGGCTATCCCATCTGGTCTGAACCGGCAGAAGTTTCTACTGTGGCGCTGGTCACAGAAAATGATAATGATGGTTATGGGAGAAATGTGTCACAACACAGTGCTTTGCACTCTGCTGCATATGGGGCTGCATAGATGCAGACCGGTCAGATTGCCCAAGATGAAACCTGTCCACCTTCAAAAGCGCCTACAATGGGCAAGCGAGTGTCGGAACTGGACCTTGGAGCAGTGAAAGAAGGTTGCCTGGTCTGATGAGTCCCATTTTCTTTTACATAAAATGGACGGCCTTGTACATGTTTGCCATTTACCTGGGGAAGTGATGGCACCAGGGATGGGTTGGACTAAAAAGTACGATCCACAGTCTCGCAATTTACAGGACTCGAAAGATCTGCTGCTCTTGTAGAGTCCATGCCTCTGTGAGGTGGCGCTGATTTGGCAGCATGCAGAGGACCAACAGCATATTAGGCAAGTGGTAATAATGTTTTGGCTCATCTATGTATATATTTTAAGTAAATCCAACACATCATTTTGTTTTCAGTGTACTTACCGTCTTTCACAAGTGCATGAACTACAATCCTATGAAGCATTGCGAATTACATAAACGGAAAAATAAAACAATGGAAATATATACAACTTGTATTATAACTTGTAATATATACAATTTATGTTGCTAGTTATTAAGTATAGAAACAATATATTTAAAATAGTCTGACATATACAAATAGATATGCAGTTTGAGGATGTAGGGACTCGATTATGCCATTCCCAGTGTGTCACTGAAATGGTCGGTTGTTTCTGAACTTGTTTGGTAGGCTTTGTTGGCAAAGGTTCTCCGATTGGTTGATCTTTTTCTGCTGGACCATGGGTAATGTAGTTGTTAACTTGGAATTCCGCTATTAAAAACGATTTTTAAACAATGATGTTGAAATAGTGTGGGCTGATGGCTTAAACAAAGGGCATATACCATCGATGAACAACCTCTGAGCTCATGGTCGGTCTATCTTTAAGGTTTACTAGTCATCGTTGAAAATCAATTTGTCTATGGAAAAAATTTATGGAATTTCTACTTCTGGAACCTGACTGTTGCACTCAATTGGAATGATGGGAATAGGAAGTCAATGAATTGCAATTCAATAAATTAACAATAATTTGGAATTAAAAGGCATTCTCAATTCAATTCTGAATGGTGGGCAACCCTGGTACGTGACTTACAGTCTTACCACACACAGGATGACAGCAAGCCCTCGTTGGCGTAGGTGTTTCCGTCACTACTGCACACAGGTTGGACGTGGCAGGATCTCTGCCATCTCAGCACACACAGGCTACAAAACAAACACACACATCAGACTACTTTGATCCTTCTATTGCGATGATTTAAAACACTAAATGATGCTTGAACAAAAAAGCACAAGTTAATCATTCAGAGACAACACAAATCCCTCCATACCTTTCGGTATGAGCCAGATGACCCTTGCACTCTTTGAACAAAAGTTTTATTGTTTAAAATATTTTCCAATGTAAAACAAAAAAAGAGGTTAAACCTGTTTAAAATCTGTTCTTACTCATGTTTATTTGATGTCATGGTTCGTGGAACAACAATGTAATAACGCTAACCAGTAGCTTTACACAGACGTATTGACAGGGACATTAGTACTCAACAAAGACATGATTACATAACAGAAATGTAGTATGCATGACAGTGTGCGTGTTTACTGTACCTGACATAAGCAGCAAAAGCAAGCAGAACAGAAGCACACTTGTAGGCATTTTAACACAGAATGATCCCTACAATTCTCATATGGCAACATATTGACTGAATGTGGCAATTCCACACACCGAAATTCCCATCATCTCAGAGCACAGATCCACTCTGGTAGAGATAATACAGTTTAATGGTGGAATATTACTACCCTGTTGTAAACTGCATTTAATTAACTTTTTAGAGCGTAAAGACTTCATACAATGACTGCGTTCATACAATGGCTCCAAAATGCTAATTAAGCTCCAGTACAGTAGACCTTCATATCAGATGACCTCGCAGAGGAACCACCAACATGTTCATCAAGTTTGACAACCAGTTTGAAACCTGTTAGGACTTTTTTTAAGAACAGTATATCAAATGTTTGACCATTTACAACCAATTAAACAGCTTTTTGAGAAATGTTTTGTTTAAAAAGTGTGCTTGTACTATTGCTACTCCTTTATATAAAATATATGACTCTTGGTTGGATTTTTTGTTTTCTAATGCAATGACATTAACACATTTGTAAGTTTTTTTATAATTTCAAAATACTTTGAAATATTGGTCTGTGATCGATTTTATAAGTGATGGTTAAAAAAATGTATAAACAGTACAATAAGAAGAGTCCCCTTATGAGGGAAGGATATGTTGCTGGTGTAAGATGAGGGTAGTACAATGTTCTACATGACATTCTACACCTGAATGACAAAAATCACCACAGAAATAAAGAAAAAAAAATAAAGACTAAAAAAAGAACAATTCTCACTTAGTAAAATTCCACTGATGTTCATGTGCTTTAACCTGGATTTTTATCATTAAGATGTTGTTTTATTCTGTAATGTGTCTGTAGTGTATTTGTATAATATTATGTGTTTTTTTGACAAGTACTAAGTGAAAGCAATATTCTAATGATAGTATAGCAATTTCCTCATCACAAGTGTGTCAGATGTGAAACTGTTTTAAACTTTACTATAATTTTGAAAGCAAGAAACTGAAAATGAAGGAGAACACTTACCACAATCGAACGACCAGTAAAGTCAAGATGTACAGCAAACACACTGTAAATTCAGGTTTGTTTGTTTCATCTTTGTGTACATTGGAATAAATTTGTCTCATGTACTGTTATATAGGTGGTTTAAACAAGTAGTCTATAATGGCCATTTTTTGTTGTTGCTGGAATTGTTGGGAAATAATAGCCTATTATCCCCATCTACAGACTGGAATAGGCCCGTGCAGGTATTCATAGAGAGTTGTGGATATATTGTACTGCATAGGTTGTGTGTGTATGTATGTGGGTGGGGGCAGGTTTTTGTGGTTTAAGATTACTTTTTTTAGGTTAAAAACTGGTAATTACAAGGGTATTATGCTATAAATGTGGATTATGAGGACATTTCTAGTGTACCCATAATTTAAATCACTTAAAAAACATACTAAATTATGTTTTATTGAAAATGTTGACATTTTTGTAAGGGTTAGGTTTTCGCGTAGGGTTAGGGTTAAGGGATATAATCTATAGTTTGTACAGTATAAAAATCATTATGTCTATTGAGAGACCTCATAATGATAGCTGCACCAATATATGTGTGTGTGTGTGTGTGTGTGTGTTTGTGTGTGTCCCATTAGGCACGTTTCGTGGCCAACCCACAGGCCCGCTCGGTTCTCCTGCCAGCCAGTATGCCCCTTATCGGCCCCAAGGTGCGTCGGCCCACCGGGACAATGCCTGGTATGCCAGATTGCCAGTCAGGGCTGGACTGGGACACAATTTCAGGCCGGGAAATCCTACACCCATCCAGGCCATCCTATGCACCCAAATAAAATTTAGAAACACGGACAACCTTGTTCCCCCTAAATTACATTTATTTCACAGTATGACCATAACATAAAAACATAAACAACCAACCTAGAAGTAAAGCAGTCCTAATATCAAATGGGACACTATAGGGCTATTACCCATCAAATTAAAAAAATGTGCACTGCAATTACAACGGCAATAAATAATGTTATGAGATTGATGTTTTAAATAAATGTTTGAATATAAAAAAAATGCAATACCTAAACATTAAACTAAACCGCCAATAGGTGGCGGCAAGTGACTGTCTTAATTAGTGAGTCATTCATACAAAAGATTCGTTCAAAACGGTGAATCATTCAGTAACAAACACAGCGCTGCTGTAGCTTTCCTTTGGAACTATTTTAGTCGGTGAAATAGAACCAAAACAGTTAATATGGTTTGTGTCTAAAATGTAAGTAACTTAATAATAAATATTAACTACGCTACTTGTTTATTGAACAATAAATTCAATGTAACATTTTCAATCGTGATAATATTCAGCAAAACAGCTCCCTTAGTTGTGTTATGTTAAACTAAATCATATGTTATAAATAATAAAAAAACAACAATTAGAATTTTTACCTCAGTACGTTTCTTCTGTGAGTTTTCTGTGTGCACTCATTTGTTTTGATTTCTCCACGAATGTAACGTTAGACGGGTGCTGCTCGCATTTTCTGTTTAATCGTTTGTCTGAGGCGTAAAGTCGAATCGTAGCCTTGCCAGTCAAGACTAACAGATTCATGATTTTTTTTTTTATTATTGTTATTAATATTAATAATAATTTTATTGAATGACGAATTCAAAAATGATCACTGGTAAAGGTAGTAATATAAAATAATAATAATGAAAAGAAAAGAAAAAAAAAAAAACGCTGGCTGGCAGCAGGCCAACTTAGTCACCAGGCCAGCAGGAATTGTCCCGGTGCTCCCGATGGCCAGTCCGGGCCTGTTGCCAGTCCAGCCCTGGTTGGGAGGGTTACTTTTGAAATGTATTCCACTACATATTACAGAATACATGCTGTAAAATGTCATTTGTAACGTATTCCGTTAGATTACTCAAGGTCAGTATTACAGTATTACAGATTACTTTTTCAGCACTAGATTTTTTGATTTGTTTTAACTATAAAAACTCTGCCAGTACAGTTAGACAAAATACACATGTTAAAAATACATTTTCTGAAAAACAATAATATCCTATGTAGTGTTGTTTCTAAAACAAAATAAATCAAACTGATCTTATTTTAAAGATTTTAAAATATATATTTTTACAGGAAAACAATAAAACAAATATTATCAAGAATATGTTGTTTACCCTAATATCAAAGGTCTTACTAGAAAAAAGAAAATTATGATCCAACGTGAATTTTCTTGATAAACAAATGATCGAAAAATAGCATTTTAGCTTAGCGAAAAGCTGACAATTTACACAAGGTTTATTTCTATTTCTTCTGCTACAAACTTACTTCAAAATTATTTCAAACGTACTTCTCTGTCTGCTTGTATAAATGTAACACATCATAAGAAAGTGTTTCAACACTGTTCAAATGCACTTTGGATCGCATCATTTATGTGTATAAATGTTTTCCATCTGAAAGGACTAAATATTAAATGAAACAAATGACAATAAAATGCAAAGTAATCTCTTCAGTAATCAAAATACTTTTTGAATGTAACTGTATTCTTGTTACCAATTATTTAAATTGTAACTGTAGTGGAATACAGTTACTTTTATTTTGTATTTTAAATACGCACTCCCGTTACATGTATTCCATTACTCTCCAACACTGGATATGGCAGTGTGCTTGAACTTGCCACTTGAAAAGATCAGTTCACCCAAACATGAAAATTCTCTTATTATTTACTCACCCTCATGCCATCCCAGATGTGTATGATTCGTTTCCTCTACAGAACACAAATGTTATTATTATTATTTTTTTTACATTTTTAGAGGAATATCTCAGCTCTGTAGGTCCATACAATGCAAGTGAAGGTAGAATGTCCAAAATTTGGAGCTCCAAAAAGCACATAAAGACAGCATAAAATAATCAATAAGACTCCAGTGGTTTAATCCATGTTTTCTGAAGTGATGCAATCGGTTTGGGGTGAGAACAGACCAAAATATAACTCACTGTAAATCTTGACATCTGCAGTCTCCTTGGCAATCATGATTTCAAGCTTGATTACACTTCCTAGCATCATCTAGTGCTCTGAGAATGCATCAGCTTGAAATCATGATGGTGCCTAGAGACTGCAATGGTAAGATGTACAGTGGAAAAAGGAGCTAATATTTTGGTATATTTTCACCCAAAATCGATTAGATTACTGAAAAAGATGGATTAAACCACTGGAATCTTACAGATTACTTTTATGCTGCCTTAGTGTTTTTTGGAGCTTCCAAGTTTTGATCACCATTCACTTTCTAAAAATCATTGTGTGTTCTGCAGAAGAAAGAAATTCATGCACATCTGGGTTGGCATGAGAAAGAGTAATTTCCATATATTTTTATTTTCATTTTTGGGTGAACTATTCCTTTAAAAGTGCACTTAATGACCTCATAATGTTAGTAACAGGCCACAGGTACCAGACAGTAGCAATGACATTTGGCCACCCAAACGATTTGGAAATTATATTTGATAATGAACTTGGTCAGGTAATAACATTCAAAGGCTCACAAATGTTCTTCAGAGGTTACTGAAAGGTTGTTAAAAGGGTAATTAGGAGGTTAATGATTACCAGTGTTTATGCTTTGTAGTTGGCCTATTTGAAGTTAAACTTTGTTCAGCTGGACTGGATGCCTCTCCAATGTAGAATCCGAGAGGTCAGTACTGGGACTCAAAACCAACAGAAAAAGAAACAACAACACAGCTGCACTTGAAGAAGAAACACTGATGTTAGTTGGAAAATGATCAGAGACAAAAAAAACTTCTCATGGTCTTTTTTCAAGGTTGTAATTATAGTAATGGTCAAATATCAGATCTTCCTGTCTACACACCCTCTCTACTCTGGGCATCAAAAGAACTGTGCTTGGCTGTATCCAACCCTGCTGTTGAGGACAACATCTCCGTCCAGCTGGGCTCATCAACAATAACACCTTCCAAAATTGTCATAAATCTAGGGGTAACCATCGACAACCAACTCAATTTCACTGAACACATCACAAAGACAGCACGATCATTTAAAATTGACACTCTAAAACATCAGGAAAATAAGACCCTTCCTCTTTAAACATACCACACAACTCCTTGTTCAGTCTTAACTAGACAGGATTACTGTAATGCTCTCATTGCAGGCCTTCCTGCATGTGCAATTAGGCCTTTGCAAATGATCCAGAATGCAGCAGCATGTCTGGTGTTCAACTAACCGAAGAGAGCGCATGTTACACCACTCCTTGTCTCTCTACACTGACTGCCAATTGCAGCATGTATCAAATTCAGGGCTCTGATGTTGGAATACAGTACATTCACTGAGTCTGCTCCAGCTTACCTTAAATCATTTCTGATGAGCTACGTTCCCACCATAAATCTGCAGTCTGCATTCCTTGGCTGAGGTGCATCTGTTGTAACCTAAAAGGTGCACATGCTTAAAATGTTCATCTGTGAGGCTATTGCTCTTCGAGGTAAAATATGATGACATTGTTATGAAAATTATCAATAAATTATTAACAATTTACTGCTGCTGCCTTATCCACATTTAATCATGTAATCTATAAAAAGTCACTGTAGTCCAATTAAGATTATTTTAAAATGTAATTTAATCCAGTTACAAGTACATGATTTTGTAATCTGATTACATAATCCAGATTTTATATATAGCACTCTATATATATAAGCAATATCACACGTGCAAGAGTGCGATATGGCCCTACATCAGCACTGCTGTGATTCGGCCCCATGCACGAGGCCGCAGGCCGAGTGCTGTGGTGCAGTTCTATGTAAACAATGACTTTGGATTAACGGATTCACTTTATGTCACACAAAAATTATATTTTGCCACCACCTGCTGGCTAACATGTAATTTCAAAAATAAAGCAAGTAACTCCTAACAGATACATTTTAGTTTAGAACAGCATGAACGTGGAGTGATACACACACAGTGAAGTGTCCGAGTGCTGATGGTGTCACACCATCAGTGCTCATGGAATGTCTCTAGTCCAATCAGATTTGAGGACTGGAACTAACTGTGGTATATATATATATTATTGTTGCCCTCTCATCTCTTTCATACTAGTATTCTGATACAATTGAAACTTTTTAATGCAGCACTTTTCGTACTACTTTCTCCTTAACATTTTTAAAACAGTCATCTGTAACATATGAACCGCATTTTTTGTCACATTATTTCCCAAAAACACACATTATATTTGTGTTTTCACTCCGTAACCACGCTATTTCTAAGACCATGTTGTCTCCATCATAGAGCACGTGACTAGCATGAGTAATGTGCAGACTGAATTTATAACGAACTTTTAAACTCTGATAAAATAATTTTTTTAACACTCTATATAATGAAATTTACCGACTTGATAATTTCACAGTATGAATATATTTCATTAATGTGTGTTTCATACCTGATGAGGGGACATATAAAGTGTTAAATAAAAAGACACAATACACGGAACAGCTGCAGAAATGTTTTCCTCATATAACTGAAAAATGTAAATACGATAATAATGTTGATTTTAATAGTGAATATGAAGAGCTAATAAAGATTAACACAGTCAAAGTATAATAATGTCTTTGAAGGAGAAAGCTACGAGTAGCCTTTTGTAATTCATAATCTGGGCCAAAAGGTGCCGAACTACTGTTTTCTCACTACTGATTGAAGTTAAAGGGATAGTTCGCCCCAAAATGAAAATTCTCTCATCATTTTCTCACCCTCATGCCATCTCAGATGTGTATGACTTGCTTCTGTTGAACACAAATGATGATTTTTATTGGAATATTTCAGCTTTATAGGTTCTCACAATGCAAGTGAAACATTATCAAACTTTTGAAGCTCCAAAAATCACAAAAGGTATACTAAGTGTGCACCCCTAAACACTACTGTAGTTGCTAATAAAGTATTAGTTAAAATAGTAAACTATAACAGTACCATTTTTTACATTGTGAAATATAAATAAAGTACAAAATTAAATGTAAGAAGGGATTGCTCACCAAAAATGTTGACATATTTTATTCACCTTCAATCCAAACTCTGTGTGACTCATTCATGTTTTCTAAAGTCATAAGATAGTTTTGTGCCAGGAACAGACTGAAATTGCAAATGTTGTCAGCCACTGCTGTTTCCTATGAAACACAAAAGGGGGAAAGCACTAAGAATGAATTGCGCCCTCTATTTATTAGCACGTGCTCTCTGTGCTGGTTTAGCCTCACATTAATTAAAGTAGCTACAGATCAGCCAACAGTGCAAACATAGCATCACAATGTGTGCTGAACTCAATTTGCCTCGCAATTCCGACCTTACGGGCCGAATCTGAGCGCCATAAAGCGGAACATGCAGCAGACCACATCTCTTTAAAATACAATTTTGTTGAAACCGCCTGGTTTAATTTCGCAGTAGGCTAATTGCATGATGTAAATTGTGACAGGATATTTTTGTGAATGAAGTGGAATCTACAATGAGCCTGATTTATGCAGATTGGAGGAGGTGTGATTGAGTGGAAAGGAATGATATTGACTTAATTTAAATACTCAAAAAGTAGCGCTGATTGCGACTGCTAAAATATATTGCGAGTGGTTAGTGAATAAGACTCAGGTTTTCGCGCTGAAATACCACGGAAACCAAATCCTCCATTCATCCGCGTTTAAATCTAAGAACTTTTATATCTCATTGGAGACATTTTTACATGGATAGTCATTTTTTATAAAAAACTGATAATTGCAAGGATTCATAATGGAAATCTGCCTCATCGGAATCGATACATTTTTTTTTTAATCCTAATCTAGTAATAATAAACAACTCCAATTGGCCAATTTTGGCCAGCGCTGACAAAAGCAACAGGTACCACGTGACAGCTTCGTTTCAGCAATGGGCCGGACCTCTGGAATAATAATTTACATCTGATTAATCATACTGAATAAAATTGACCTAAGACCATTTCAATGCCATCACGTGGTGTTCCCCTGGATGTGGTACCCCTGGGCATGCGTGTGCCCAACTACCCATATGGACGGTTAAACCGGCCCTGGCAAAGAAATATTTGATGTAGCAGTTTCATTCAGGATCAAAGCGCATGAAAATGTTCTAGTTAAAAAGAGAAAAGGGCAATTTTTTCGGGCAACAGGAAGTGGGGTAGTTCCGAAAATGTACTGTAGCCTAATAAACCTTTTGGTCTTTGGTTTCATGAAAAATGTATCAGAACGAAACGTTCTGCTTGTTTTCGGTTTTCATTCCTTGAACCGTTTTTAGTCACTGGTTAAAAGTTAAATTGATGTTCAAAAATATCCTTAAGTGCTGGATAAAGTTAGTAGGCTTACTCCATACAACAGCAATTGATGAGCTATTACTCAATTCTGTAATCTGATCATTTCCGGACAGTGGTTCATTTACAGGAAATAATCAAACAGTCGCGCTTCGTTAAACCTGATTTAATCAATCCCTCTTTTGTCGCTGTCGCAGCGCTTGTCCGAAAAACAGAACAACCTAATAAACCATCATTCTGCAATGTTGAAAGGACTATAATGTTAAACGAAATTGCCCATCTGTGAGCTCCATGAGATAAAGTAATGCTAGCTGTGATCAGATAATTAAGCTTTAACTGAGAACTATAGGTGAAAGGTGCTGCAATAAAATAAAAATTACTCGCCGATAATTACGCGTAGCCCATAGATATAAATGGTTAGATATAAACGATTGCAATCACATCATGCATCAAAGATCATCCACCACATCATCTACTTAATGACTCAATTTTCCTCCATTTGCTTTTCATGGAAATCCAAGCAATGCTCAACCAAACTCAAACTGTTTAAAGAGAGATCTTTGAGATTTTTGCATTTTGTTATTGATGAGATTTACATTTAAATGCTGTGAAATGAGGCCAAATCCTTTCACGAGCATTTGATCATTGTGATTAAGCGAGAAACACTCAATTCACACCATCGGAGATTACAAACGCTTTCATTGTGCACTGATTGATGCGCTCTAGGAAGAGGGGTACCGAGATACAGCTATATTCGGACCCTTTATACTATAAAAATCAAACAGCGTCTTACTCCGTGCAGCGTCAATTTGATAAATCTCAGTCAACTCTGCCGGTTAATTATTAGCCGTTATCTAGTATTTAGTACTGGAGCTTGGAGTTTGGATTCTGCCCCCCGTATCCAGATAAACACAGAGCTGAAGGATCCAGGCACCCATCCTTTCTTTGGCCCGCAGACCTCATACGAACGGACTACACAGCGAGCCAACCATGCTGCGGCAGCTTGCTGGATTTTTAATATGTGTGACCTCCTTTTTAAGTACCTCATCTCTGGGTAAGTGATTATATTAAGTCTAAAGAGTACATATATGTATTTTAATGATTTCTAATTAGGTTAGGCTATTTCAACAGAATTGATTGTTTGAAGCTTGCAAATTTGTTAAAAGGTTTCAAATATATATTCATGATCATATTTGAGGTTTAGGCAAATATTATAGTGTATAATGACTTAGTTGGTGCACTGGAATGTCTACAAAATGAATTTACATAATTTACAGTTTACATAGGGTTTAGGCCTACTTTTCATTCATTCTGTGCCCATCTTGAGTTAATCATTGCAAACCAATACTCATCTGTATGTCTGGCATCAAAGTATTTAAATTTTTTGTCTGCGTATATTAGTTTGAATAATAATAATAAAAAAACATTTAGTCCTAGTTGTTGCAGGAGATAAAAATCAGAGTACAATCTTTGAATCAGTCGAGTTGATGCAATCCGAATGTGACACGTCATTTTTTATAGGTCAGGCCTGAACTGTACTGCTTGAAAGGATCCCACTGTAAACAATGATAGTTATCTCAAATTGTAAGAAAAAAATAGTTTACCCAACTGAAGCTTAAGTTTTTACTATTCTTACTAGTTTAAATTAAATTACCGTTACTCTCTAAATCCTAAAGTTGTCATTAATAAAAACATTTAAGTGGTCTTAATTATACAGTACTTGAAATGTCACATTTTGAATCATAACAAAATACATACACTATTTAAACTTTGGCACCGTTAACTCAAAATTATCAAAAGGCTGTGAGGAATACTCATGAGATTTTGCACTTGAATAAATGATGTATGCTTTGTCAAAACAATGGAACTTAGGTAGAATAATAAAAGTTGATATATAAAATGTAGGCCTATATAGTTTGTATTTGTATTACTGTTGTTGTTGTTTGTTTTGTTGAAGCTGGTTGACAGTTGTGATTTGTCATGTATGTGGGGGATTTGTTTTCAAATTAAGCCAAAGTGCAAAAGTTCAGATTTATGTGCACTAAGAAGTAGCCTACTGAGGAGAATCCAATGTACCATATGGCTAACCTAGAGTCCAATCATAATTTCCCTTATACCGTATAGACCATTTCAAGAATGTAAACAAAAACAATGGAATTAGAATGGTCCAGACGTATTTCTGGATCTTTCAACAAAGTCTCTTTTTTAAGGTAAGTTAGTCCACTTGGCGTAAGTTTTTGGAATGTTCTTGGGCAGTTTTGGCAGCTATATTTCTATGTAAACAAGGGTCATGAATGTGGAGCTCCTATCTACTTGAAAAACTGAAATCTACAAAACGGTTGGTCAAGATTACGATGAAAGAACATATTTCAAATAGCATTAAATTCTGACAACACTTGTGTGGCTTCACTCGAGCGGTCTTGCTTCCATGGGGTTCGGCACATAAGCAAAATAGCGGCCTGGCATCCGGGCCCAACTCATGCTCCAACTCGCGCCAGGTTTCCGGGGTGCAGGTCCAGCAACACATCTAAATTGCACCGGACCCTCCCCGCTCTGTTCCTGGACCTGCTAATATGCCAGCGGGTCTCCCGAGAAGCGGCGCGCTCAGTATTTAAAGGCAGTGGTGTTGAGAATCTTTGTTGGGATCACGTGAGGCGGGGCGACGATGATCCACGGGAAGGGCGTGTCATTCCATCACAACTGGTATAATAAATTGTGTTTCTTTACCTCAGATTATGCTAAAAACGCAATTATACCGTCTTGTATAGCTAATACGCATGCGTGTTCTCGAGTTGATTGACAGGTGATTTCTCCATTTAAAAGGTGATTGGCTATTTTACCTGTTAGACAGGTTAACCGTTGGCGAGTTGGGTGTCCCAATTTCTTCCATTAATTTGAATAAAAGTGGTCCATTTCTGCTAAACAGTCTCTGTTTTGACAAACAGGAAATGTTCGTGGAACAATGACGTCACTTGACGTCACCAACAAACAGTCCTTGAAATGGTCTATATTCTATAAGATGTGCTATAAATCAATTTAAATGTTTAACTAAAAACAATGATACTTTAATCACAGATGATTTAAGTTTACAAGTTTGTTAACATTACTTAAAAAGTTCAGGAGCCAGATAAGTAAGTTTACTTAGGAAAAAACATGCAAACCGACTGCAACTGACTTCACAGTGGAGAGTGGTCATTTTAGATTGCTTAATGAAACAATTATCCTAAAAGCACATATTCAGACAACAATGTCTGTGCAAATCATTAAATGTACATACATTCTGCACATTTTTCCTTTAAATAACTTTAACTCCTAAAGACATGAATTGTAATTTTGCAATATATGAAGGAAATCATGACCACTCACATTAAAATGAAGACTCCAGTCATATCAGTAACCTTATGAAAGCTGTTTTATTCTACAGGGTCCTCACATGGGGGCTGCCATGTTAGAATCACATGACCAAATGAATACTACTCGATTAATCTCAGTTCTGTTATTTGACACTTTCACTCACAGATTAAAGTAATCATGGCTGACTGTGATTATTATATTTGTACAATGGCATCTAAAATGGAAAACTATTGCTTTTAAATTATCATCGCATCCAAGCCGCTAGGTGTCAGTGTAAATCCAAAATGACACAAAGACAAAAGTTACTGAGTGCACCTTTAAATCACAACATGCCATTAACTTTTTGATTTGCTAATTTTTTTGCCCCTAACATCGATAATTATCTTGATTTACCCAAACAACAGGAATGTGTACTGACTCTAGTCTAAAATGTGGACTAAAGAAATGTTTGAGTTACTAACATGCCAATTTTTGACGTGTTCAAATTTTTGGCCTCTAAATTAAGGAATTACATTGATTTATGCAAAACTGACCTTGAATGTGTCCTGACTCTAGTATAAAACTTTCAGACTTAAAGAACTGAGGGTGAGTCATGAAATAACTGTCCAGAGGATTAATAGCTTATAGTACACCGTGTGCTGTTATCTGAGACCCACCTACAGTTACTGATAGAGTTGCATAATTGTTCCTACTGTATTACTAATCTGATCATTCAGTGAAAGACCTCAGGGTGCCTGTTTAACTTGCTTTCTCACCTACACATGCATTTGAATGCATATGGATGTAAACCCTGTGCATTAAATTGGTGAAACCCGTTGATCATATTCAAAATCAGATTCCCAAAGAGTAAGTACAGCCCTCTTTGTAACTGGGATTTAAGCCTTTGTGATTTTTAGAGGATGCTCAATCCACTTCCTGCATGCCTTTCTCCTTTCACATTCCTCAATGGTCTTAGACCAGCTGTACCTTACTCAGCCTTTAGTTACCCCAAGAAGGGTAAACAATGTGCACTGACCTGAAGTCAGCCGTTAAAGGTCTAGAATGCATCACAGCATGGGTTTTTTGTTTTGTTTTTTCAGGTGCGAACGCTGGACCTCGACTGGATAATGACAAACTCTACAGATACAGCTACAGTGCTGAGGTCGGGCTGAACAGGCCGACGGGATCCACTAGAGGGAATGCTGGATTCAGGATTAAAAGTGATGTGGACATCAACCTCATCTGGAGGAACCCAGAGAACCAGGATGAACAGCTACTTCAAGTGCAGGTGAGGGGAAACAAATTAATGTTCATGTTTTAATACAAGTTAAGCTCAGTCGACTGCATTTGTGGTATAATGTCAATTATCACAAACATTTATTTTGACTGGGGCCAATTTATGGAGGGTTTCAAGAAAACAATGCGAAGGTTATAATTTTTTAAAAGCACTTGCATACATTCTTATGATAAAATTAATGTATTGTGTGAGCTGTAAAATTGTTTAAATCATTATTTTTAAAGGCATTTCAGGGTTTATAACATTACGTCGTTATGGAAATGACATTATAAAATTGGATTTAACTTTACACAGAAAAGGTTAGTAAGATTTATTAATCATGTTAACATTGTCTCCCGACCACACTCTCTGCATTGTAATACTCAAATAATATATTAGTGATCAACAGTCTCAAGATTTGGGCCCAGTTTTTGCACCAATTTGGACTTCAGGCCACCCCCTTGTCATCTCCTATATACTCCATCCCTTTATTCACTCCCTCCACCCTGGATGCTGCATTCGTCTCGTGGATGGAGCATGGGCTTGTTTCATTTTCTGACCTGTATATTGATTGGGACTTTTGCTTCCTTTATCCAGCTAACCCATTCATTCAACATTCCCAAAAATAATTTCCCTGATAAACCTCCACTCTCTGAAATAGACACTATCCTTAGTGTCACTGTCAACCCTTGTTAGAGGGTCTGTTTCAAGATTATATAGTGCAATTTCCTCTCTTCAGTCTTTAATAGTTACTCTCTGTATTATTTGGTCCCAAGACCTTAGCACAGAAAAAGACGAAGAGACCTGGGCCCACTCCTCTTCTATTTGTGCTAGACATGGAGTGTTGCAATGGTTAGGCTGTTCATTGAGCACATTGGTCTAAGAGCAGACTGGCTCATATTAAACCTTGCCATCAACCCTGACTGCGATGTTGTCATTTTGGCCAAGCCAGGCTAATACATATGTTCTGGTCCTGCCCTCTCCTCATTTTGTTGTTCAGTCTTCAACTCTCTCTCGGTCATTTCCTCTAATATTCTGCCCTTGCCACTGGCCTGTTTGTTGTCCTGCCCACTGGTCACTCGCTACCCCATTATTTCATGGACTTTATAGCTTTTCTCACATTGCTGACTAGATGACAAATTTTACTTATTTGGAAAAACCCCCATCCACCATCACATACTCGATGGGTAAATAAAGGACTCCAAAAAATGTGATATTCCTTCCATCGACCCAACACATCAATCTCTATAATCTGGAAGCCTTTTCTAGCATATGTACGCACCCTGCAATTTGATTTTGTCGATTAACCTTCCTCTCCCCAGGCACAGAATGCTTTGCTGCTACATCATCATTGGGACAATATGTTGCACAGTGCACCAAAAAGTTTGTTTATTTATGTTTGTACAGTGAAGCATTTAGTATCATGTACTAATCTGATTATTTATTAAGATATTTAATTATCATTATTATTACCTTTGTCTCCCTTTTGTTAATGTTTTTGTTTTAATTTTTTTTCCATTTTCCACCCTGTAGATATCATAAATCACAAATCATAAATAAAAAATACAAAAATCATGTTAACACACATATTGTTTATGTCTTGTGGCTATACTTTTTAAACAGTGCGTATTTTAGCGTTTACGAATTGGCCCCATTCACTTCCATTTTAAGTGCTTCAGTGGATCCCAGATTTTTGCATTTTGGGGGACGAGTTGCAATACATTTTTGTGGTAATCAATACTATGCCACACATGCTGTTGATTGAGCTTAACTTGTTTTGAACCCAGAATATTCCTTTAAATTGAACACCTCAAATGAAAATGGCTGTGTTCTGAGTAGGAGACTAACACACTACTCTTTCCATTTTTGCAGTAAATAACATGTGCACTGTGCACAGTATGCAGATTTCCTGTATGCATATAATATACCCAGTTGACCAACTTTATTTGTCAGAATGTGCAGTATACAACCAGAACACACTGCACATAGTACTGTATGATGAATGAACAGGAATAACAGTTATTTTTTACACAAAATGTTGATAACTGGACACCACATACTGTGCATGCAGGGTTGAGTTCATGTGATACAATTTGTGTATTCTTCTATTTACTGTTTAAACGTTTTGTGGAATAATGCCTACTGTTCATTTACCATAAAAAATAGTAGACTGTACAGTGTATACTGCACAGTATTTAGTAAGTAGTAAGCAAGAATTTCATTTTGAACACAGCCAATATTTCTTAATCTTTATAATTCAGTGGTTAATGAACATCACTTAAGTTAATAAATGTGACTCTTTATAAATCATGTTTTCCTGTCCCGTTCTCAGATTTCAAATGTTCAAATTGAGAATGCTGCAAAGCGCTCCCGCAAAAACAACATCTTCCATGGCAGCTCAACAGAAAGCATTATGGGGAAAGACAGGCTTGATGCACTGCATAGGCCTTTTATATTGCTTTGGAAAATGGGCAAGGTAATAAAGAATTTCTAGTTTCATATACATCATATTAACTAGAAATCAAACATTTAAGGCAAACATATAATATGCATCCATAGCCACTTTGTAGAAATATCCACTTTTTCCAACTTACAAAATATGTTTTTCATTATGATTGGACTTGTGGGTGATGTTACTCACCTTCAGCTGAGAAGCATGTATGCCTATAAAGGGGAGCCTGCCACAATCAAAAACTTGAAGAGAGGCGTGGCCAGTATGCTAATGATTCAGCTAAAGTCTGGGAAAATGATGGAGGTAAAGTCTGACTTAAAATACTTTTAAATGATCCACCAGTCATATGTGAGGCAGAATGAAAGCCTCAGTTATCATTCACTTTGATTGAATGGAAAAAATATGCAATGAATGTGAATGGTGACTGAGGCTAACATTCTACCTAACATGTCCTTTTTTGTTTCAGTGAACTGATGGGTTGATTGAGATTTTGATCTGTGATGCACGTATGCATTTCTTCTGCAGGCTGATACTTCAGGGAAATGTTTAGTTGAGTACAAGGCCTCTAAAGATCAGGTGATTCGCACAAAACACTTGGAGACCTGCAAAACACAGGAGACGGGATTCACTACCCACAGCCCAGTAATAAGAAACACTTTTTTCTCTTCTGCCCTCATTAAACAAAAATGTATTCACACTTTATGGTCTTTCCTCACATTCCCACTCCTCAATTCACAGGTGTTGGGTGTTAGTGGAAAGTGTGCTTCAGTTACAGTCATCACTCTTGAGGATGGCATCATTAAGTCTGCTGATGTGGAGGAATCACACATTTTGTCTGTCAATGCTCAGCATACGACCGCAACAAAAGTCCTGTCCAGGTACCACAGAAATAAGGAAGGAAATAAGAAAACAGATGAATGAATTCAATAATTAATCAGTTAAACTAAACTGCCCCCTGGCTCCCCACAGGCAATCACTGACACTTAAAAAGACTGAGGTTGGCCCAAGAGAAGAGGCTGGTAAGGATGCTGCAAGCGTGGTAAAATCTCTGGATGACAAACTCATCTCGGTCGGAGTCATAGGGGAGAAAGTAAAAGCCAAATGCAAGGGATGCCCAAACGTAAGATTCATCAACTATTTCGTTTGCACTCATACTGATGATAACAGTAACATGACTGCTTGATCGTGTTGTTGTGAATGATCACAAACAGAAATGTGTGAAATTTATTTTTAAAGGTGCACTGACATAGTAGCGTTGATGCAGAATAAGCAAAAACAGAAGGTCATAGTTAACGATGTCATTGTAAAAATGCCCTATGTGCAGATAGCCAGGTTAAATTTATTCTGTGAGTGAAATTCTCTTAATTTACTCACCCTCATGCCATCCCAGATGTGTATGACTTTCATTCTTCTGCTGAACACAAACAAAGATTTTTAGAAGAATATTTCAGTTCATTTTGGCATGGGTACCAAAATGTTGAAGCTCCAAATGGACATAAAGGTAGCATATAAATAATCCATAAGACTCCAGTGGTTAAATCCATATCTTCAGAAGCGATGTGATAAGTGTGGGTGAGAAACAGATCAATATTAAAGATTTTTTTTAACTATAAATCTCCAGTTTCACTTTCACTGTCTTCTTCTTTTGTTTTTGCCGATTCGGATTCTTTGTGCATATTGCCACCTACTGGGCAGGGAGGGGAATTTATAGTAAAAAATGACTAAAATATTGATCGTCTTCTCACCCACACCTATTATATTGCTTGTGAAGATGTGGATTTAATCACTGGAGTCGTGTGGATTACTATTATGCAGCCGTTATATGCTTTTAGGAGTTTCAAACTTCTGGTACCCATTTACTTGCAAGTGTGGACATACCGATCTGAAATTTCCTTCTAAAAATCTTAATTTGTGTTCAGCAGAAGAAAGTCAGTCATACATATCTGGGATGGCATAGGGGTGATTAAATGATGAGATAATTTTCATTTTGGAGTTAACTATCCCTTTAAGGCCAGGTATGCGTTTATAGTTCTACTGATTTGTATTGGTATTGGCTTGTTGTTGTGTTATACAATAGCTGATGGACACATGGAAGGCTGTGAGGTCTCAGCTTGAGCCGGACTCACTCTCTAAAGCGACAGCCCCAAGGAGCTTCCTCTCACTCCTACACAGCCTGCGCAAAGCCAGCAATGCAGAGATCCTGACTGTACTGCACAACTGCAGTAAGACTGCACTGTAAGACCACACTTTTCATTATGTCAATTTATGTTCATCTCCCTCTTTCTCATTTGTAAACTCATCACTTGGGTTAGTTTTCTCCAGGGGTGTAAAGTAACGAATTACAAATTCTCACGTTACTGTAATTAACTACTTTTTCCAAGAATTTTACTTTTTAAAGTAGTTTAAAAATTGTCTACTTTTACTTGCGTACATTTTAAGTGCTGTAACTGTACTTTAACTGTGCTATTTTCCCACTGTCTGTGTTCGCTACTTCCTTGTCCTGATTTTATTTGTATCTATCAACATGATTGACAAGGGAGTGTCTTGTGAACTTTTCTCTTCCTGTTCTTCTCCGTTTCCTCTTCATAAACTTCCTAGTTGCATACGTCACATCCAAAATAGTATGTGGAATTAGAGTGAGTTAGTAGTGTCAAGAAGCATAGTATGCTAAAAAAAAAAGGTTCTCGAATGGTTAACAATTCATGCTTTAAAAAACAATAGAGAATCTAATGGCTTCCACTACAAATACCATTTAAGGAATAGTTCACCCAAAAATGACAATTCTCTCATAATTTACTCACCCTCATTCCATTCCAGATGTTTATGACTTTCTTTCTTCTGCAGAACACAAACAAGTGGTGGTGGTGTAGTGGTCTAAGCACATAACTGGTAATCTGGTAATCAGAAGGATGCTGGTTCGAGCCCCACAGCCACCACCATTGTGTCCTTGAGCAAGGCACTGAACTCCAGGTTGCTCCAGGGGGATTGTCCCTGTAATAAGGGCTCTGTAAGTCGCTTTGGATAAAAGCATCTGCCAAATGTGTAAATGTAAATGTGAATGGTGTCCACAATTTTGAAGCTCCAAAAGCACATAAAGGCAGCATAAAAGTAATCCATATTACTCCAGTGGTTAAATCCATCTTCAGAAGCGATATGATAGGTGTGGGTGAGAAACGGATCAATATCCGTGAAAGTCTCCACTTTCACTTTTAAATTGTTCTTCTTTTTTTTGCAATTCACATTCTTCATGCAAATAACTACCAACTGGGCAGGGAGAACAATTTATTGTAAAAAGGTACTTAAATATTGATCTCTTTCTCACCCATCCCTTTTATGATGCTTCTGAAGATATATATTTAACTAGAGTCTTATGGATTACTTTTATGCAGCTTTTATGTGCTTTTTGGAGCTTTAAAATGTTGGAACCCATTCACTTGCATTGTGAGAGCGTACAGAGCTGAAATAATCTTCTAAAAATCTTTGTGTTCTGTAGAAGAAAGAAACTCATACACATCTGGGATGGCATGAGAGTGAGTCAATGATGAGAATTTTCCTTTTTGGGTTAACTATCCCTTTAAGAGTATAGTGTGTTTTGGGCCATATTTCATTACAGATATGTACTGGTCACTAATAGTATCCACTAGACATAACATGGCACCGGTGGAAGCCAACACATTACTAGTAGAGATGCACAGGCACCATTATAGTTTCCACAGGGTGTCTGTGCTATCAAGATGCAATATAAAGATGTAATACTAGGTAACAATTCTGATGTACTTTCTTTAACATACTCAACAGTATGTACTTTTCCATCACTGGCCAAGTACAAACTTATATAGTGTATAGTAGAAGTATGCAAATTGGGAATTCACCATTGTTGTCGTTCTTTTCCTGAACTCCTTTTCTCTCTCTCTCTAGGCCTCAGTTGGTGGATGCAGTGACATCAGCTCAGACTCCAGCATCTCTCTCAGCCATTCTGGAGTTCTTGGACTTCAGTAAGAAAGAAGGTTTAGTCCTGCAAGAGCGCTTCCTGTACGCATGTGGCTTTGCCTCCCACCCTACAGAAACCATGTTGCAGTCCCTGCTGGTAAGATTACTGCATTCAGATCTGCGGTGCCCAAAAATAATTTTTTTTGCATTATATACAATACGTTAATGTAATTACTGCCATTTAATCTGCAGTCAGATTTCCACATTTCAATTCTATGAATTAAAGAGTCTGATTTATTTTTTTAAATGTTAGTGCTAGTCACAGAAGTTTTTATGAACAGTGACAAATACTGAGCTATGTACAAATGCAATGGTAACAATTTACAGTAAGGTTCTATTCATTTACATTAGTAAATGCTTTAGGTATCATCAACTAAAAATGAACAATATGAGCAATGTTTTTTTTTTTTTGTCACCGCTTTAATTTATTAAGTTTGATTAATAGACACTGTATAAATGTACAATTGTTCATTGTTTGTTCATGTTAGTTCATAATGCATTAAGTAATGCTGACATGTTGACAAAATTATACTACCTACTAATGTCGTAAATGTTAACAAATACAGCCTTATTGTAGTGTTTGCAATGCAATAAACAATTGTTCTAAAGGTTTTAAATGTGTTTAGATTTTTTGGTTTATTATTGAATGAAATATCTTTATATCTGTGCTGTATTCCCCCTGTAGGATATCTCTCAAGGGAAGATTGGCAGTACAGACATTAAGGAGTCAGTTGTGATCATCATGGGGGCTCTGATCAGGAAACTTTGTCTTAAAGGAGGATGTGAACTACCAGTGAGTCCACATGCATTACTGTATATTTTTTTATTCAAATTTCTATTGGATTCAGATCATGAAATTGCTACTCAAAGAGACATGCATCTATGGCCCTCTAAATCAACAATAAAGGGACAATTCAAAGAAAAAAATCATTTATTCACCCTCATATAGATTCAAAAATGATTTTCTTCTGTGGAACACAAAAGGAGATGGTATGTAGAAAGACAGCCTCAGTTACCATCTACTGTCATTATATGGGGAAAAATGCAATGAAAGTGAATGGTGACCGAGGCTGTCAGTCCCTAACATTCTGCATAATATCTCCTTTTGTATTCTACTAAAGAAAAAAAGTCATACAGGTTTGGAACATCATGAGGAGGATGAATAAATGTTTGGGTGAACTATCCCTTTAACCTAAACCCAAATGAATCAAACTCTGTTGAATCATTCAAGATAGCTGACTGTGTCTCTTGTTTCTGATGTGCAGACGGTGCTGAAAGTGAAGGAGCTGTTGTTGGCAGGGCCTGACAGCACACAGGTGGAGTCAGAGGTTCAGATGTACTTGTTAGCACTGAAGAATGCTCTCCTGCCAGAAGCCATTCCTCTAATAACCAAATATGCAGAGTCGGAGGTGGGAGGGTTTAGCACCATCGCCATCACAGCTCTGCAGAGATATGACCCTAACCTTATCACAGCAGAGGTAAATGAACAATAAGGGGATCAAGGGAATAATTCATTATTTACACACACTCATGTTGTTTCTAACATGTATGAATTTATTTCTTCCGTGAAACACAAAATGAGAAATACTGAAGACTGTGCTGGTCTTTCCTTTCCATGCAGTTATAATGAATAGGGACTGATAAGATTTGAATCAAGTCATCTAAATCCATACCACAAATTTGAAAGCTGAACATAAACAAGGATTTTTAGGTCCATACAATGCAAGTGAACGGTGACCACAATTTTGAAGCTCCAAAAGCACATAAAGGCAGCATAAAAGTAATCCATATTACTCCAGTGTTTAAATCCATCTTCAGAAGCGATATGATAGGTGTGGGTGAGAAACTGATCAATATTACATTGTTCTTCGTTTTTTTGCAATTCACATTCTTCATGCAAATCACTACCAACTGGGCAGGGAGGAGAATTTATTGTAAAAAATTGACTTAAATATTGATCTCTTTCTCACCCATCCCTTTTATGATGCTTCTGAAGATATATATTTAACTAGAGTCTTATGGATTACATTTATGCAGCTTTTATGTGCTTTTTGGAGCTTTTAAAATTTCCAATATTCAGTCCCCCTTGATAGTAATTATAGTATGATCATTTATAAAAACATTGTAAATGCATGCAAAAAAAATATTTTATTTTAAAGCAGGTTAGTTATATGGATTTGGAATAATATGAGGGTGAGTAAATTATGATTTTTATTTTTGGGTGAACTACAGGTCTCCCTTTAGCTTGCATAAAACATTTAATGCCGTCTTTCCCACAGGTGAAAAAGACATTAAACCGGATTTACCATCAGAACCAACGCATATACGAGAAGAACGTTCGCGCCGCAGCTGCTGATGTGATTATGAGCAATAATCCATCCTATATGGAAGTAAAGAACCTTCTGCTGTCCATCGGACACCTGCCACATGAGATGAATAAGTACATGCTGTCTAAAATTCAGGACATACTGCGCTTTGAGATGCCATCCTGGTGGGTCTCATGCACACATGTATATATCACATTACTCGTCACACACAATGGGTAGTTGACACATAACATGTCCATAAACTTTTTTTTTTGTCATCATTAAGATTGTAGGTAAAAATGTCATATTGGATCTATAAAGAAAAGGATATACCTTCTGTCCTTTTTTAGTTCTCCAAGTTTTTCACTATATTTAATATGTTTTTGAACTTCACTAGTTCATTTAAAATGGTCCTGGGTTGGGGTATGTAAATACTTTTAATAACTAAATATTTTTAATTTACAAATATTTCATTAAGTCTCTTAACCCTTAAATAGTGTTTCGCAAAACATTATTAAATACTTGGGTCTTTAGAGATCCAGCACATAGGATCTATAAAATGCCCAGATAGTGTCAAATTTTCAAAACATTTTCAAAACAATTAGAAAATAATAGAATAGAAAATATTCAGATTTAATTTTTTAAACATCAAAGAGATGATGCAACAAATATACAACTGGCTTCATTACTTCCACACTGATATTTCATGAGAAACCACTGGCTGTCAAAAACACACCGAGCTACACATAACACATTAGCTACACATAAACTACACATATGTATTTTCTCAGGTAGTTTTTGAGTCTAAATGGATGCACAATTTACAGAATTTCAGTAGTGTACCCAAATGACAATAGCCAAATCATCACTTGCTATCCACCTTATTTTGCAATGCGAGAGTAAGCAGCGGCTGCATTTCCAGCGAATGTCAGAAAGTTCCGCTGGCATTGACTGCAGTGTAAATAATTAGAAGGTTATAATACCAGAATTTTGTGATCTGGACTTAAAAACAATCGCACAGCCACAGAATGTACAGCAGAATTATGTGCCAATGTCGGATAATTTTCAAACGCCAGCATTTAAAGTAAAAGAGTAAGTAAATAATTTGCTTGTTGCTGTGTGTTGTTGTATTGAAGAGACAGTAATAAAATCTGCTACTTTTTTACCGAGATCGTGACGATGCAGTCTTTCTTGTCTCCATGTAAAACTCAGCTCACATGTACCTGCATAACTTCTGATGATGTCTTTATTTATTTTTTTCCAAAGGTTTCATAAGCCAGACTGAATTCGAAATTTGTGTGTCTGTTTACTATACACTGCTAAGAAAGAAAGAATGCTCTCTGACAAGAACGGAGAGTAAAATGCATGTTATTATTTTGCCAAGACAAAACAAGATGCATTTTTGGTGCAAAAAAAGTTGAAGCATCATTTTCCCGGCATTTAAATTTATACATGTGATAAATATTTGATAATTTCCACTGTGCGCCGTCTTCTGAGTTAACAATAATATCACATTAGTGTATTAGTGAAGGAAGAAATCATTTAGCATTTTAATAGGAAAAAACATAATTTAAATAACATTAATCTATATAAATAAATAATAAATTGTTCCATTTATCTGTATGATTCTGGATTGGAATATTGTATCATGCTATTTTAATTTAGTTTTGATATGTCAAAAAGTAAAACACTGCAGCCAGTGTGAAATAAAAAATTTCAGGAATGAAATGAAGCTGTAAATTGGCGTCTCTCACACTCCCTCTCCCTGCGTTTGATTATGGGCAAGATAGTGTAGGCTAGTGTACATCGACTGTACACTCGAAATCAGATTGCATTGTGGGTAAGAATGAGTGAACAAATGTAAGGAACGAGATGTAGGGAACAAATTCGGACACTACTACAAAATGGCCGACACCCAAAATAGTGCACTATATAGTGGAGAGAGGGTGATTTCGGACACAGCTCTAGTTTAACTGAAAAATAACTTCCACTTTTCTTATATAATATATATAGTATGTGTACTCGCATATGGAATACTGATAATTCACCACTGTCACACAGAAAATCAATGTGATATAGTAGTCATTTGTATGAATATAGTACTCTTTTGTCTTGTAATAAACAAATAAATATAGGTCCTGTGATGTGAACTTAAATAGATATGGAAGTGAAAAGAAAAGAAAATAACACTATTACATATCTAGGGTCTTTAATGACCCTACACATTTGGTAACTAAGCAGTTTTATATATATATATATATATATATATATATATATATATATATATATATATATATATATATATATATTATATATATGCAATTTTGCCATTTATTTTGTTTGTTTGTTACACTATTTTGAAGAGAAAGGTTTAGGAATACTAAAGAGGTGTGGGCATACATCTTTTACGAATGTAATATACACAGATGACCAATATTCTTGAAAACATTCATGTAAGTGGCTTTAGCATATTCAGTAAAAAAGTTATTCACATTTTCTGAACTATTTTCTGGTTTGCAGTCAAATGGTACAGCAAGTTATGAAGGACATGGTTTCCCACAACTATGACAGATTCTCAAAGTCTGGCTCTTCCTCTGCTTATTCAGGCTTCATGGCACGTAAGTGACTTCCTGATCTTAAAACTTTGACCTACTATGCTACTATTTTATATGATACCTGATTTAAACACTGCATGGGACTATCACAGATGTAGTTTGATTTAAATGTAGTCAAATCCCCTAACCCTAAGTGTTAAAGTCTGGTGCGTAACTCAACCAGCACCCTTTGTGGTGTAGACATAAATATTTCAAATGGTGCAATTTGTTGAAAAGAGGTATCCTAATACTTTTCAAAGCTAATTGACTTTATACATGTATGAAGAGTATTCTGAAGTTCAAATTGTATCTTCCAACAGAAACTGTTGATGTCACTTCCACCTACAATTTGGACATCTTGTACTCTGGCTCTGGCGCACTGAGGAGAAGCAACATGAACATTTATGCTCAGAACAAAGATACTCTCCTTCATGGCCTCCAGGTAACCATCAGCATAACACAATGTTGTACAGCATACAATGCAATCATAAAATCTCAAGCCTTCTCTGAACTTGAGTGCTAACCATCACCTCTATTTACTTTCTTGCGTGCTGAACTCAGGTGACAATTGAAGCCCAGGGTCTGGAGTCTCTGATTGCAGCCACTGCGGATGAGGGGGAAGAAGATCTCGAGTCCTTCGCTGGAATGTCTGCTCTGCTGTTTGACGTGCAGCTCCACCCAGTGACCTTCTTCAAAGGCTACAGTGACCTCATGTCCAAGATGTTCTCCATGTCTGGTGACCCAATAAGTGTGGTGAAGGGCCTTATTCTGCTCTCAGATCACTCACAGGTGTGGCATTCACCTCAATGTACTAATCAAATTCCGTATTAGATTTACAGAGGTGGCAATTAAAGGTTTCCAGACATTTTTAGTGAAGTTCAGTATGGTTCACCATCTAAAGGAAAGATCTCCTTTAACTGATAGGGTTGCCACAAATTCCTGTGTTGCTGGCTATCATATACATCATATATTATGTATGATTGTTTACTCCTTGTTTGATATGAAAAGTATAGTATATCATTAAATCAAACTATGACATCAATACACTCAAAAATATATTTTAGCCTATTTTAAACAGAATTTCAACTGAATTACAAAATTCCATCATAATTAATTGTGCAACTTTTTATTAAATATTAAATATTTAGAAATTAAAAATTAAATATAACTTAAAATATTTTATTTCTTTATGTATTTATTTAAATATTACTCAATTCCATTTGATTGAATTTTGTTATGAAATTTAATTTTGTGTGTAATTCTTTTGTGCACAGGTTTAACATATGTTTTACTTCTGGCCCTAACCATTTTTCTTGAGTTTTTGGTTCACACTGAACATTACATTTTTTCAAATGTATATGTATGTAGTTCTGTATAAAGTTTAAGAAAACAGTCACAAATTTAAACCAAAGAAAATCTAATAAATGTACATAAACATTTACTCAAAAAAAAAAAATATATATATATATATATTCAAAATTTACAGTATGAATTTAAAAATGTATGCATTTCAGTTTCATAACAACTTTCCATCAATTTGAATTGAGTAAAAAAATCTTGGATATTTAAAGTTTTACTCGTTTATTATATTTAAAGGCATAGACAATTCTCTCATCCACCCTCATACCATCCCAGATGTATATGACTTCCTTTCTTCAGCAGAACATATTTTTAAGAAAAACAGAAAAATATCTCAGCTCAGTGGGTCCTTATAATGCAACTGGATGGTAACACGATTTTTGATCCCCCAAAAAACACAGACAATCAGCATAAACATCATCCATTCAACGTCTTATAAAGCTATATGATTGCTTTTGGTGCGAAAAAGATCAATATTTAGTACTTTTTAACTATAAATCATCGCCTCCAGTTAGTAGCAGTATTCATGAGAGGGCTGAGGTCAAGTGGTCTTTCCAGCGATGGCATGGGAATGTTCCATTTGTTGCAGTAAATACTCTTTACCTGTGCTGGCATTGCCTGGCATTGCCTACATGTACATCACCACATCTCTGAGCTTTCTGTCCCTCTGAGGCTTGTTGTTGCGTTGCTGTTTGTCCAGCCTCCTCCATCTCACTGTGCTCCTGGTCAGAGTACTCAAGTTCAAATATATATATGACTATGCAAAAACGTGTATCTCCTCCTGTCCTCTTAAATCAAAATCTTCTGACATCTTTGTTTAAATTTGCGTTGATTTGTTTACGGTGTTCGGTCTGTACAGCATTCCTCCTACTCGGTTGTAAACAGCGCTGCTCTTCTCAAGTGAACATACCAATCCCAATCCGTCACACAAGAGACCGCGTGACTTCAGCCCTCTCGTGATGCGCACAATGCTGCAATGTAAAAAATTAAATGTTGAGTAAACTTAAAGAAAATAAGGCAACCAGCTGCAAAGAATTTTACAGCTCCATAGGCTTAATACAATGAGTTCAGCGAACTCAAAAATATCACTGATTATTAAGTTAAATAAACTTGCATTTTGAAGTATAGCTGACCATAATTTTCAATATTCTTGAAAATTATATAAAAACATTATTTTCAAGCAGTGATAAAACTGAGCATGCTCAAAAGCCTGCATGTTCTACCTTCACCACCAAACTTGACATTGTATGTGCTCAATGTTTAAAAATGTAAGTTGCTCTGACTTAAATCGCATAAAAGTTGACTTTATTGGTTGTTTTAAGTAAACTCGCTTTTTTCGACATTCAATTCAACTTTTAAAATTGAGCTTATCTGACAAAATTGAAGTTGGATTTTTTACAGTGTGCTTAACGGAAGTGATTATTTGTAGTAAAAAATTACTTAAATATTGATCTTTTTCTAACCAAAAGCAATCGTATCGCTTTATAAGACATTCATTTAACACCTGGAGTTGTATGGATGACGTTTAAGCTGATTGTTTGTGCTTTACGGAGCATCAAACATTTTCATCCACTTGCATTATAAGGACCTACTGAGCTGAGATATTTTAAATTTTTTCTTCAAATGTGTTCTCCTGAAGAAAGGAAGTCATACACATCTGGGATGGCATGAGGGTGAGTAAATGATTAGAGAATTTTATTTTTTAGTGAACTATTCCTTTAAGATCACAAAATTCCATTTGATGGAAATTTGTTATGAAATGGATATTCGTAAATCTTAAAAATAGAGTTTGTGTGTGTCTGTGTGTGGGTGGTTGGGTGGTTTACGAGGAATTTTATTAGGTTACAAACTGGTAATTACAAGGGTATTATGCCATAAATGTGGTTTATGGGGACATTTCTAGTGTCCCCTTAATTTAAATCGCTTAAAAAACATACTAAACTATGTTTTTTTGAACATGCAAAAATGCAGAAAGTTTTTGAGGGTTAGGTTTAGGGGTAGGGTTAGGGGATAGAATCTATAGTTTGTACAGTATAAAAATCATTATGTCTATGGAGAGGCCTCACATCAACTTGCATGTATGTGTGTGTGTTGAGCATTAAGAACCTCAAGAAATCATACAGTATAAGGAAGGACTTTCCTTTTTTGGACATGTTTTCCAGAACATTAAAACATTATATTACGAAGACTAAAGTTTATAGATTGTTCACACAAAAGTTAAAAAATCTCAATCATCCGAACAAACCAGTTCACTCAAATTAATTGGACTTTCTTATGATTCATATAGGCATGCATTTGATTCTCCTCCTTGCTTAGTGTGCTTATAAACAAGGGTTCAAAATATTAAAACTCCAGGACATTGTGCATCCTGGAATGGAATTCAATGGCCAAAAGGACATGACAATTCTGGAAAATCCTAGATGGGTGACAGCCCTAGTAACTGATAATTTGATTATCTTTTCTCTAAGGTTATTCCACTGCAGTCTGGTCTAAGAGCCAGAGCTGAGTTCCAAGGTGGCCTTGCCATCGATATCTCTGGAGGAATGGAGTTCAGCTTGTGGTACAGAGAGTCTAAGACCAGCGTCAACAACAGGTAAAGCAATAATAACTATTAGTAATGCTCTTGCTTAGGGTAAGGGATTTGAACAGCCTTCTGACCCCAAGGATTCATTCATTTACTGCACATATTGCCTAAAGACATGAATTATAAACATTTATAAAACATTTGGCAGAGGTATGCTATTTTCTTTACAAAACAATCCGATTTACGCTAGCTGGACAAATAAATAGGCAAAAAAAAATGCCATAGACTTGTGTAGGGACTAAAATTTTATAAGCTTTGTCCTAAATTATTCACTATACACTATACACTCTGCCATGTAGTGTATACATTTTTCAAAGTGTAGTATCGTCCCAAATGGAACACTAAAGTTTTTTACTACATTAAAGCTTTTCTGTTACTTATAACTGAATTGAGGTTCATATTTACAATGCGTGGGGTGAATGTAAATTAGAACCCACTGCCAGATGTTTTTCTAGCTTTTCAAAATACCAGTCTTAAATATGAGACTGTACATCTTAATATAACATCATTAGTTCTTCCAAGAGATTTGATGCTGCTAATCCTTATCTTTAGCCACATCTGCACCTGCTTGCTTACTGTTCATTTGTGGATGCTAGCAACGGCACCTTGGCTGAATTGAGACGGGCGGGAAAAGAGGGCAATGGAAAAATGGTGGGGTAGGAGTAAATATCAGGGGTTGAGGGTAAAATTAGTGTATGCTGGTAGAATCATAGGGTTGGCATTGTTGTTAAAGCTCAGTAATCACAAGATTGCTGGTTCAATCCCTACAAGGAGCTAACCTTTAGTGAAGCACTTAAGGAATAGTCCACCCAAAGATGAAAATTCGCATCTTTTACTCACCCCCATTTCATCACAGATGTGTATGAATTTCTTTCTTCTGCTGAACACAAACCAACATTTTTTGAAGAATCTCTCAGCTCTGTAGGTCAACATTTTGAAGCTCAAAAAAGCACATAAAGGCAGCATAAAAGTAATCAATACGACTCCAGTATTTAAATCCATTCCTTCAGAAGCAATATGATAGGTGTGGGAGAGAATATTTAAGTCCTTTTTTTACTATAACTTCTCCTGCCATGTAGTTGGTGATATGCACATAGAATGAGAATTGTCAAAAACAAAAGAAGAAGAACTCTTAGGATTGAAAGGGGAGATTTATATTAAGTTCAGGCCAACATTCACTTACATTAAATGGAACAATCGATATCTTTGTTTGTGTTCAGCCGAAGAAAGAAAGTCATACACATCTGGGATGACATGAGAGTGAGTAAATGTTGAGATAATTTTTATTTGTGGGTGTTAAAACTATTCCTTTTATCCCCAGCATGATCACACAGGAATTCGACATTCCAAAAGTTAATGTACCCTGAAACCAAACATTTTTAGCCAAATTACTGATGAGTACTATCCCCCATCAGGCATTTCTGCATCAATTCACATTGTGATCACATTTTGCTCTAGCGTTACTAATAGCATGTAGCGGAAGCAACCTCCAATGCACAGGTTCTGGTCCTATGCAAACCAGGATGTAATCTCGTTCATCTAAACAATGGTAAACGTGATTCAGAGGTTGCATTTTACTAAAATTACACTTTTATTCCACTGACGGTTAGGTTTAGGTTTGGGTTAAAGTTGATAAATTCCTGTTATTAAAATATGCATTCCTGTTGACTTGGTACATCATTTACAACTAAAAGTAGAACTTGCTTTTGGCACTCCTCTGTGGACATTCCACACGGAAACTGGAGCTCACATGTGCCAATATGTTCAACACTTTCAGTTTCGCCAACTGCAGGTTAGTGATTAGAATTTCAGTATGAACAGGCCGATTTCAGCAGCAAATCTACTGGCGATCTACTGGCGAATGGACAATGTTATCAGTCAGTAACCCCAGGTTCCTTAAGGGAGACTGACCCTATTTGAACTGTACTGTAAATCGCTTTGAATAAAAAAGTCTAAAGGACTACTTACAAAGCCTCTTCAAGAAAAAGATTTCAGTATGTCCAAGATTCTATAATTCATCTTTACAGCTGAAATGCTAAGCAAGGAACATGACTCAGTGGTGTTAAAGATAGCTTTATATCTACACCACCAATGTGAAGCTTTATGCGTTGACGTCACTTAGTTTTGCATATAGCATTATGGGTTTGCTGGTCTTTGTTTTTACGACGGGTATTTCTGGGCGGCATCTGGTTTTCTACATCTGCCAATCCTCAGGACAGGCAGAGACAGGTGTATGGATCAGGGAGGCAAGCTTTACCTTCTATGAAAATGCACACACAAGTAGATGGACAAAGACACACTGACAGACACACAACCTAATACGTAAACACATGTGCGTGTGGGCACATTGAATCATACAAACAGATAGTTACACTCACAGACACACACATATTCAGACAGAGAGGCAGGCTATGTATAGGATCAGTATAAACCACAGCTCTCTCGGGCGCACAAGATTAGCATGCCTCCACTCAGCCCACTCATCAGGGGCAGCCATGTTAAATAGATAATTTAAGGTGGAGGTTAAAAGCATGGAGCCATATCTTATTTGATATGTGAGCTCAAACAACAAAACTGACTGAGCAGAGACTGAAATCGTGGTAAATCTTTATCTAACCCGGTCTCATAGAATCATGTTACTATACCTACTATTTTTACAAAGCAACTTTTACGTGGCTCATTGTACATATCACAACAGATTCCTGGTGAAATTAACACTAGAGGCACTATGACAACAATGACTTCTATTTGCTTTCACACAAATCATGACTAAACGTGCAAATTATCAGTTCATAAACACTTATTGCCCTGTTCCTCACAATGCTGTTATGACATCAAATCACTTAACGTATGACTTTTAAGGCAATACATTTGAACGTTTGCATTACATAACAAACTACATTTACAAGCTTTTATGAGCAAAACCAAGTTGCAGTGTGTCAACTGAAAGAGTACTGCACTTCCAATGCAAAGGGTACAACTCCTGAAGAGCACACAAGTTGACACGTGAAATTAAACTGTCATAGAACTACTACAAATTGTCCCGTTTGCTTTTATGACACTATCGGTTAGGTTTAGGTTTAAGGTTTAGAGTAGGGAGATCGGTTTTGTTGATTTAGACTCAATAGAGCAGTGGCGGCTGCTGGTCTTTCAAAGAGGGGAAGCTCATTTTCGGCCTACATTATAAACTTATTTACCCTATTTTTTGCACTAAATCAATCTTAGGTGTTGATCTGCCCTGCTGTTTAATTCTAATTTTTTCCTCGTAAGGAAGACTTTCAAATGGCTTCGCCAAAATCAGGTCGACAATATTAGCACCGTCTGCCATCGTGCGCAGTTTCACCCGTACGACGCTAGCCTAGCCTACTGTATGAATGAATGAATGAATGAACGAACGAACGAACGAACGCTCTAAAACAAAATATATTAAACTTGGTAAAACTGAAACAAGGAATGTGGTGTATAATTGTGTGAAATGTATTATGCAAATTGACAAGCAATTTCGCCAAACAAATATAAAGAAATAGGTTGCAGCAGTTTGTCTTTCGACTACACTTGAGAAATCCGCGATGGGACTGAGCGCGAAATAGCTTCAGTGACTTCTTATAGTACAGATTCAGCTGTCAATCAAAAGGAGATGCAGTCTTTCGACAGATCCTCCAATCATCACGCGGAAGCCTGGAGTCGGGCCAGCCCACTCCTCATTCACCCCCAGAGACGCTGAGCGTCCGTGGGCGGACATAATCGCAGTATTTATCCAATGACCGTCTATTTTCGAGCACTGAAAAAACTGTTCAGAGCAGCCCCATTGAAGTCAATGGACGCTCGGCTTCAACAGGGAAATGCACTGACGCTAAGGGAATGTATGAGAAGTAAATCGAGTCAGCCGACCTGCTATATGTAATGTAGCTGATTCTGAACGAACTCGTCTTCGAGATGAACGTGTTCTAACGCATTTTTAGTCAATAAATTGTTTACACAATAGTACATATTTGACCATTATTTTTTTGACATTATAGGGGAAGCTGAGCTTCCCTTGCAGTCTTAAAGAAATCCCCACTGCAATAGAGCATGTTTTCCATGTCACAATTGCTGTTATGAAACTATCGGTTAGTTTTAGGCTTAAGGTTTGGGGTAGGAAGTGTTTTATTTAAAACTGTGTTATCCTTAAAAACATCTTCTGTTTTTCATCTCACATCTGCTTTTGTGACACTACTGGTTAGGTTTAGGCTTAAGGTTTAGAGTAGGGAGGTCAGTTTTGTTTATTTTAAACTCAATAGAGCATTAACCTTAAAAACATCTTCTGTTTTTCATCTCACATCTGCTTTTGTGACACTACTGGTTAGGTTTAGGCTTAAGGTTTAGGGTAGGGAGGTTGGTTTTGTTGATTTTTAAACTAAATTTAGCATTAATATTAAAAACATCTTCTGTTTTCCATCCCACAATTGCTTTTAAGACACTATCGGTTAGGTTTAGGCTTAAGGTTTGGGGTAGGGAGGTCGGTTTCGTTGATATAAACTCATAAAGCATTGACCTTAAAAACATCTTAACTAAGCTCATCCTTGATTGTATGTACAGGGGAGCACTGGTTGTCATCGGTAATGTGACTGTGGATATGGACTTTGTAAGCGCTGGGGTGGAGGTGAGTTTTGAGACAGAAGCCGCCCTGGACTTCATCACCACTGTGCAGTTTTCTGAGTACCCCTTCCTCGTCTGCATGCAGATGGACAAAACTACTTTCCCCTTCAGGTATGGTTCCTTTATTCTCATCCAGTCTTACTTTGTAAATATATGCATGTTATTAAAAATAATATATGAAACATTGTCAATCCATACTGCTGTCAAATAACATGAAAATAGGGGAAAATCTCCATTTACAAATTCTACCCAGAAAATTATATTCCATACTCCCATATTTCTTATTTTAAAAAAACTAACCTGTTGTTGTCTCACGTGCACTCTAGAGAGACGGTGTCCAAGCAGGAGAAGTTGCCCTCTGGACAGAATTTCTCCTCAAGAAGGAGCAGAGAGCAGCTGGTGCCAGGCTCAGAATTCCCTCTACACCAGGAGAACTCTAACATGTGCAAAAAAGTCTTTGAACAAGACTGGTAGACCTGCTGCACCTGCACCGGACGCTTTAACAAATGTAAAAGGTCTTTACACAAACAACCGATTAACATTTGTGCATTTGCATGAGTGTGTATGTTTTGGGTTGGGCATATGTGCTAAAACAATAAAAAAGAGTCAATCTGGCATGTTGAGGGCATATACATATCTATATGAATTATTAGCACAAATTCAATTCATATATATATATATATATATATATATATATATATATATATATATATATATATATATATATATATATATATATATATATATATACTATCTGATTTTTTTTTTATTTTTTTTTTTTGTCTATAGACACCAAAATACATTTTTATAAGTTTGATCAAATTGTATGTATAACCAATGGCACGCTCCTCATCTGACGGTATTATTCAACCCATAAAACAAAACAAAAAATGGTATCTGCTGTTATAAAATATTTATACATGTATTATGACTGATACATTGATAGAATGTGTATTTGAGGTGCTACTGTGTTATTTATTTAATCAGAGAGTTTTAAGACACACATTATCCCCTATACAGGCAGTTCAAACCGCCTGGTTTCCATGATTACATCAGATGTTTACATTCTTGCAAATATTAATGGCAGTCTTGTACATGGGAACATGATCAACCATGCATAAAGGGTTTTTTGTTGTGGTTTTTCAGGGAGAAGAAAGTTTATTTTCTGTCACCATCTTTTTGTATGGGATGGTGTAAATATTGAAGGGGTAATTTTAATAATTATGATAGATAATACTGATGCATCACAATATATGGTACGTTAAAGGCTTCATTAACCCAAAATGGGGATGTAAGTAGGCTAATTAACATGGGTAGTCCTTTCAACAGTGTGTCTAAATGTATTTTAAAAAATATGGCTTTGAATAAAGCTACATTTTGAACCTTTAATATATGACATTTGTGAGACAGTGGACATGCAAAGAAGGTCTGTTGATTTATCATCTGTTTATCTAAGTTTATAAAAACAAAAATGCATAATTTACGTAGCGATTCATTTAATATGCAAATTACACACGCAAATAATTTGCAAAGAAAAGTATGTCTGGGAGACTGGGGCAAGTTGTCACACAAGGATACATGTGGTTGTGAGTATAAAAATGCTTTTTTCTCTAGCAGTGGTTTTGTTTGTTGTAGTTTTAAACACTTAATTAAAAATGTTCTTAAATTAGAATAAGTTTGTTAATATCATATTTTTGTTATAGCTCTGACTAAACAAGTGAACACAACAAAACTATAATAAAACCAAGGGTCAAAAATATAATGAAGGTAGATTTTAACTCAAAGGTTGAATGTTGGATTTGATCAGGTCAAACAATAGTTTTATATTTCTTTGATGTTTCATAATTGTTTTAATGTTTAAATTTGGATGAAAAAACTATAATAGGTATTTTAATGGTAGGTCCCTGCTGTTACAAATTACCCCAGTGCAATAACATACATTAACGTTTGAACTGATTTTTTTCCTGGGCAATAACGGTAGACATTTTGTAAGCTTTTGTGTAGCTAAGACTTAAAGGTATTTGTACAGAAATTAGCCTAAGAAATTTACTGGAGTAAAAAGTGTGACAACTTTACACGGTCTCCTCTAAAAGACGAAAATAACCCACCCATAAATAAAGTTTATTTCAATTTTTTTATTTTTTTTTAGGTCAAACGTTTCGAATAATGTGAGTTCCGCTTGGGGCAGTTGGCAATTGAAAACCAACAACTGCGCTCTCACGGACATTCCTTTCACGCGGCCCAACGCAGCTGAGCGCGCGTGTCTGTCACTGGCGTTGCTGTCATGGCGACCGCGTAAATAAACGCGCAAACTGTCAGCTCGAGCTAATGCCTTTGGCGGGTGAAGTTTCAGGAGCTCACGGAAAACTTACCTAGCACTCTGGCAGCAGGTCAAACGACCCTATGCCAGCTGTGTAAATCAAACGGGCCCCACAACAACTATGTGTCTCTGTTAAAGAGTTCGGGCCTTTTATGAGGTCGATAACGCCATGTGAGGGTGTGAGCATAAGTACATGATGTGTTTTAAAATTAGAGAGGGAATCACGACCATCATACATTCTGAAGAGATTCCACCAGATACTATTTTAGTAGAGACGGGTCACGTCTATTTAAATGAAAGGGAGAAATTGGATAAACAAACGTATTAGCAAAACAAAAACGTATTAGCAAAACAAACCGGTAGAATTGCGTTTTTCAGCGTAAACTGAGGTAAAGACGCACAATTTAAGATACCATTGTTGTTTGGTTTTACTGCTGATTTAAAATATGTCATTTCATCGTAATATTGACTAACCGTTTTTGAGCTTTCGGTGTTCCCCCATTCAAGTAGTTAAGAGCTGCACTTTTGTGGCAGGAAATATAGCCTCCTAGGAGCGTTCCAAAGATGGCCGACAGTGGACTGAGAGTCACTCAGTCAGAATTTATGCAAGAAATAAGCTTTAAACGTGGATGTAGCATCATTTAAAATCAATAGTTTTACATTTTCAGATGCCATTGTAGAAATGTATTATTCATTCAGCCATGCTTAATTTAATCAATGAGCGAAAGGATCAAATAACAGGATGGTTAACTGAGATTAAGGGTAATTCACCTGGTCATGTGATTCTAACATGGCAGCCCCCATGAGTGGACCCTCTCCATGTACAATAAACCAGCTTTTATAAGGTTACTGATATGACTGGAGTCTTCATTTAATGTGAGTGGTCATGATTTCCTTCGTATATTGCAAAATTACAATTTGTGTCTTTAGGAGTTCACTATTTTTTAATGGGGAAATATTACTGAGTTCACCTTTAACACACTAAACTAAAGGAGTAGTTCACCTAAAAATTTAAATTCTCTCATTTACTCACCCTCATGCCATCTTAGATGTGTATTACTTTTTTGTTCTACAGAACACAAACAACATTTTTTTGAAGAATATCTCAGCTTTGTAGGTCCATATAATGAAAGCTCCAAAAAGCACATAAAGGCAGCATAAAAGTAATCCATAAAACTCCAGTGGTTTAATCCACGTCTTCTGAAGCAATCCAATCGGTTTGGGGTTAGAACAATCCACAAAATAAATCTTGGCATCTGCAGTATCCTAGGCAATCATGATTTCAGCACAATTACACTTCTAGTGTCAAGCACTGGTGTAATCAAGCTTGAAATCATGTTCATGCCTAGAGACTGCAATGGTAAAATGGACATAGAAAATTAGTTTCATTTTGGTCTATTCTCACCCAAAACTGGTCAGATGGTTTTAGAGGACATGGATTAAACCACCAGTATGCTGCCTTTATGTGCTTTTTGGAGCTTCAAAATGTTGGTCACCGTTCACTTGCATTGTGTGGACCTTCAGAGATGAAATATTCTTCTAAAAAGTCTTTGTGTTCTTCAGAAGAAAGAAAGACACACATCTGGGATGGCATGAGTGTGAGTGATGAGATCACTTACATTTTTGGGTGAACAATCCCTTTAAGTCTCTAAATAAGTTGAAACAATCAATGCATTAAAATATTTACATATTTTTGTTGGTTTATAAAACTTTCATTGGAGCAAACAACCTGTCACTTATAGTGGGTCTAATAGTTATCTACCTCTAAAAGTCCTGCAAAGGCACCTGTAAACAAACACAATTATACTGTAGATGTCAGAAGCTGATTGAATAAATGCTGAAATAATGAAATCAGAAATATATACTAACTCTCTCAACATTCAATTCACAACCTGTAACAGAACATCGAAAAGCCATCTTATTTACATTGCCCTTACAGCTGCCCTCAAATTCTATAACACCAGGCTGCTGAGTGGGCCAGTAGTTTCCTACACTAGTACTGGTGTGCTAATAACATCACTGGGAACTGGACGTATTTCGGATTTTAATAGTGCAATGATGTACATGTTCCACTGAATGTGTTAGAAAAAACAAGTAGGCAAGTTTCAGGTTGTTGTACTCATCATACATGCATGCCAGAAGTATTTTTAACAATGCATACTGTTATTGAGGAGGCTACTTGATTAAAAAAAAATATATTTTAATGAATAAGATTAGTTATTAATCATATTCATACAATAATTTTTCAATGTGATTTTTCAAAGTGTTCTCTAAATATCAAAGTACTTTAACTTTTAATGTTCAGCATATTACTTTGTGTGAAAAATTGGTCTGATCTTTTTTTTTCCTATCAAACTACGTATGTTTGCTCAAAAAGCAAGATACAATTAAATGCTCATTCTAACATGAAAAGTGCATATCAAACTATTTAACTTAACTTAAGCAATATAATATATTTAACATAAGTATTTATGAATAAGTAGATCTGTCAGAATTAACACGTTAACACATGCGATTAATTAAAAAAGTTTACCATGCAAATTTTTCTTTAACACAATTAATGTATTTGATTTACTGTTAATAAAGTATAAACCAGAATAGACACTTGTTGGAAGGGTGGAACCTTTGCTATGTGTCCACCCGGAGTCATTATACACCACAAAAACACAGCAGTGATTCAGAGTCTGTCACCAAGTGATGAGGAAAGGAGCTCTTAATGCTATTTGATGTATAAGCCCAGATGCGACTTGTGATAGAAATCAAGTATTTTTCAGCCTAAGTAAGGCACATTTTAATTACCTCTGAGGCACGGCAAGTCTTAACTATCACCAAAATGCAGGATGAGATGTTTTTGTCTGCAAGTGCTTTTCATGTGGAGTTGAAAGCGCCTTGTGATGCTGGGGTTGATGCCCTAACACAAATCATGAATGCGGCTTCACGGTTGCTGTACCAAAGCGGATAGCAGTCTACCGACATATTAATATTGTGGAAGATGAGAGTTTAAGAGATTTAATGTCCATTGCTATGAAAATGCAATCAATGGGGAGACTAGTTCTTTTAATTACTCAAACTCCCACTTAGACTTTAGGAAACATTTAATGTTACTTGATTGGTGCTATTTTAGTGCATTTCTATCTTTATACTGTGGAAGGCTTTGTTTGGAAATTGCATTGTTACATTATGTTTAGTTATCTTTCCCAAGAGTGAAATAAATGCATTTCGACAGGAAAAGAAAATAGATACTATATAGTGTCAAATTTCAACACTTTCTGTGAATAATCACGATTAACTACAAACATTTTGGATTAATCGCAATTTAAAAAATGATTGGCTGGCAGCTAATTATAATTTATTGCTTCTGATGTAGCAGGATGTAATTTGTATTGCGTTTTATTTGTGTCTTAAATCCTATTTGTAATTGTATCCTTGTGTTAGAACATAAAGTACATTAAGAAATCTCAATATGTTTAGACTTTAGAATTTTTCATTATTATATAAGATTTAAAATCAGATGTCATCAACTTTATGGAATTAATTTAAATAAAACATTTAAAATAAACATATTTGCCAGCTCTGACAAAAACAACAATCCATTCCTTCTAGAAGTGGTACATAGATTGGCCTGCAGATCCATATACCTTTATTGTATAATAAATGTAACAAAAAAGACAAATAGAAAAAAATGAAAGTGAGGACAGATGGGGGATGGGGTGGGGGGAGTATACCATGAGATAGCAGCATGCCAGCACTACAAACTGAGGTAATCTGCAGCATGAATATTCAGCAACAATTCTGAATTACTTCCTAAATTCCATTATAATAATATGATTATGACTATGATAATCATTGCACATTGACACTGTACAGAATTGCCCATTTTCCAATCCATGTACTGTATAATTATAACAATAGCTTAAAATGCAAGAATAAAAACACTATATACAAAATGAAATATATAATGAACATAATTTCCCTTAATTATGCAGTGTTTCAGCAAAAACAGTTGTCTCATAATGTCTACAGACTAAAGCCTAATACATTAAAAGCAAATGTTCTTTGAAAAAGTTTGTAAAACGGCTTCAATTACAGTTATTCGTCTTCAGTGGAAACGTTGCAAAAGCCACAGATCAGGATACAATAGCAGGTAGGAATTGATGAAGACAAGAGTGGGAAACTGAAAAGTGAGAGGAATTTCTGATGAAGTGGAAGGGAAAAGGACACAGTCCTACATACTGTAACACAGACCATCCTGAGAAGGAAAAAGAGAGCGAAGAAACTAATCAGAGAAACAATAAAGATCAAGAACTAATGTCAAGAACATAATCTTATAACATTTTTATTTTTTCAAAATGCAATAAAGTAAATGTATAAAGTGTGTAAAGTGACTAGAAGCCTGGAGTGGACAACATTTTATATATTGTTTAATACCGCATTTTATATTTTACTGTATATCAGACACTAGACATTAAAAGCACATTTTACTACTGTATATCTCAAAGCAACAAGCTAGGAAGTTAAATATGAGAGTCAGAAACTTGAATATATCATACAATTATATGAAATATAATACTAAATAATGTATCAATAAAGGTTCCCACCTCTTTTGATAAATTAATTTCAGTGATTCTTCCAGTCATTTGCAATGACTGTCCATGTTTGGATTTTTAAAAATCCTTTTGATTCAGACTGATTTGCCAATCATTCATTCAGACAGATTCACTGTAAACCCTAAAGCTCAAACTAATTAATTGTTTTGAGTAGGGAAAATTTAAAATCATTAACATTAGTTCAAATAAATGAACCTTGATGAGTATTTAGAAATGTTTTTTTGTTTTTGAGCTCATGAAACGTACGCCTTTTAAGTAACTTGATTTATTGTTTTGAAAAGGGCTGTAACCACAATATACTTTGAGGGGGACAAGTCCCCCACAATAATTAGATATGGCCAGATTGCCCCCGCAATATTTGAGATCCTTGTTGCTGTTCTACTGCAGTTCATTATTCACAGATGTTTAACTGTCATTAAGTTGTTGCAGGAATAACATAATGGTTTTAAAAAAAGTTAAATTTTTACCATGCTTAGTAGTTTAACACCGCTCGTCAATGTCATATGAGATAGCCAATCAAATTGATGAAGGCGGGACTCAAGTTTACAATGCTATGGGGGAATCTTGCAGATTATTTAAGCACCGCACATCAGCAAGCAGTTCAGGTTAAGAGTGTTAGTGTCATGTGAGATGTACGTAAGTATCTAACTAAACATGCAATATTTGACCACTATTTTATGATTGAAATGTTGTACCGACCAACATTATTTTCCAAGGGTGCAAACTATCCACCACTATAAAAAACACACACAAATTAGAGCATTATCACCCTCAGATTAGAACTAGAACATGATTAGAAATGTGACTTGTGACTTCTATTGTGCTTTTAGGTTTTGGCAAGGACCGTGTATATTCTTAATGCAAATATTATTATGTAATAATTTAAAATCAATTTAAGATTTTCTAAATAGTTTCTTTGTCATTAATTCTGAATTTTGTACGGCATCTCCTAAGAATCTGCTTTTAAAAGAGACCATTGAGTCTTTCTTGTCAGACTTGTGCTAAAAATGAGCCATAGTTAAAGGAGTAGTTCACCAAAAAATGGAAAATGTACTTTTACTCACTCATTTACTCACCCATATGCTGTTTTTTTTCTTGGAACATAAAAATAGATATTTTAAGCAGCTCTATTACATAGAATAACAGTTTATAGTGAAATGTATTGGCAAATTGCTATCAGTGCAGTCACAGTGTTTGTCTTGTACTGTGTGAACTTTTAAAATACATGTCATTAAAACCAAAAATCAACACATGCATTCAGAAAATTATTGCATTCAGCACCTTTACTATATTGAAGGACCAAAGAGGACCATTATATTTGTAATATAAATATAATGAGCCATTGCTATGCTAATCAAAGCATAGTGCTAAGAATAGCATTCACTGTACTAGCTTATTTAGTACAAGCTAGGTTTCCTCTACTTGAAGTATCTAAATTGAGATTACTTGTTAATTTTAAGTACAGCCAAATAGTTAAATTTAAAGTTCTATCAAAAGATACAAGCTAGCTAACTCAATATTTCAATTTAAGAGCAATTAGCATCCATGTGTAGTACAAAATTTTAATCTTAATGTTCTTTGAACTCTTAATGTCTCAAATTTGTTAAGTTCTGCTAACTTATTAGGGTTTACATTGTTTGTGAACCATTTAGACCAATTAAACATTTTTTTTCAATCTACACCAAATAATATTACTTACATTACTTACTTAAGTCCATGCCTCGCTTTATATTTACACCTGCATTAAACAGCCTATACTCAGATTTTCAGCTAAATTCAAAATGTAAAACCCCTGAGGCACAGAATGTAACAACAAAAATCGTAATGTACAAATATATCAAAATTTTGTTTGGCCAACAAATATTGTAATTGAAAAACCGTATTAATTTATGACATTTAAAACAACCTGCACTAACAAAAATGTGACAATATGACCCAATATGTGCCTTTTGGTCTTCATTCTATGGTTGACCGGAATCTATACCAGTGTAGTTTGATTATGTTTATATGACAAATTGTTTGCTATGTTCTTCATTTGTAAGTCACATTGGATAAAAGCATCTGCTAAAAGACTAAAAGTAAATGTAAAATCGAACATCACTATGGAATTTTATGGCCAAATTTTTTTCATCGGTGGTGATAGCAATGCAATAGACTAGTATCTGTAATGTTCACATACAAAGTCCCTCTCTCGCTCTGTCTCTCTCTATAAAAAGATTTGACCCTGCTGTGGCTCGTTGGTCTTCTGATCTGCCCCAGCAGCTGTCATCCTACTGCCTCAGCACAACAAATACTTCATCGCCTACTGACCTTTCCACACACATGGACATATGCACACTCCAGCTCACATTCACACAGATGCATACAGTCAAGTGCTGGCAATGCTGGGTATTTTCTATGATTCTGTCAATGTCGTGTTTAACACACCTTTGTCGTTTACGTTTTGTCTGTGTGAAGAGGCAAAAATCAAGCTCACAAAGCCATGCAATTTTAGTTCATATACTGTACTGTAATGCAGAACGTTTACATTGAAAATACTATACACTGTCAGTATGTTTTATTTCCATAACAGTACTTGCATGACATTGAAACAGATTACTCCTACTGTACACTCTGCCTTAGCCAATGTGTTCCTGTTAAAAATGCAAATGTAACTACACAAAAACCTAAAAACTAACTAATCTCAAATGGCCATTCATTTCACATTGATCAGCTCATGCAAAAGCACACATTACATGTGCACACACTAAAGCACAGAAAGCACAGAAAGCTATTCACCACTGACATTAAACGCTGAAGTAACTCAAGGAAGAAATCCTGATCCAGAAGTGAGGATGTGTATTTCATTTGCAGAAAATGCCTTAAAAACTGATCAAAAAGAATCAATGAATAAATAATAATAATAAAAATATACCCGCAAGTGACTATTGTCAGGGGCCAAGCACATATGGCGAGATGACCAAAATAATCAAATTTGACAGCTATTTTAGTATGATATTTCACCTGCTTTGAGCACAGTTGCAAGTTAAGTTTTTCTTAAGTTATAGCACCCATTAGCATCAAAAATGATGTTCTCTTGTCCAAGTGTACACATTTTGTGAAGTTTGAAAATTGCGCTCACAAGATGTAGGCTAATTAGTCATCATAGGCCATGGCCATAACATATTTGCTTATATCTTTGGAAAGATTAGACGGACCAAAATTATTTTGATTACATTTTGTCAGGAGGGTCTGTAGATGATACATACCAAGTTTCATGAGAATCGGGCAAACGACCTAGGATGAGTTCAAAAAATTATAATTTTTGAATAAAGTGAAATTCACTGGGCACTGGTGGATTCAGAGAAGCTACAAATGTGTATTGCAGCCTATACGGTTCAGGAGTTATGAGCAAAAACTTGAATTGGCTAATTATACCGCCACCGTGTGGCCGATTGTCACAAAATTTTATATGCGGCTTCGAGTTGACATCCTGCTTGTGTTTAGTCATTTCCATAACCCTCGGCCATTCCCAATACAAGTTATAATGTGCTGAAATTTTATTGGCCATTGGTGGCCATTTTTGTATATTTGTCTAATCTAGTTTTTTATATATATTTTAGCATTTAGTTGTAGTGCCCACTAGGGGCGGAATTGTACGAAACTTTGCTGACATCTTATAAACATCCTGTTGATTATGTTTACTACGTTTTTTTTATGTTTGGAGTTTGCGTTGAGTAGATATTGATCAATTACTCAAATCGCATTAAACCGAAGGAATTGTATTGATAATATCTTTTGAATAATTAAAAAAAAAATTGATAACCCTCAGGCGCTGAGCGTGAGGGAGAGAGAGAGCGCGCTTTCATTCAAGTGACCGTGAGAAAAAGGCACCTTTTGATGGAAACATAAAACAAGTAACTCTGAACAAACACTTCCATTATCACAATAAATAAGTCTGTTTGTAATAAGAAAATGTCGGTTTGTATCTAGCCTCAGTTTCAGCGAACTTGTTTACATTCAGCTGATCGGTTCATTGATAAGTTCGTTAGAGGTAGACTTTTTTACACATAACTCGCTCTGGTTTTCAAGAAACAGGAAACATTTCCGACTTTAAATAATTGCATGTGTAGGACATTTGCGTTGTAGGGATGTACATTCATATTTCAGATATAAAATTAGTGATTTAATGTTTACTCGCTGAAATGATTTTGAGATGATTTCCTGGGACGTTGGAATGTTTGGGCATAGCAATATGGCGGCGCAGAGGGGTCATTATACGAAAACGTGCCATTTTGTATCCCTCAGAAAAAAAGCTCTGTAAATCTTAATAAACCATAAAACAAATAAAATATTTTATAATTTAGTTTCCATAATATGTCTCATAATATAAGAATAAATTAATTTCTGTATCTTTTGTTTTTAAAGGATTTTAATCACATTTTTGTGCAAAGCATCTTGCAGAAATGTTGAAAATGGCCTGTCCCTCAGTATGATTTTTCTACTTCTACTTGCTATCGAGGCCAAAAAAGTCAAACTATCATAAAAAACATATACTTGTATAAAGCCTTAAGTGTCAGTTCATTAGTCATGAATGGATTTTATTCTTAACATGTCAAATTGTGAAAAAAAAAACACAATTTAGTGAGGTCCCTAGGTTCTCGTCAACCCTGTTACTTTTTATGAAAACACCTCTTTAAAGATAATGGACTGTTCCAAAAGTTGCATCAGTTCCAGGAAGTGACATCATCATTTGTGGCACTGTACCATTTAAGCCCATCTTTAAAAAAAAGTTAATTTATGAAAATAATCTTCTCTACAAAACAAGTTATGATGTATTTATTTGTAAAAGAATGTAAAAAGAATCACAAAATATTTAGTTTTTGCAGTTCACATGCTTAATTCTTTGGCAGTCAATCTTTCTTTAAGGCTAATGTTTGACCTAGAGATTAGCTTTGAAGCAAGCTAATAAAACTTATCTTTCCATTTAAAGGAAAATGATATGATAAAGTATTATTTGTTCATACACAAAAAACAATACATTTAACTCTTATTTGACATCATATCAATGTAGTTACCAAAGAAATGGCTGAAAATTGCAGAAATGTGTTGATTTCTGAAGGGTCCTGAAACACCAAAGTTTTGAGGTGACTTTGTGTGAGGTCCCCTGATACAGCATGCACATGGGTGGGGCTAACTCAACATTGCCAGATGTGATTGGTATGCAATAAAAAATGCCAGGTAAGTAACAAATCACTGGATTGGTTAAAACAATGAGCAGCATAAAATATTATTTTCTCTTTTTTTAATTTGACTTCAGAGTTGAAAATGGGCTTAAAGGGTACATGGGCTTAATGGGTACACTTGCCCTAACTTCTATGGGGTTGTCACCCTTGAGCCAACCCTTCTTGGATAACTATGACCTGGATGACTGAGAATTTTCACAGACGTACTTTTCTTACTAATATTATTCACATAATATACATGTTTTTACAGTTTTCATCCCTAAAAATCATGTTTTTTATTTATTCTACTGATCTAGGCTAAAATGTGTTGAGGTTACTGATCTATACTGATACACACAAGTGCATTGGGTTTTATAAATGTGCTTTATAAACCAAAAGTCATTATTATTTTTATTATGAGAAGTCAATAAATGAACAAGGTTGCTGTTAAAGACATAAGATTTTTCACCAGTTTACTTCCTCCATGTTACAACACACTCACCAAATGCCTACATAATCATTATATGATCTGCATTTTGTTTTTTATACTTTTTTATAGTGGCCTTTAGTAAGTGATCGTTAGTGGTTTTTACTTATTCTGTTAAGGCCAAACATGTTCAGTTGATCATTTAATTGCAATGTAATTGTTTTAATAAAACAATTGGTTTACATTTACATCCGCAGAATCATCATAATTTTTCATAATTTTTATGCTAAAATATCTCAAAAGAGCTGTCTCCAAAATATGCTGATTAGTCATGTTGAATTAAAGGTTTATGAATGTCCAATTAACACTCCATTACACCCATAACTGTTACTCAAACAAGCAGTATAACCAATACATTAACTGTTGTCAACCCTGTTACTGACGTGTCAACCCTGTTACTTGTATAATATTCTAATATCATTTAAAAAATGAAAATAAAAAAGTAATCAACTAATTGTATATGTTTAGTAAGACAGGCTAATAATCCACTCAAAGTTGAATTTAGGTGTTTTATTTTTGTTTCCATACATTTTTCTTAAAACAGAAGATGCTGGGAGAGTGTCATTTGCAAATGAACGTATTCATCCACTAAAAAAAAAAATCAAACTTTCAATATTCTCAATTTTTTTGGGGGAGGGGGGTGTTATTTTTCACAGTATATCATATTTGAACTATACATGTATTTAAAACCTTTTCAAAAAGTAAATAATATGTCGGTAACAGGGTTGACCAAACACACACATTTACGTTGGTTATATGAAAAAACTTAAAAAAAATAAGATAGCCTGAGATGGCACGGCACATTTTCCTGAGAGGTAAGGATCTACTTCATCCAAAAAGGGGCTTAAAGATTTTCAAAACAGTACTTTGAAAATCAAACATTAAAAGTGGGAAATGGCACGTTTTCATATAATGACCCAGGAGGCTTCACTGATATGACGTTTTAGCAATCCAGTTATATATATATATACACTCACCTAAAGGATTATTAGGAACACCATACTAATTCTGTGTTTGACAGACCCAACAATGCTTGGGTAGGCCGTGGCATTTAAACGATGCCCAATTGGCACTAAGGGGCCTAAAGTGTGCCAAGAAAACATCCCCCACACCATTACACCACCACCACCAGCCTGCACAGTGGTAACAATGCATGATGGATCCATGTTCTCATTCTGTTTACGCCAAATTATGACTCTACCATCTGAATGTCACAACAGAAATCGAGACTCATCAGACCAGGCTACATTTTTCCAGTCTTCAACTGTCCAATTTTGGTGAGCTCTTGCAAATTGTAGCCTCTTTTTCCTATTTGTAGTGGAGATGAGTGGTACCCGGTGGGGTCTTCTGCTGTTGTAGCCCATCCGCCTCAAGGTTGTGCGTGTTGTGGCTTCACAAATGCTTTGCTGCATACCTCGGTTGTAACGAGTGGTTATTTCAGTCAAAGTTGCTCTTCTATCAGCTTGAATCAGTCGGCCCATTCTCCTCTGACCTCTAGCATCAACAAGGCATTTTTGCCCACAGGACTGCCACATACTGGATATTTTTCCCTTTTCACACCATTCTTTGTAAACCCTAGAAATGGTTGTGCGTGAAAATCCCAGTAACTGAGCAGATTGTGAAATACTCAGACTGGCCCGTCTGGCACCAACAACCATGCCACGCTCAAAATTGCTTAAATCACCTTTCTTTCCCATTCTGACATTCAGTTTGGAGTTCAGGCGATTGTCTTGACCAGGACCACACCCCTAAATGCATTGAAGCAACTGCCATGTGATTGATTGATTAGATAATTGCATTAATGAGAAATTGAACAGGTGTTCCTAATAATCCTTTAGGTGAGTGTATATCAGTGGTTGAGTAGTTACTTATTTTAACCTTGTGATGGGCAGAGGGTGGACCAGCTCAAAGCTGCATTGAGCCACCTACATACAAGAGTAAAATTGCTTGTCGATTAGCACCACCTATTGTAAAGGCGTGAATGTAATAACATCGATCATTTGCTTCGCTTTCTATGAGAAATGGCCATTTGTCAGTGATTCGCCTCTCATATTCGAGTCATATTTGATGTGAAAAGGCCATTACTGCCGATGCACAATCTTCACTTGCTACTACTATGCTTCACCACCGTTGAATTTCCACTACAGTTCAAGACTGAAATTTTGGAGGCGAATTTGCAAAGTGAAATAAAATAAACAGAATATTACCTGTCGAATAATAAAACAGAATATTTTGGAACTGACCTTGGAAGGTTAATATTTATCATTAAATTTTAACTATGAAATTTTGTGCAAAATATTTTCAATTGAAATATTCAAAGCTTTAATATACAACCACATGAAATTGCATCCCCCAAAAATGCAAGCACTGTTAAATAATTTTCAATTAGTGCAATTCAGCATGCTTTTTGTTTCAAAGACATTTGTCATTAATATACTTCCATACACCGTGTGCTTTGATAATTTGAGAACTACAGTACCTTAATTTCTATACACATATGTATAATGCAAAGATTACTTACATTCAGTTATCTATGCTCCACCACAAAGCTCATGGTTGTCCCATCAAAGGAGGGAGGGGCAACTATACGGGCACCTTGCTGTGATGTAATACTAATGACAGGTTTGGTGCCGTTGGTTGCTGACGGGCCTGGTGGTATCAGATACATGCTGCCTGTCTCGACCGTGTCCTCGCCCTCTGAGAAGGTGGAAGAGTTAGACTGGGGATTTGGGTGTGGTGGCAGAAAGGTTGGGGGATAGACCAGGTAGGTGGGTGGATAAACTGCCGCAGGACTGAGGGTAATCGGGGAGATGGATATGGGCACTGATGGGACTGATAAAGGAATGTCCAAGTACTGACCACTCTCTGGATGGTAAAACCGCTGGGTGGCTGGTTGCAATAGCACAGGGGTGTCCACTAAGTAATACTGGCCCGTGGTGGGGTCCAGAAGCAGCTTACGCTGAATGTGGGCGGGTGTGGGTTCTGCAGGGGGTGTGAGGCAGAGTACCTGGGGTTGGGCGGCAGGTACAGCGGGCATGGCGTGGTGATATATCGTGGCCGCCTGACTCTCTGGGGACCAAGACTCCATTACGATTGGTGAACGTTGCAAAGGCTGAATTGGAGGTTTTGGGTGACATGTAAGTTTGGAATCAAAAGCTTGAGTTTTAACAGGGATGGTTAGGTAATCGTCAGTGTCTGAGTGCGGAGGCTGCTGGTGCTCTGAAATTGAATTCCTATCTTTATCCGTGTCTTCACTTTTTACTTTAGGAGGACAGATTTTCAGTGACAAAGGCACTTTATGGGATTTAAAAGAATGGTCCTTGCTAGAAAACATTTGTTGAGCATGTTCATTCACTGTGTTTATATGGGTAGGTGCTTTTGGGATACTGCCCAGACTAAACACCCACTTGTTATTGAAAGAATCTGCCCTTTGGGCTACAAATTTAGCTGCTGGAATACACACTTTATCCTCATCCATCACCACACCCGCATAAGAGGCTGTGGTAGAGCCAGAGAGTTTCTCATTGTCAGTTTTTCCATATTCGTTATCAAAGTCCGTTTTGGTCGCCACTCCTTGCTCCTCTCGCGTGATTAGGGACAGGACGTGACTGTCCGTTATTGGTCGCGGCGCTTGCGTTTTGCGCTTCCATTCATTCCTATCAAAAACGTACAGCTGTTCCATGGTTTTCACAGCTGCCTTTAACTTTTCAAGCGCTATTTGATTTTTAACTTTAGATTCCGGTTTCTTCTCGCTGGCGTCTACTACTTTTTCCGCTTTTTGTTTTGCCGTTTTGGCATCTATTTTTAAGCTAAACTCTGGCTGTTCAGCCAAAGTCTGCTTTGCGCACGGGACTCTTTTAAAAGCACATTCCGATGTCAAAATGTCGCCCTCCTCGCGTTTAGAGGGGAGATTTACAGGCTCACTGGGTTTTGTGGCACTGTTTGTGTTCACAGACTGACATTTTATGACTATTGGTGTAGGAAGCGGTCCCCCTTTTAAAGGTTTGCTCCCCTCGCGTAACGCTTCTGTCGTGGGGTTTTCCAGCGCAACAACCGGGTATGAGCTTTTAACCAATTTACGCACATCTCGAACCTGGTGAATAGGAGTCTGAAACTTACATTTACTATCTCTGATATCCCTAACCATGAAATGCGGTACTTTGTCAGATATGGTTAGGCTTTTAGACGCGTTTGTCACCTTTTTGGGGCTGACGTTGCAATGTATTTTTGGAGTTAAAAGGTTGGCGATGTTAAACTGATTGCTTTGGTTTTCTTTGACACTTCGAAGGCGTATTTTGATTTCGGGCGCTTTTTGACACTGTGAGGTTTTATATTTGTCCACAGAGCACTGAAGCTGGCCTGAGTTTAGTTGTCCGCACCCTCCCCCGTCAAGATCTCCAGTCACTTTCAGATTATGTAATGAAATCCCGGCCGCTTCCTTTTCATTAGGCATAAATTGCGAGCTAGGGACATACAAGTGAGACATCTTAATCACCTTACTATTCTCGCCGTCAGCACATTCACTGCTTTCCATCACGGGTGTAATTGAGGTGTTTGGCGGGGTCTCATCCAGTGCGCACTTACATTCTCCATCACCGTTAACTTTAGATTCTTCCTCCCCATCTCTCCAGGTTTTGAAAGCACTCTTTTCACTAGGGGTCAGGGGAGTTTTTAGGGCGTCGCCTGGGTCACAGGGAGACTCAGCACTCTGGGAACATTGATTATCTTGTGACTGGTCATCTCTGAGGTCTTCTGGGGTTTCTGATGTCTGTCTTTGCACAATCTCTTTTTCTTTCTTTGCTGCATGATCCTTAGATAGAGCGCACAATGGTGCGCGTAATTCTCTTTCCATTTTACGTTCTTGCTCAAACTGCATTTTCTTGGAGATTACGTTTTTCAAAAGACTAGAGGCAAAGATGGCTTTCTTGTGGGAATCTTCCAAGGTGTCAGCCGTTTCACGGAGCTGATTTTCTGCTTCACATCCCGACTTGCTTGGCACGCTGCCCATGACGTCAGGTGTGGAACGTGACCTTATGGCATTCAGTGCGCGTTTTGCGCGCCTCTCGCGCGCAGGTATGCCTGCTCCGACATTGCAGCTGAAATTCAAGGTTTCAGTTAGTGTTAAGGTTTCACTGACACCTGGTTTGCTTAGTATCTCTATTTTCTTAGACGACCCAGGGGATATCTGTTGAGAGTTCAAGTTATTTTTCAGCGACAATATTTTTGTTTGTGGGTGTAGCGTATTAGTATGACCCAAATCTTTCATGTTTTTACACTCGGCGCTTTTATTCCCCTCCAAAAGAGGCGTAGAGTTCATGCGCGCCAGCTTGTTCTCCTCGCGTCCCTGTGTCATGTTGCTGTAATTCAAGTCGACGAAAGCGGACCATTTGTTAATACTCAGTCCGTGTTCTGACATTGAGGACTCACTCGAGCTGCTCAAATTTATTGCATCAAAGTATGGACACGCCAGACTCCTGAAGGACCGGGCGGTGAGATTGCGCACCTCTTTATCGGCGTCATCCAGTTCACTAACGGAACTGGACGCGCCACTGGAATATTCGTTAATGTCTTTACCTCTCTGTTTGCTCGCTAGGTGTTGGCGACCTGGAGGTGGGATGAAGTAGCGGTCATAAAGGGTCTCGCTTTTGGAGTCAGAGCTTCTGAACGAATAATGACCCAGCTCACCCGCGCGTCTGGTGTGAAAGCGGACATTCTTCTCTTCTAAAACAGCGGCATTGTCGTTGATGGCCCGCGAGGACGTTTTAATTGACAGCTGAATATGTCCTGCCGAATTTCTGCGGTCGTGTTGGATCTTACTCGCGCCCTCATCCGAGCTGGCACATTTGTCGGATTCGTAAAGTTCACTCTCGGTGCTGACCAGCGCACCAGTGTCGGAGAACTTCGCTGCGCGTAAAGTGTGCTGAACCTTATTGCTCTTTGACTTGCTTTGAATTCTTCCAAGCGTTGTCTCGTCGCTGTCAAATGACGCGTAATCAACAAATGAATATACCAGATTATCATCCTCGAAATCCCAGCAGGATCCGCGGCCAAACTCATAATCCACATCGTGATCCAACTCCGTTAGCTGAATCTCGTGCGTTGTTATGTAGCGGGACTCTGCGTCCGCTGCGCTCGTGCCATCTTTTGATTCGCAGCGGCTGTTCAAGTACATGTCAGTGTACTGTAACTCCTCCGTTTCATATTTGGTATTTTCGAGTTTTGCATTCGTTTCCGCATCCTTATTATTAACCTCATCTCCTGGCAAGTCATCCTCGGAAGGAACATTTATATTGCGTTCGCGCTCTCCATGAAGTCTCTCAGAATAGCACTTTTCAATTCCGACGTTATCCGCAGTACTCTCGTTTGATGGACTTTTATTAGCATTTTCGTTCCCTACTCGCTCTCCAGGACTCTTAATCCCGGAGACGGACGTGTCGCCTTTACATTTAAATATGGCCAGTTGGTTTCCTTCGCCTGTGAAAGTGACTTTTACCGTTTTTGTGCTATCCGTCTTCATGTCCACCGGATTGCCCAAGTCTACATAATTTGTTTCGTTGTGTTCGCCACCGTTGCAATGCTCTTTCTTGTGTTCCAGCGGCTTTTTGAACGATCCGGTGTCCTCTCTGCTCGCGATGGCCGTTTGAAGTGTCTCCATCTGCTCTTAACGGCGTCCCGCACGGAGATCAATGGTGTTGTCTATGACACCGGACCGCAGTACGGATTGTACGAGTGAGTACACTGGAACTGTGAGCGAGGGAAGACACTGTGATGATAGAGGGAGGGGGGAGAGTGACACAGAGAGGTGTGGGGGGGGGGGGTGCTCTACCTAAGGCACGACCTCTCGCTAACCCCCGGATATCTATATTGTAATTGGTAGGCTATATAATTACGCGTATCACTAATCAAAATCATGATAATGACAATCAACATGGTTTTACATGTAATTCATGATGACTTGATCTAATTGCCATTTGAATTAACATGGTGTAGGCCCATTCATGTATGATTAGACATGATGTCATACTGTACAAAACACACCGGTCTATTGTAAGCGCGCCTCCCAGAAGCGCATAAACATACACATAACGCTTTCGAAACATTTGTTGTCAACTGAATGTTATCAATGTCCGCCTCTGGCCTGCGACAGCTGCACGCTAGTATTAGAGCGAATGCCTTGCTGCCAACCACACAGGAGGCCAGTTGGCTCTGGGCAAGAGACATGAGAACCGCAAGCCAACAAAGAAAGAGAGAGCAGAACAACTGCGGAGGTGTGAGGGACATGAGTTCTTTTGAACGAACCGCCACTGTCCAGACGGAAATCAAAATGCCATCCAATAAGAAAAAAGGCTGTAAAGTATTTTAATAACTATAGTACATTTTAATAACTTATTGAAATAATCTTTTCAACAATTGGAAAAAAACAACGCATTGTGAGTCTCGGGACAATATAGAATTTATAGATATTTTATATTTATAGATAAATAAATATATATATAAAAAAAACAGACCACATTGAATCAAAAGACCAATTGCATAAATGCTTGTTTTATCTATAGTTAACTTTTTATTTTATTTTTATTTAATATTTTTTTTTGTAAATTCTATCCCATTACTACAATATTATCCTATGTTTGTAGTAACTTTTAGGTATATAAGCGAGTACAATAAAACCACACTAGGCCTATAGGTAATAGTCAACTAGCCTTTAATGAAGATTTAACCGAACAAGGCAATATTTTTTCATAAATGTTAAGTTGCATTTGATATACATTTTGAAGTAATTCATTACAATTTCTGTTGCCAAACACACACACACACACACACACACACACACATATATATATTAGGGCTGTCAATCGATTAAAATTTTTTATCAAATTAATTACGTGGTGTCCCGATTGATTAATCGTGATTAATCGCATATACAAATATTTGCTGAGAAAGCCCCTCATATAACAATAACTCAATATATAGTGATTATACATATTTTTATCAATATATAATTATACATAGTCATCTTTAAATATTAAAAATTATATATATATATATATATATATATATATATATATATATATATATATATATATATATATATAAATATTCAGATAATTAAAATGCATTACATTCTTGTAGCAGAGGAGTTCATCATTGATAAGACCATTCAAAAAGCAGCTTTAGAATACAATGTATTGTTTACAACCATATTATTGATCATAAGTCAATCATTGGCATACAGTTCACAGCAATCCATTTCACAAGTGAATTTGTCAATCAGTTCGAGATTTATTATGAGGGCTTGTTTAAGGTCCCATGAATTTACACCTACATCAGACGTCTTGGGTGTGTTGCGTCATAAACATAAAATCTTTAGGTCACTGTGTCTAGTTAAATATAGTTTCATACGCAATCTTTAAACACATCTTGAGATCTTAGATTGCATTTGCACTCCTTCGAATGTTTTGAACGCAAGAATGTAACGCACGTTTGTGTTGTTCTTCACTGTATAAACTGTGCGTTGCTCATACAGCTGAAATTTCACTTACTGCCCTCTGGAGTAAACAGGTGGTACTACAAGCTTACAATTCTCAGGAATGTTCCTTATTATGGTCCGTGGGTATGCGATTAATTGCGTTAATTTTTTTAACGTGTTATTTTTTGTCAAATTAATCGCACTGAATTAACGCTTTAAATCAACAGCCCTAATATATATATATATATATATATATATATATATATATATATATATATATATATATATATATATTAATGCATTATAGCTTTTATGTAGCCGAAACTTGTTAAAGAAGGTTCCCACACAAAAACTGAATTTCAAAAATAAACCTACCCTGTGAAATATTCAGAAATATTCTGGAGTACACCAGCCTTGGGCTACTCTGCATAATAAATAAAACATACATCATTAGTTAATGTGCATTTAAATAATTTGAAATGCTAACACTTTAATTTAGCCTTTAGCCTATTTATAGGTTACTCATATCTGGATGTACATAAATGGTTAAACATTTTATGTTTGTAAACAGACTGGTACAAAAAAAGTAATTAAATCGAACAGAAAACACAAACCTTTGCAATAAATAGCAATTTCATTTAATATTAAAGGAATAGTTCACCCAAAAAATGAAAATTCTCTCACCATTTACTCACCCTAATGTCCTCCTAGATGTGTATGACTTTCTGTCTTCCTTATAAAAGACATTTACATAGTCTTATCTTTGTATTTTTGTCTGAATTTTATATTATTTAAAGGGATAGTTCACCCTAAAATGAAAAGTCTCTCATCATTTGCTCACCCTCATGCCAGACATATATGACTTTCTTTCTTCCACAGAACATAAACAAACATTTTTATAAGAATATTTCAGCTCTGTAGGGTCTTACAATGCAAGTGAATGGTGGCCAGAACTTTGAATGTCCAAAAAGCACATAAAGGCAGCGTCAAAGTAGTCCATATCTTTGTAAGTGATATGATAGGTGTGTTATAAATATAAAGTATAAATCTCCAATTTCACTTTCACATTCTTCTTTTGTTTTTGGTGATTTCACATTCTTTGTGCATATCACCACTTAATGGGTAGGGAGGAGAATTCATATTAAAAAAGGACTTAAATATGTCTGTTTCTCACCCACACCCACCATATTGCTTCTGAAGACATGGATTTAAACATTTGAGTCTTATAGATTACATTTATTCTGCATTTATGTGCTTTTTGGACCTTCAAATTTCTGGCCATCATTCATTTGCATTGTATGGACATACAGAGCTGAGATATTCTTCTAAAAATCTTTGTTTGTGTTCAGCAGAAGAAAGTCATACACATCTGGGATGGCATGAGGGTGAATAAATGATGAGAGAATTTGTATTTTTGGGTGAACTATCCTTTTAATAATAAATCACAACAATAAGCAATTTTGATCAGTTCTAACTGTACGGTAGATAATATAATGTATTAATATAATAACCTACACGATTGGTGCATTAATTGTCCAGTAGAACTGATGTATTGTCACTGTTTAAATTGAAGAATAGTTGCAGAATAATGGTTGAGAAATGTGAGCATTTTAAGAGTTGAGAAGTTTATGGAAAAATGTAAGCCTATCAACACAGGGAAAGAGGTGAATATCCGAAAGTGCTCCAAGCTGCATGTGTACCACCCCAGTCAGCAGTTAATCTATCCTACGGGGAGCTGTGGAGGAGCCGGGTACAGGGCTATTTATTTTAGGGGTACCAACTGCTCTGTTCAAAAATGTAATTGACACTATTGGTCCTTGTGTGCTCTCTATAATGAATAATTCACTGACATCTTGTTATGTTCCAATTTATTTCAAAAAAGCTTCTGTTCAACCACTTCTTAAAAAAACAAACCCGGATCCATCTTTGCCCCAAAACTATAGACCTATTTCTAAGTTACCGTTTATGGCTAAGGTTTTGGAAAAAGTGGTTGCTAATCAACTAACAACTGTTTTGGATGCCTATAATGTATTTGACAAATTTCAGTCTGGCTTCCGTCGGTTGCACTGAAACTGCTCTCCTTCGAGTTTCAAATAATTTGTTAATGCAAGGTGATGCAGGTAAATGTTCTGTACCGATTCTTTTAGATCTCACAGCTGCTTTTGACACTGTCGATCACTGTATATTAGTGGAATGTCTTAGAAAAGGTGTTGGTATCTCTGGAACAGCCTTGAGGTGGCTTATCAGATATGTCTTTTTCAGTCAGAGTTCAAAATTATGTCTCATCAACAGTATCTGTGTCCTGTGGTGTTCCCCAGGGCTCTGTTTTCTCAAATTATATTTGTTGCCTTTAGGGCAATTAATAAGTACATTTCAGTGTGTATGTTATCACTGTTATGCAGATGATATTCAACTATATATTTTTTTAAGCCTTGTGAAATTACTAAATTGTCTATTCTTTTAAATTGCTTAAACTCTATAAAAGATTGGTTGGCTGATAACTACTTGCAGTTAAATGCAGAAAAAACAGAAGTTCTTATTTCTGCTCCTGCTGGTGTTCTCCCAAAGGTGATGGAAACTCTTGGTCTTTTATCTCATTTTGTTAAGCCAACCCTTCGAAATTTGGGTGTTTATATGGGGCAGACTGAGTCTTAATCAGCATGTTAATTCTCTTGTGCATACTTGTTTTTATCAGTTGAGAAATATTCCTAAACTAAGGCCAAATTGTGTCCACAGTAGAAATGGAGATGATTATACATGCGTTTATTTCCTCTCGCCTTGATTATTGTAATTATTTTTACTTGTCTTAATGCTGCATCCTTGAAATGATTACAAGTGGTTCAAAATGCTGCTGCCAAACGTTTAGTCATCAAAGAGATCACATGTAACACCAATTTTAATTTCTTTACATTGGCTCCCAGTACAATTTAGGATAAAATGTAAAATTCTTGTGATGTGTTTAGAGCATTGCATGGTCAACCTCCTACTTGTATAAAAATGATGTTGCAACCTCATAGCTCCTGCAGGAATCTGAGATCTTCAGAACAGGTCCTGTTAGCTGTTCCTCGCTCTAGACTAAAGACTAAAGTTGACTGCACCTTTGAAGTTGTTGCTCCCTAATTGTGGAATGCTCTCCCTTTTGATTTAAGATCTGTGGACTCTGTGGTCATTTTTAAAAAGCATCTAAAACCAACTTGTTTAAAATGGTTTTTATCTAATTTGAACTTTGTGACGTCTGTTCTAGAAAGGTGCTATAGAAATAAAAACAACACCCGCTGTTATTACGCAAAGCACTTGTATACAGAGTAAATGGGCCCGCCCTCATCTCATGTATTACCATCATGTGTTAGAAAAGCTGAGAGATAGGTCTGACAGTTGTTTATCTAATGCACAATGGTAATGGTTTTGAGTGGTCGTATTCACACCAGCTTGCAAGCTGCTTACAAACTTGTAGGTGTCCGAATTTTTAACGACCTCCACAAAGCAGATAAATTTAGGCAGCTATTTAAAATGTGGACGCCACTCACGCAAGCACCTCCAGATCAGTTACTCACAGAGGGCCATATAAAACAGCAGGTGGCAAATCATGAGCGCCATTAATCAAAGCACAGACATTATCGTGGTATGTCCTTCTCTCTTTCTCACTCACTCTGCTGTGCTGGTCTTTCACCCTTCCATTGACCCCAAAGGTCAATACGGGTTATAGGACATTATCAGCAGGGTTAAAGCAGCACAGACTGTAAACCACCGGTCAATCAAAAAGCAGCAGTGGTACAGCACAAGGTACATGTAGACCATGCATGTAATATGTAATAAGCCATGCTCATGCTAATATTAGGCCACTGTAAGGTGCACAAATCAGGCAATGACAAGATGTCTATTGCCTTTGAGTGTAGATGAACTATAAAGTAATGTAAGTGTGTGTAGAAAGGCCTTCTGGTCTATTATTATGGCTGTGATTCCAACTGCACAATTTAGCAGGCAGCTTGCCACATGTCCCTGCGTGCATTAGTTGAGTCAGTGTGAGTGATGATTAAAGTGCGGAGGGTTTTGGATTTCAAAACTGCTATGCTGAGACTTCACAATCAGGTCATAAGAACGCAACCGGCATGAGAACAGGAATAAAATTCACCTCCATTTAAGAAGCTTATTAAACTTTACCCAATAAATGAATTAGCCAAATTTGATGTAAACACTGTCAAATAACTTCACATTCTTAGTATGTCCATAGTTTACATAAGTTTGAGGACATTGGATAAAACTTGATAAAAATTATTATGCTCTTCATAGACTCAATAAGAGGGAAATTTACGGTCTGAAGCAGAACATTTATGGTCTAAACGTGTGGCTTATACATTAACAGCTCTGTGCATCAGTGCATCTCATGAAAACATGTCCAGGTCAAATTTCAGGCCAATATCAAATAATCAGTTTTGCATACATTTTGCATTATTAAATTTGCATTAATTACGTTTTTGCATGTTGACATTATTTTCATAAAAATATATGTTCTTCCCCAACTCTCATTACCATGTGTTCAGACATTTTACTTGGAGTTTTTTATTTATTTGTTCCCAGTAGTGATTCTCTTTATATTTTAATTACTGTAGTATACATAATGCATTTTAATTCCAATAGTTTTCCTAAATATGAAAATTCTCTTATCTTTATCTCAGCTATAGGTCCATACAATGCAAGATGACAGGGACCAAAACTGTGAAGCTCCAAAAGCACATAAAGGTAGCATAAAAGTCATCTTAATGACTCCAGTAGTTTAATCCATGTCTTCTAAAGTGATTTGATAGTATCACTTATTGTTGGGAAACAGATCAATATAAGAGTCCTTTTTTTTTACTATAAGTTGTTTTTATTTTTTTGCCGATTCACATTCTTCGTGCATATCGCCAACTACTGGGCATGGAGGAGAATTAATAGTAAATAAAGGACTTAAATATTGATATGTTTCTCACCTACACATCATATCTCCTCTGAAGACATGGATTTAACCACTGGAGATATGGATTACATTTTGCTGGCTTCATGTGCTTTTTTATCTTCAAAGTTTTGGTCCCTGTTGACTTACACTGTATGGACCTACAGAGCTAAGATATTCTTTGTTTGTGTTCAGCAGAAGAAAGTTATACACATCTGGGATGGTATAAATGTGAGTAAATTATGAGAATTTTCATTGTTGGGTGAATTATTCCTTTAAAGGCAGTACAACAATTACTACTACTATGATCTATAAATAATTTACCATTGAAATAATATACTGCATCTTTTTTTATGTAACAGCATTGATAATGGGTGGGGGAGGGGGTGGATATTTAATTGTAATGAAAATAAAGTCACAATACAAACAATATTAATTGTCCTAAAATAGCCTTCATTTTCTTTAAGCAAAATTTAAAAATGTCTTATTTCTTATGTTTTCTTTAGGTGTGAAACTTGACCAGGACATATTCTTGATAGGTTTCATGAGATTGCATGTACTTCACAAAGATGCATCCACATATGCTTGCATATAATACATACAGTACATGTGTATTTTTTGTATTTTAAAGGTAAACTAAAAGGGTGGTTAAAGGAAAGTTCCTGGTTGCTAGTCAAAGTATTTTCTACTATGTATTTTCTTAGTTGTAGTCACAATATCCTTTGGTTGGTTGTACTGCCCAAAGTGGCCAGACACTAAAGAAAAAAAAAAAGCCAACAAGATATAGGGCTAACATTAATAATGTCAGCAATGCAAGGCATCTGTAACCCTGCTCCTGTGGACATTATACGACAAAATGAACACAATGCATTCACTCATACACACAAGACTCCAACAGCAAAGTGATAAAAGTGGGAATGTGGTCACTAGTCTGATCTCTAAACATATGGGGTCAGTCCCTGAAGAATTATATGCGTGTTTGTGGTCATTCTGACATTACATTATAATAGCTGATAATAATCATTCAATACAAACATAGAACAGAGTAGAAAAATAGCTTTTGCTCATATGCCTAAAGTTTATTTAAAATACAAGAGGTCCTTTTTACACAACTTTTATAGACTAAGTTCATTACTTTTTAACTACAGAAATGATCTACTCCACATCTGGTATGCTTTGTTGAAGGTGAGTTGTGAAAAAGAGTGACAATGAAGGAATGAGTTTGTGTTTGTGCTTTTTGTGAGTATGGGAGGTTTGATAATTTGCACACAGTCATTTTTTTCCTCATTAAAAAGTGGAACTCCTAAAGACATGAATTGTCATTTTGCAATATATGAAGAAAATCATGACCACTCACATTAAAATGAAGATTCCAGTCATATCAGTAACCTTATAAAAGCTTTTTTTATTGTACATGGAGAGTATCCACACATGGGGGCTGCTATGTTAGATGAACTACCGATTACTACTCGCTCAATCTCCATATCCGTCCTGTTATTTGACACTTTCACTCAATGATTCAAGTAATCATGGCTGACTGTGAATACTACATTTCATGACATCTGAAACTGAAAACTATTGATTTTAAATGATGATACATCCAAGTCACTAGGTGTCAGTAATCCAAGATGACTCAAAGACAAAAGTTACCTTAAGTTTTAGTTTTACAAGTAATTCATAAGTAGGTGCCATTTTAATTTGTCTACAAAATAGATTTCAAGCATTGAAGCAAACCCTGTAGATAAAATGCAACCTCAAGTGTGCCACGACTTTTGACCTGACATATCCAAAGACTACAATCAATGGTTCTACAATAAAATGGTGGTAACTTGTTATAGGCCAACAAATGAACAGAGCAATTCTGAAAGCTTCTATCACGTTTTGAATAATATCTCATATTCATTTGAGTTTGATATTATTTCAGTGCGGAAACAATAATTATAGTGATTGTGTATTTTGCCAGAAAATATAGTTGTTCACTATTGTAAATAAAGAAAAGAGCTCGAAACCGTTTTCTTATGGCTGATCTAATGTGACTGAATTTTTTTTGTCAGGATTTTTAGTTTGATGTTTACGAGCTGATACAATGAACCAAGAGAATCACTGTGAATGAAATGTTGTGTTGACTCCTTTTCTTCGCTGGATATTTGGCACAAGATCAACATCGCCATCTACTGGTTATGTTGTGGAAAACATTGAGATTGAGCGCATTTACGTTACAAACGTGCATAATAATATTCATTTATCGTCTACAATGAACAGAATTGCGCAAACATTAACATACATGCAAAGAAAAAGTGCCAAAGTATAATAAAAATAAATAGAGAAAAGGGTGATATTTTTTATTTATCTTTCCATATAAAACTTTATTATACAGGCTCTGATCAGCCTGTTTGCGTTTACATTTTTTATAAAATACTAGAGTATTGTTTAAAAATAAAACAAACAAACAAAAAAGGTATGGAGACAGACTTTTTCATTTTATAAATGTTGAACTTGTCAATTATTGTTGTGTAAATATTATTAATAGGCTAATGCTATTTTCTTTCTATTTCAAAGCCACTGCAAAATACTATTCTTTTTATTTCATCAAAATAACTACTAACTGACACACGGTGAAGCGCCATTGACCACAAAGTGTAAAATTAAAGCATTAATCGGAAAAAGAATTCAAATAGTTAGAACAATATTGCACATTCTTGGATACATAACATTTACAAAATCTATAAATACTTCACGCACAAAAAAATTAGTTTAATTCTTCAGCAACTGATTTAATAGGCAATGAAAGTGACGAGAGGACGCTTAGCAGCGGATATTTGCGAACTCGCATTATGACGTCATAATGATTTAGAACTCGCTGACGCATTATGCCAATAAAAGCAGTAGAGAGTGAATCGACTCTTCAGTCTGTATTTTTGCAGTGATGGATTTTTATCGCTCTTCAGACAGTATGAATAAAACTTTCAAGACAACATTTCATGGGGCAATGGCTCCAATCAAAGAGAGTCTTACCCCGCTGGATTTCGAAAGAAATTCCATGCTTCCACCTATTACAGCTCCGGTAAGAGTTAGACTATATATATAAACAAAATATGTATCACATAATTTAATTGTTTATAAAAATATATAAATAAATAGTTATATATGAAACTAAATTATTTTTGTAGATAGATAGATAGGTTATATATTAATATAGAGAGAGATAGGTTATATATGAGAAATAGTAGTATATAACTATGCAAGTATGGCCAGTCCCAGAGTTATGAATAATGTCACTAATATGACTAATAGAATAGATTAGTTTCTGATATCACAGATCCAATGGTCATGGATAACCTGTAAATATCTAAATATTTTATTGGCAAGAAATTGCTATTTGTCAGTGTAATCTCTATAAAAAGATTTTTTTTAATTCGTAAATCACAAACAACTGGAAAAGTCACAAAAATGTCATTTTCATTGGGTTTTCTTATTTTCTGGGTCAAAAGGTGAGGGAAATCTGTAATATGTTGACAGTGCAAGTTTAACTCTATGCTATGCCATTGTCTGCTTAGGTGTCAGCTCTCGTCTCACACCAAGCACCTCTCCATGGAAAATCCACTTTCATGACACTCGATTCAAAACCACAGCTTCAACTACCAGCAACATGGGAAGTGATTGACCCATACTTGATTCTGCCCAACAAGTAAGTTCAATTGCAATGTAAAGAACAGCATGACTATAATTGTAATTTTAGGCATAAACCAATTTTCTTTTCTTTCAGATACCGCAAAAGTGTTAAGAAGACCCTAAAAGAAAAACACATTAGCAAATCACAACTGTGCAATGTGATAAAGGAAACTGTTGAGTGCATAAAAACTGTTTCCATGGATGTGGTCCTTCCAGTTTTTTCCATCTGCATGGAAGAGGAAAAAAGTCTGTTTGAGAAAGCTCAGGTACTTCAAAAGAGAGCTGAAGAGTGGAAGTTCAACAGTGACATCAATCTTAACATTGATCCTATTGACAATCATGGAATCTCAGATGTGAGCTCTGCTGAAAAGGCACGCATCATCGGGAAGAAAATTTTTGCCTGTATGATGCAGTTCTTGCACAGCAAAGATGTGTCAATGATGCCACGAGGACGCTCGATGGAAATACTTGGGCTATTGGGCAACTTTAGAGCATCAGAGCAGTGCTTCAATCAGGAGTTAATCATCAGGTTTACTAAAGATCTGGTGATCTGTGTTTACAGTGAACTCCTAGCTAACAACATGGGCAAGGCACTACATGAAGATGACTTGTTCTCTGAGCTTTTGATGTTTGAAGGGCCCACTCAAATGTTTGTACGCCAGGAATTCTACCTGGACGTGCTTCATCACTTCTCTCAGTGCGCAGCAAAGAACAACCTGAAAATATTCCTGAAATTGGATGGCTCCAGCACCTTGGAATTGACCTGGGACTCTACTAGCTCCACAACCATCACAAAAGCTGAGAAGACTACACTGAATGCCCTCAGCAAATTAGTGAACAGCACAGTGATGGATATCATCAATGAAGTCACTGAAAATCCTCTACGGACTGCAGAGATCGTCAGGCAAGGTACATGTACTATTGTTTTCATCCACTTGCTGTCATTGTGTATAATTTCTAAAGTATATTTTATAATCAAATTGAATTGTTTACCAATTCATGATGTTGTTTTAGGGAAGAAAGCAGGTATGCAATCCAGTGATGCTACTTCCAGATGCTTTGAGCACCTGGATGAGGCGGAACTGTTGGGAAGAAGATCTCCCAAACCTGATGTGATGCCTGAGAATGAAATGCTCAGTCTAAGTGCTGGAAGGAAGGACGAAGCTGAAGAAAAAGAGGAAGAGATAGACATTGAGGAATTGCTTGGGAAGGATGCATCTCCAGCTCCCACTGAGAGAAGCAGTCATCATACCCAAGAAAGCAGACTACATAGTGCTTCTATAAAGCATGAATGTAGCTGTGGTAATGTTGACCAGGGTCTTTACTGTCAACCAGACTGTCAGCACTGGGCAGTTGAGGAAAACAGAAATTCCACTAGGAGACCTGAAACACCAATGGAAGTAACCCCTGAGGCCTCTTTCATTTTGCCATACCACCTTATAGAGAGCATTGTTGAAGGACTTGTTTCACAGCTTGAGGCTACATTTGATGTGAACATCCCCGGCATCTACCTGTGTGACAGACTTGTCGACAACGTGGTAAAGGGACTGGAAAAGCTTACAGAAAAGAAAATTATTCATGGCAGGTCTAGACAACACTGGTCTACCAATGATACTACTATTTCAAACATTGTTGATGAAGCCCATGACATCCTGGCACAAAAGAGGTATTTGAGGGCGGCATGGTATGAGGATGAGATGGCTGTTGCCTATATGACAGTTATCTTGTCAGCAGTCGTCTTTGACTACACCATGGTGCATGTGAAGGCACAGACGAGTGACTGTACGCCATATGGGTCAAGGGCTGAGTCCTGCAGTCCCGTGAACAGTGAGAAAGAACTGATCCAGGCATGTGCTTCAACAACTGACAGTGACGATTCAAGTACTGAAATGAGGCCTGGAACTTACCTGGTTGAGCGAGAAGATTCGGATCAGGGAGACATAGATGAAGATCTCATTGAGGAGAGAAGATCTCCCAGTCTGCCTCCCAGACAAGAAACACCTAAAGCAAAGAGAGGCCGCTCTTTGCTTTCTCGTATCCGAGCCTCCCTATCCAGAATCTTCAGGAGAAAAAAATAGATGCCAAATGAAACCATGTCCTTGAGAAAATGGTCAGCATAGAAATGCAACCAGAAAAAAGATGGGAGAGCAATCATAAAAAGATGCCGTAACAATAAAAAAAAAAATGGAGTTCACCCCCCCAAAAAAACACATTAATAAAAAAATATTGCTATGCATGAACTGGCCTTTTTTGTTACTTGTTGTGTACATTTATATGACTATTTTCATAATTTGTTTTGTTATACAAATCAATATTTCAATACTCACAAACTAAATATATATATATATATATATATATATATATATATATATATATATATATACAAATATATAAATAGTTTGAGATTTTTGGGAGAATGACACAATTGCGTCATTAACAGTGCGTCTTGAGAATGGGCAGCAGCCACTGGGATTGGTGGATCTTTTGATGGTTACGTTCTTCATCAAAAATTCTGTTCTAATTAACAATCTTGTAATTAATCTTGTAGGTTATCTTTATTGTTAATAATCAATTCCCCTATGGAACAAATTAATGGAATATTTACTCACAGTTTTTAGTTTTGTTATTAGGAGTGATTCTTTGAACTAGGTTAAGTAGCACCTTTTTAGACTGTGGATGTGCTTTATTCATGCGGATGACCCAGGTTTGATTCCCCCTTTTGTCCCACTTTTTCTCATCATGTTTCCACTCTTATTATTTCCTTTAATTCTATTTATAATAATAATAAGTACAAATTAATGTAAAGGTTGATGGCCTCACAGTGATTTGTTCACAGTGAAGGTTGGGGAGTTGAGAGAAGGTTTTGATCTGGGTAAAATTAACCATGGTTTTACTACAGCAATATTGGAGTAACCATGTTTTTTTGGTGGAAGCCATAGTTTTAATGCAATTAACCATGGTGTTACTAAAGCAATATGGTGTTAATAAAGTAACCCATGTTTAATTTCGTGTATACCTTGATTTGACTACAAAACACCAGGGTGATACTGTGGTTACTGTAGTAAAACTATAGTACATTTTTGTAAATGCAGGTTAGGTTTAGGGGTAGGGGTTGGTTTAGGGTGTCTGTGGGACTCTAAATAAACACAAACACAGTGCAGTAATACTGTATGTTAGTATTTAATTAGGGGTGCAAATAGCATTTAACACAATTTGCACTTAGTGCAAAGAATGTGCTTTTTGTTGCTATTTACACTAAATCATTCTTTTTCTAGACCAACAGGAAGTCTTCATCCAGATATTATAAAAATATCTGACAAAAAGTATTATTTGTTTATGAGCTTTTATAACTGGAAAAAAAATGCTTGGGTTCACCTTCAACAACCGTCTATCCAGCCACCAATGATTCATGGCATGAGATCGTTTGGCTTTCATACCTTTACATTTCTTGTTGAAGCGTTTTTGCTTCAGCACATCCTTGTTCTCCACTCTGCTCTCTTTGGCTTCCTCCAGAGCGTCCTCACTGCTCCACACGTCCAGAGAGCATTTCACCACTTTAACGTTAACAATAAAGCCACAAAGCAACACACAATTTATGAATACAACATTTACAACTAAACTAATAAAAATGAAAAACCAAACAAACATTCCCCTTCTGTCACTCACTCGACGTTGTGTAGATGTAGTGACACTACGGGTCGCCATTGAGAACCCAGACACACCTCAATCTTTGCGAAAAGGCCAATGGGAATTGGCATGTGGAATTTGCATACCACTCCCCCGGACATACTTGTATAAAAGGAGAAGGAATGCCCACTCTCATTCAGAATTTTTCTTCGGAGCCGAGCGGTTGTGTATCAGTGAGCTGAATTCTTCTGCTGTCCCATTCACCTCAAAGAAGCGCATGCTGTTGGATATACGGCGCATTACAGTGACTTTCTCTCCTTCTGCATGCCTAGAGTAGATTTCGCCCCTGGGCTCTTCGGCAGCGCTACTAAGAGAGTATATTTCTGCAAAAAGAGTATATTTCCTCTTTAAGAGCAAACACATTGACGTGAATATCTTTTGAAAAAGTGTCTTTAAAAAGATGCCTTTGTGTGTTTCCTAGATGCGGTCGTTGTCTTTCCGTCTCCGAAAGCCACGGGTGCTGCCTCATGTGTCTGGGGCATGTGTCTAAGACAGAAATACCCACTGAATAAAATAAAATGTGTTCCTCATTGTCTTTGAATGGTCTAAATTTAGAGCATAGATCAAAGCAAAGTGGAGACATACAGAATGTGGCAAATTTGGGACATCATCCATGACAATTCTTCCCTCCAATGCATCCACGTTGAGGGCATGTGGACGTTTGGCAGGCTTGCCTTCAGGTAAAACTGAGCAGTCCAACATCTAATTAGCTGAAGCCTGCATCTACATCTGAATCCTATAAGAGAATGAAAAATAGGAAGTGTGAATTTCTGTTCAGTGCTGGATGTATTCTATTGACCAGGGGCTGTTCATGAACCAAAACTTTAAACATTAATTTTGTTAACATTTATTACATTACATTTATTCATTTGGCAGACGCTTTTATCCAAAGCGACTTACAAAAGAGGAAGAACATCAGCGAATCATCTTAGGGAGACAGTGGTACAAAAAGTGCCATATTACAAAGTTTTACTATCATCATAATAGTATACAAAACAGATTTAAGTGCAACAAGAAATGTAAATATATATATATATTTTTTTTTTTTTTTTTATTATTGACCGGTTAAGTGCTTTTGGAAAAGATGTGTTTTTAGCCGTTTTTGAAGATAGAGAGTGAGTTAGCTTCCCGGATTGAGTTGGAAAGGTCATTCCACCACCGTGGTATGATGAAACTGAAAGTCCGGGAAAGTGTTTTGGTGCCTCTTTGTTTTGGTACGACAAGGCGACGTTCCTTAGCCGACCGCAGGCTTCTGGTGGGAACGTAGCTCTGCATAAATGTTTTTAGGTATGCTGGAGCAGACCCAGTGACTGTTTTATATGCCAGCATCAGGGCCTTGAATTTAATACGTGCATGAACCGGCAGCCAGTGGAGAGAGACAAAGAGTGGTGTAACATGTGCTCTCTTAGGTTCATTAAAGACCAGACGTGCTGCTGCATTCTGGATCATTTGGAGAGGTCTAATAGCACATGCAGGAAGGCCTGCAATGAGAGCATTACAGTAGTCCAGTCTAGTTATGACAAGGGACTGAGCGAGCAGTTGTGTGGCATGTACAGAGAGGAAGGGTCTTATCTTCCTGATATTGTAGAGTGTAAATCTACAAGATCTTGCAGTTTTTGAAATGTGGTCTGTGAAATTTAGCTCATCATCAATGGTTACCCCTAGATTTCTGACCGTTTTGGAAGGCGAAACTGTAGTTGGACCCAGCTGCACGGTGATGTTGTGTTCAACAATAGGGTTGGCTGGAAAGACAAGGAGTTCTGTCTTGGCAGGGTTGAGTTGAAGGTGGTGTTCCTTCATCCAGGCCGAGATGTCTGCCAGACAGGCAGCGATTCGAACGGTCACTGTGGTGTCGTTGGGCTGGAAAGACAAGTAGAGTTGCGTGTCATCAGCGTAGCAGTGGTAAGAGAAACCATGTGACTGGATGATGGGTCCCAGTGATGTTGTGTATATGGAGAAGAGAAGTGGCCCAAGCACTGATCCCTGAGGTACCCCAGTAAGTAACTGGTGTGGCTTGGATACTTCCCCTCTCCATGCTACCTCAAAGGACCTTTCTGGTCCTTTGAGGTAGCATGGAGGTTAACCACAGCAGGTGTACAGTGCTCAATGCAAACATCAAGCACAAGGAAATGTAATCAAGCTTTAAATCATGAGAGAGATGACAAGATTTACAGAGTTACAAAACAGAACATATTGTTTCAGAAGACATTGATGAAATCACTCATCATAAGGGTGAATTATAATTTTTGGGTGAACTATTCCTTTAAACTTTGTTTTCTAGTTTACTCTATCATAGAGTAAGTGTATATGACTTTCTTCTTTCAGCCAAACACAGAGTTATATAAAAAAATATCCTGACTTTATGAGCTTTATAATGAGAGTGAATGGAACCTTAGATTTTGAAGCCCAAAAAAAGCGCATCCATCCATCATAGAAGTAATCCATATGACTCCAGGGGGTTAATCAAGGCCTTCTGAAGTGATGCGTTTTTTTAAGAAACATATCCATATTATAACTTTATAAACTATTATCACTGGCATCCGGTAACACCGTCCGCACGCTCACAAGAGAGTCGAGTTCCGGCGTATGACGTAGGCGTAGCATATGCTTCGGTGATAAGTGACAAAAGAGCAGCGGATAGAGAAAGCCAGTGAACGGCCATGACCAGAAGCCAGTTATTACAGTTCATAAAGTTATAAATATGGATATTTTTCTTACAAAAATGCATCACTTCGCTTTAGAAGGCCTTTATTAACCCCCTAAAGCTGTATGGATGATTTTTTTAATGGATGGTTGCGCTTTTTTGGGCTTCAAAATCGAAGGTACCATTCAATCCCATTTTTAAGCTTGGAAGAGATAGTGATTGTGTATGGCTGAAAGACCATATACACCTAGGATGGCTTGAGGGTTATAGTATATTTTTCAATATTCTAGTATGTTTTTATATATTTTCAATATTCTAGTATGTTTTTATATATCAAAACACTTATATGAGTTTCCAGGCCTTTGTGTGACCCAGGAGAGAGCATATGAGTTTACTAAAAGTGTTGATGCTGCAGAGAACACAAAGAATGGTATATAACCTTGAAAAACAGGTGTATTTCTTCAAAGACAAAATGTGTTTCTGTTAATCAATAGTATACTGATGAGAGTCCTTGGTGTGTTTCTTTTGTGCTGGCATGTATCTTTTCAAAGATACTTTTAATCAGTTATTATAAGAATGGTGTCTTGTTTTAATAAGCTGAATGTATGATATCTTTGCAGCTGGTGTTTTGCTTTTTCTGTTAATCAGCAGTATTTTAACATATATCCTTGACGATATCTCTTATATGATATGTTTTTGCCATGGTGTTTTGTCTTGATGAGTTAAATATCTTTGGAGCTTGCATTTTCTTTCATTAATCAAATGATAATGTGAAGGAACAAACAAGGCCGTGAAACAAACAAGGCCGCCTCATTGTAAGGGTTTCCATGAACTATGACATATGTCCAAAATATGTGAAGTTACCAGCTGATGTATGTTTTTAAAAAATAGATAGGCGGGGGATTTTCCACCAATATTTAATTAATGAAGGATATAAAACATATTGGTGGCGAGGGAAAGAGACTAGGGCAATAATCCCATTGGTCAGAGATAGTGGGTAAAAGATAACAAAAGGTATATAATTGAGAACTTAGGAGGATAATGTCAGAACGGACAGCTGACCAGTCTCAAGTTTGTTGTTGTTCAATAAACTACAACTTTGGCATCTGGAACTCAAGACTCCGAGAGTTTTCTTACAACTTAGAGAGATTCATCGTGATTTTCCACGACAGGGTGAGTAAATTATGGGCTAATTTTTTTTTAAATAATACATTTTTGGGTGAACTAACCCTTTAAGTACACAGAATTGAATTTACAGTATATTTTATTGCATTAATTTAATTTAAAATCACCAATGTCACAACTCAGAAGTATAAACGGCGATAAAAAAACTTATGAAACTCATCCTGAAAAATTACTCTGGGTCATCCCCAAGAGGATTGGAAGACCCTGAAGCACTGCAGTGCAAACATGTGTTACATCAGATGACTACGAAAAAGTAGATACAGGTAGATGTGAGGGTAACAATCATAGCCAAATTATGATTTAAAGATGACACTTTTCACTTCAAGTATATTTATCAAAAATATATTTTTAGAAAATATACTAAAGTACAATTATTTTAAAGTGTGTTAAAAGCTGTATTGTGAAAATTGGTAAAAGCAAGATGCTAATATACTTTAAATATATTTAAAGTTAGTACAATTTTGGTAAGTATATTTGCAATATACAATTGAAAAAAATTATATATTTAAAATACAATAAAGTATACTTTTTTCACTAGGGTCTGCATCCTCTGTAGCAGCAAAAGTCACATACAAGCTAGTCAATGACTAACTTAAATAATTTACCTCTAAAGACGCTTTCTTAGCCATCAGCTCCTCCTTCAGGTCTTCAATCATTTGGTCTGCTGTCTCTTTTGAGGCACAGGTTGCCTTTTTGCTCTTTTGCTGTCAAAATGACAATTTAAAGTTTTTCAATAGCATGTGTTAGATAATTTTGTCATCCAATGTATTTAATTTATCTAACAATTTGGGGGCTCGTCCGGGATACAAACGCATGGTGTCTTTGGGGAGCTAGGGGTTAAAGCTTTGTTCACGACAATATCATATTTAGGCGGCTTGTTTTGAAACAGAGACCGCTGCATGCATTTGATTAGTCTCTTTTTGTTCAGGACCTATGTCCCAGAATAGTTTTATTTTCTTCCACTCATCGTATGATTCTATATATACTAATACTATATATTTATAATCTCACTGAGGGTCCGTTCACCCTTTTTTAACCATAGATTTTGGATTTACTCCTGAATTGATCTAACTACGTTTTTTCTTTTTTTTTTCCTCCTTTTTCCTTTCTCCTTTCTCTGACCATCCAGCCAAATTGCTGATGGCTCAGTATTATAATCTTATTTATTGCAAAACATCCATTATTTTGGCGTTTACTTCCGATAACGGGCGGCTTATTTCCTGTCCCACAATGTCACCCTTTTAATAATAATAATAATAATACAAACAATTTCCCGATCGACACGGTTCCTGCAGATCAATAATGCAGATCAAATTCTCTCCGTCTTTTCCTTAGGACAATTACCGTCCTCTTCCTATTCATACCAGAATAAGGATATCCTTAAAACTGCTGCTGCGGTCGTGGGGTTTGTCCTATTTATAATAGAGCAAAAACCCTCCTTCCTATTTATAATAAGGCAAATTCATCCCGGACGAGCCCCCAAACTGTTAGATAATTTTGTCATCCAATGTATTTAATGTATTTGTTGATCTGCAATCCCAGTCTCGATACGGCTCAGCTGAGGGAAGAAAAGAAATGACACAGAGACTCCATGGTATCAAATCTCCTCTTCTAAGTTTATTGTCTCAACACTCTGTTTTATGGTCCAGAAAACCACATTCCACTGGACCCTCACCAATGAAATAGTTCTTTACCTTATATGGGGGTGACATACATGTTTCAGTTACGTGTGAAACGTGAGAACAGAGACAAAAACACATTCCTTAGAACATCTTTGGAACAAGAAACAGTTGTAGCTACCCCCAACAAAAGAAGTGTAAAAGAGGCCTTCATTATTCCACATTATATCACCAGAGAAGTTGTTGAGAAGCATTAATTATTCCACAGCATGGATGTGCAATAACATTGATTCTAAAAACGAATTAGTTGTTCAAGAATCAACTGTACCACAGAGAGAAAATCAAGATTTGAGGCTAAGATTGGCCAATTATTGTTTTTTCAAGTGATGGCTCAAAATCTGAGGGTTTAAAGGTTTTGATGATGCGCCCCATTTATAAATATCAGCTAAACAAGATTAACAGATGTTTATTTGTCAGAAATTGTGAAATACTTCCAGTATTAAATCAAACATTACCACATTTACAAACTATCATAACTATCATAAAGCATCTATCATAAAGCAATCATAACAGTGAAAAAACGTGAGAGGGAACACAGAGATGGCATTACTTTTAATTAGTGATGTAAAAATGCCAAACTGAGATGCTGAACACTGATTACATTTAAATGTGGCACAATTCTCTCACACTCTTTATGGAATGAAGGAAGTTGTTGCAAATATAAAGTTAAGCAAATTTTAAACAAATTCTGCATTTCATTCTTAAAAAAGAATTCCCTATTCATTGTTTTTCAATGAAGAGATCATGTGAGGTCAGAACAATGGGAAGGAAGAAAGTAAGGTTTTGCTTTTCAGTTTAAGTTTTCTGCACATCAATAATGAGTAAGGGATTTACCTGTTTTGATGGCCTTTCGTCCGCCTCTTCCACATCCTTCATCCACCTACTGTTTGGCTTTGTCTTCCTCTTGAGTGTTTGGTTCCAGATGTCTTCACACTTTATGAATTCCTCCCTCTTCTTGCAGAGGTCAATGTAGTTGTCTGTGTTTTGAGCTCTCCCTAACAGACAGCTTGTTGGCAACTTAATGTTAAATTACCCAATATTTAAAATTATTAGCTCCCAAAAACACAGAACAGACCAAGTTATGCTAAGCCTTGAAACTAACCATTAAACTAGGTGACAGATTAAGCTAGCAAACTTACTCACCTTAGCAGGAAAAATATGGAGCTAAAAGAGTCTCAATAAAGATAAATGCACACACTACATTCACATATGCACACACATGATTCATACATGCACACACAGGATTCATACATGCACACACAGGATACACAAATGCGCACAAAATTCACAAATGCACGCACAAAATTTAAAAAGCACAGAAGATTCACAAATGCATAAAAAAATCATAAATGCACACAAAATTCATAAATACACACACAATTCAGAAATGCAAACAAAATTTACAAATGCACACAAGATTAAGAAATGCACAGGACAAGATTCAGAAATGTATTTCTGATGCACGCACAAATATATCTTGATTTACAAACTTTTTGCGGTCTGTGAACTTCACTGCATTTGTGTGTGAATTTTGAGACTCCCTGACTTGGCTCGACACACAAATGCCTTTTTTAAACAAGGAATGATCTGGAACCAATCAGATATCTCCCTTGTTTTAGCCAATCACGAGAACGCACCCCACGTGGGGATTGAGCCAATCACATGAGCAGCGTTCACACAGCGCGTGCATGTGGTGCAGGCGCGTTCACGGTCATTGTCACTCAGTTGAGACCTCAACATGGCTTCTAGCAATGACAGGGGAGCGGTAAGTATAACTTAAAGTGTTTAGCTAGTTATAGCCCTGTTATGAGATGTTGTTTAATTGTTAATGTTAACCGGTTTATTTGTGCAACTATCAACATAAGCTAGCGAGCTGAGCTAGCGAACTACGCTAGCGCGTCTGCATGCTAATAGGGTCAGGCTAACGTTAGTATCTTTCCATAAAGTTGAAATTCTTGTGAATTAAGTGACTGTTTGACAGGGTCTGTCGCCCCAAGCCGAGGTAGCAGCTCGGGCTTTTGTGCAGTTATTGGCCCGGGAGCTGTCCTCGGCTCCAAACGCACCGAGAGAGAGTACAGCAGCAGTCAGGGCTGGAGGCAGTGCTCCTCTGCCGGTTAGCGATGGTAGGGTGAGACAGGCTATGAGAAGGTGATCCATTTAACTTAGTATTTCTACATTTGCTAGTAAAGTATAAAGAGAGACCATAGTCCCTCATCTAACTATTCTTATTGCCCTCTGTCTGGTAGGGTTGGGAATCTGAACTCAAAAACTAATTTTATTTTGGGGGTGTTCCATGCAGGTGCTGAACTTGTCCCAAACTTTATTTCAAATAGCTTAATTGGCATGAATGTTTAGGTGAAGAATGTTGCTAAAGCAGAAATTCACATACAAATTTACATTTGGTGCTTAAGAAAAGATTAATCAGTCCTCCAAAGTTTTTGGTACATAGATAAAGCATTATGTATTGTTTATTAAGTGACACATGTTTACTTTACTGACAGTGAATAATATTATTCTGACACATTTAATATTGGTGTCTGGAACAGTAATGAATAGCGTTAGTGTATTTTATACTGTTATTGAGACATTATTTAAATTATTGAAATTATTTTAATTATTTATTATTTAAATTAAACGAAACACAAAAATATCTGGTTTCCCTACAAATCTTTTTTTGTCCTTCCCACATCAGGCAGTTCCCGAGTATGTTTAATACTGATCACCTCATCGTGTTTCAAGTGGTCTGGTATATTTAACATCCTCTTCCCAAGGCCAGCATGGGCAAGTTCTAGCTCTTCTGAGCCCTTTGGTGTTAACTGACTGGGTTCCGAAAGGACATAAATATGAAAGTCTGTCCTTTTCACAATGCAAGGGGCAGGGGTCGAGAATCGTCGTTTTCCTCTTGGCTGATCAGTATTAAACATACTCGGGAACTGCCTGATGTGGGAAAGACAAAAAGATTTGTAGGGAAACCAGATATTTTTGTGTTTCGTTTAATTTAAATAATAAATAATTAAAATAATTTCAATAATTTAAATAATGTCTCAATAACAGTATAAAATACAAAGTTCAGCACCTGCATGGAACACCCCCCAAAATAAAATTAGTTTTTGAGTTCAGATTCCCAACCCTACCAGACAGAGGGCAATAAGAATAGTTAGATGAGGGACTATGGTCTCTCTTTATACTTTACTAGCAAATGTAGAAATACTAAGTTAAATGGATCACCTTCTCATAGCCTGTCTCACCCTACCATCGCTAACCGGCAGAGGAGCACTGCCTCCAGCCCTGACTGCTGCTGTACTCTCTCTCGGTGCGTTTGGAGCCGAGGACAGCTCCGGGCCAATAACTGCACAAAAGCCCGAGCTGCTACCTCGGCTTGGGGCTGACAGACCCTGTCAAACAGTCACTTAATTCACAAGAATTTCAACTTTATGGAAAGATACTAACGTTAGCCTGACCCTATTAGCATGCAGACGCGCTAGCATAGTTCGCTAGCTCAGCTCGCTAGCTTATGTTGATAGTTGCACAAATAAACCGGTTAACATTAACAATTAAACAACATCTCATAACAGGGCTATAACTAGCTAAACACGCTAAGTTATACTTACCGCTCCCTGTCGTTGCCAGAAGCCATGTTGAGGTCTCAACTGAGTGACAATGACCGTGAACGCGCCGCACCACATGCACGCGCTGTGTGAACGCGTTCATGTGATTGGCTCAATCCCCACGTGGGGTGCGTTCTCGTGATTGGCTAAAACAAGGGAGATATCTGATTGGTTCCAGATCATTCCTTGTTTAAAAAAGGCATTTGTGTGTCGAGCCAAGTCAGGGGAGTCTCAAAATTCACACAGAAATGCAGTGAAGTTCACAGACCGCAAAAAGTTTGTAAATCAAGATATATTTGTGTGTGCATCAGAAATACATTTCTGAATCTTGTCCTGTGCATTTCTTAATCTTGTGTGCATTTGTAAATTTTGTTTGCATTTCTGAATTGTGTGTGTATTTATGAATTTTGTGTGCATTTATGATTTTTTTGTGAATCTTCTGTGCTTTTTAAATTTTGTTCGTGCATTTGTGAATTTTGTGCGCATTTGTGTATCCTGTGTGTGCATGTATGAATCCTGTGTGTTCATGTATGAATCATGTGTGTGCATATGTAAATGTAGTGTGTGCATTTATCTTTATTGAGACTCTTTTAGCTCCATAGAAAAAAGCTGGACCATCTTTCTTTTTTCTGCCTTTGTTCCATCCATCTTCATCCTCCAGTCTGGGGCACTCTGTGATAATTTTTTGAAGATTTTTGCTGGCCTTTAATACTCATCCAATACATTTTTCCAACTTCCACGGTATTATATGGCAAATGCCATTGTGGTGGATAAATCATGTTATCACTGACAAGTATGTTTGTTTTTGGCAACCGCGACCGTTAGGTGACATCAAAGATGCTGAACCGTCGGGTGAGATGCGCGCGAACCACAGCTCTTTGACGCAAAAGGTGCAAACGGATCGCACGGCCTACTATCGCGAGAGGTCTGCGACTGCATCGAAAAGCATTTTGGAATTCAGCAAGCGGGAGATTATTACCGTGCTTCTGTACTCTTTGAGCTGACTACCTCTCGGTCCAGTAACAGCAGTTGTGTTCAACCGTGTGCAACATGCAAAGTAATGGCATCCAGGCCATCACCAACTACAGGACAACATCAGTTGCCTGTGACAAAGATGCCTCCCTTCCAGATGCGCTGAACGACTTCTACGCTCGGTTTGAAGTGCAGAACGACGTGATGGCGAGGAAGTCCACCCCTCCTCCCAACGACCAGGTGCTCTGTCTTACCACGGCAGATGTGAGGAAAACTCTACGTAGAGTCAACCCACGGAAGGCTGCTGGACCAGACAACATTCCTGGCAGAGTGCTCAGAGGATGTGCAGACCAGCTAGCAGATGTTCTTACCGACATCTTCAACATCTCTCTGAGCAGTGCCGGTGTTCCAACGTGCTTCAAGGCCACCACCATCATCCCCATGCCAAAGAATTCTTCAGTGTCCTGCCTCAACGACTACCGTCCCGTCGCACTTACACCCATCATCATGAAGTGCTTCGAGAGGCTCGTCATGAGGCAGATTAAGACCCAGCTGCCCCCCTCACTAGACCCACTGCAGTTTGCGTATCGTTCAAACCGTTCAACGGACGATGCCATCACCACAACCCTCCATCTGGCCCTCACCCACCTAGACAATAAGGACTCATATGTTCGAATTCTGTTCATAGATTTCAGCTCAGCATTCAACACAATCATTCCCCAGCACCTGATTGGAAAGCTGAACCTGCTGGGCCTGGACACCTCCCTCTGCAACTGGATCCTGGATTTCCTGACTGGGAGACCTCAGTCAGTCCGGATCGGGAACAGCATCTCCACCACCACCACACTGAGCACTGGGGCCCCCCAGGGCTGTGTGCTCAGTCCACTGCTGTTCACTCTGCTGACTCACGACTTTGCAGCAATGCACAGCTCGAATCACATCATCAAGTTCGCCGATGACACGACCGTGGTGGGTCTCATCAGCAAAAACAACGAGTCAGCATACAGAGAGGAGGTGCAGCGGCTGACGAACTGGTGTAGAGCCAACAACCTGTCCCTGAATGTCGACAAAACAAAAGAGATGGTTGTTGACTTTAGGAGAGCACAAGGTGAACACACTCCGCTGAACATCGACGGCTCCTCTGTGGAGATCGTCAAGAGCACCAAATTTCTTGGTGTTCACCTGGCGGAGAACCTCACCTGGTCCCTCAACACCAGCTCTATCACCAAGAAAGCCCAGCAGCGTCTCTACTTTCTTCGAAGGCTGAGGAAAGCACATCTCCCAACCCCCATCCTCACTACATTCTATAGAGGGACTATTGAGAGCATCCTGAGCAGCTGCATCACTGCCTGGTTTGGGACTTGCACCGTTTCGGACCGCAAAGCCCTGCAGAGGATAGTGAGGACAGCTGAGAAGATCATTGGGGTCTCTCTTCCCTCCATCAAAGACATTTACAAAAAACACTGTATCCGCAAAGCAACCAGCATTGTGGACGACCCCACACACACCCCTCACACAAACTCTTTACCCTCCTCCCGTCTGGCAAGAGGTACCGAAGCATTCGGGCCCTCACGGCCAGACTGTGTAACAGCTTCTTCCCCAAGCCATCAGACTTCTCAATACTCAGAGACTGGTTTGACACACACGTGTCCTGAGTTGCACTTTAATAACTGTCACTTTATAACTGTCTGCTACCTCAATAACTGCTATGTGCATAGAACATTATCTCATAGTATGTTATGTTTACATTTTAGAAACTGTCATCTTTTTGCACTACTGAGTACTGGTCGGCGCTGCACTGTCTATTGTCCTGTTCATTGTCAGTAATTTGTTGTACTGTCCTGTACTTTTTGCACATGTTTGCACGTGCACTTTATATAGGTATATATAGGTAGTTTATATAGGTATTTTATTTCGTTGTGTAGTCTCATGTGGTCCTATGTTGGTCCTTTGTTGTTTTTATGTAGCACCATGGTCCTGGAGGAACGTTGTCTCGTTTTGCTGTGTACTGTACTAACTGTATATGGTTGAAACGACAATAAAAACCACTTGACTTGACTTGACTTGAAAACGTCTTGGACCTTACAAAAGATACTTGCGAGGCACAGACGCAGTACCAAGGAGAACAAAGTTCAGATGGAATGCAAAGATAAGTAACTTTGGTACCGCTTTAATTTCTGTTCAAAGTCAGATTACACAGTACAGTTGTAACTTAGTGCTTGTCTAACGTTACTCTATCAGGATAACTTTGCTTCTTGTCATATGAGGCTTCATTTTATATGTAGCATAATGAAGTGTCTACAAATAGCTATATGACTAAAACGTCTCTGTGTTTCTTTTTAAGTGCAGAGAAGCCAAGAAGATGGCACTTCAAGTGCAAATAATGAAGATGGTGATGACAGTTTGCTAAATGTGGTCAGTATGAAGGATGATCATTGGAGGCTGACACTGCAACTAATGGTTATTGTTGATTAATCATTTAAATGTTATAGTAATGACAAATGCCCATCAGTAGAATCAGATCAGCAGCCAGAAAAGGCTTTTACATGTTTTATTATAATGTTATGAAAGAAGAGAAAGCAAATAATTCTTAGTATTTGTGAAGTTATAACCAGCAAATGTTTGGTATTTGTAATGTAATGTAAAGGACTAAAACTATTAATTTATTATCAAAGTTATTATCAGATTTCCTGTTGATCAAAATTGGATTGTTTGACACTCATTAAATAAATATACACCTATTTATAAACAGACATTCCACTTTTGTCCTCAAATTGTCAAATAGACTTTTACCTTTATTCTGCTCATATCACAATTTCCTGCACATAAACTGTCTGTCACCCATTCGTGATTAGTAATTTAATCCAAACATCACCCAGCTCTAATATCTATTAATTGTGGTAAAGAAAAGCCTGTCATTTCTTGAAATGTTCCTTGGCATTTCACCCTTCATGTTTTTTCCCTTGTTAACCTTTAGAACAACAATAAAGATGACCGAGTAAACACAGAAGATGACATGAGTAATGCATCCAACAGTGAAGACGAAGAGGTTGTGGATGAAAACTTTTCCACAACTAGCCTGTTGGGTACTAACATTGAAGAGGTAAATACACAAATATACATCACACAGTTTTTACCTTTGGTTAAATAAATGCCCCTTTTAATTAATTCTTTCAAGTCATCTTTTTCCGTTGTAAATGGTTCAATGCCATGGTGTTAGTAGTTAGTGTAAAAAAGCCCAGTTCCTGAAATGAGTGCATTTGTAGACTATATAAAATAGCTATGGGCTATCTGTTTCCCATAGATAGATAGAAAGATATTTGCTGTGCCTAGATCACCTGGGGAAACCGCGGTGTGTTGCCTAGCGAGCATTTTTTAGGCTTTTTGTCCTTACATGATACTTTATTTTATAGTTGTGTTAGGTGGAGTCAAGGAAGCAGGAAGTAGTGCAAGGCTTTATATTCAATTAAATATAACACCATCTGTAAACATGGAATTCAGTTTCTCCACCAAACACCCACAATTCTGAATCTTTCTTTCAAATTGTATTGTTAATTGTAACCTTTAAGCACATTTTATTTTGTCTACAAAGTCGTTGGGTTAAATTTGTTTTAATGGTAAAGCAATGTGGCATTACAACTGCACTGAGTGGACACATAGGGAGAGTAGACATTAGCCTGTCTAAAGCAGAATTGAACTTGGGTAGCGACTTGGATTGTATAGTTAGCTGGACACAATAAAATTCCACATAATAAAGTAATGTCATTTTTACTTAAGTAATTACTACTGTAATGTATGTCCATTCACTTTCATAGCATATCAAAAAAGTCTCAAAGTATCACTAATTTAGCATATAAATTGACATAATGGACAATGACAGACATAGCAACATGGATTATGCCAAAATAGTAGCCTTGCGCCAACATTCAGCAGAGGTACTAGCAAAATAATTATGATTGCACAAAAAAAGGGAACGGGATTTATTTATATTTGCTAATCTGCTTTGTCTGTGTTTGTCATGTGTCAAAACTGAGAGAGCATTAAAAAGCATTCAAAGTCATTAAATGGATTTTGCGAAAACTAAGGCCTTAAATAGCATTAAAAAGCATTAAATGTTATTCCTACAGGCATTAAAAATATTAGATAGTTTTGAAAAAAATATTACCAATTTATTTTGAATATAGACTTCACAATTAATAACTTTGATTTGCACTCACAAAATACGTACATTGGTGTGATAAACATGTGGATCCAGTTTGCCAATTGCCTCTGGCCGGTGCAAAATTTACGCAACGCCGGATATTTGGACAGCGGCAGGCTGGGACCTGGAGGAGTTAGAACAGAGAACGTAAAGTTGCAAAGAAATGGGTAAACGCAAATTCCAGCAAAAGTGGCTAGAAGACAAAGAATTTAGAGCCGTTAAATCTCATATGCAGTCTGACCACATATCGGCTGTATAAGGCAGACAGCAATTAATTATCTCAAGTTACTTCGCCGTGACCGACAAAGTAACATCAACTGCTGCTGTAGTGACCACCGCTTCCTGCGGAGCCACTACAGAAGGAAAATCGATCGAACTTTGACCAGCGGTTGGTTCGAATGCGACGCTGCAGGCAGACGTTTAAGACACCACAGCGTGCAGCACCACTCATACGTATTAAATGAAGGTGTTTCTGAGTTGTTCCAGGGAATGTTTCCTGATTCGCAAATAGCCAAATCTTTCACCTGTGGAAAGGACAAAACCAGCTTCATTTTAAAATGTGGACTTGCCCCATACTTCAAAATAAACTGATTTCTGCGATTAACAATGCAGGACAATTGTGAACTACTGGCTTCTGTAGCCTCAGCCAGGACTATATACAGGATCTACCTTGATGTAGAGAGGAGCAAGAGAGAGGCTGCCATGCATGGACTTAAGAGAAAAGATTTGGAAGATGAGCTGGAAGAACTGGAAAAGAAAATTAAAGGGAGGTGTTGATGGAGATGTGCGCCAGCCTTCAGAATGATGTTGATCAAAAAGCTGAGCAGGCCAAAAACAAATCTAACACACTCATGGCTCAAATGATTACAAAATCTAATACTCTGAGGAGATACAAGGACAAATTAAATGAATTGAAAAATGTTGAGTCAGAGTTGGAACTAAAAGTGAGCGAACTAAGGCACATGGATTAATTCTATTATTTACACAAAGTTAAAACTGTGTAATTTCTATAGCACTTGAATTTTGCATACATGAATTTCCAGCCTTAAAAAGTTCAGAGTTTTTCCTTCACTGTCAAGACTGATAGAATTTGTGGTTATAGTTGAAGGAGGTTACGTTTATTCGATGGCGGTACAATTTACTCAAACGGAAACATAATGGCTTTTTTATTCAGTCATGGACTGATTTTTCAGTATGCTTATAGCATTCAATATCTAGTTGATTGGTACTATGTTAAATTAAATTTGACATATCTGCAAATACATTTTGATATTTTAAGCTGTCTCCTGAGCCATTTTTGATTCAGTTCAGAGTGATACAGTTTATTTAAATTATGTAGATTGTCTCAAATATCCAAGATTATCATCATTGCATCATTGTCAGATTGAATGGTTACAATTGGGACATGGGCTTTTTAAAAATGTATCGTTTGTATATGTATATATATGTGTGTGTGTGTGTGTGTGTATGTATATACATATATATACACACACACACACACACACTATATATACACACACACACATATATGTATATACATACACACACACACATACAAATATATACACACACACATATATATGTATGTGTGTGTATTTATGTGTGTGTGTGTGTGTGTGTATACGTGGTTAGTCATGGGTCATGTATGGCATTACAAATTTTAAAAATGGCATTAAAAAAGGCATTAAAAAGCATTAAATTAGATTTGATGATACTTGCAGAAACCCTGAGTTCATTAAATAAATTAAATAAAACAGTAAAAGTGTGTGTTTTTGTGTGTTAAAAATAAATAAATACAAAAATTTAAAATAAATGTAAAAAATAAAAATAATGTAAATAAAACAGTAAAAGTGTGTGTTTGTGTGTGTAAAAAAATAAAAATAAATATATAAAACAGCAAGCGTGTGTGTGTGTGTGTGTTAAAAAATACAAATAAAATATAAAAAATGTAAATAAAATAAATAAAACCGTAAACATGTGGGTGTGGGTGTGTGTGTGCCATAGGTCAGTAGTATTAAGAAGTAATTTTATGTTTAGGATCAAAAAAGAAACAACAAAATATTAATAGACAAAACAAAATCAGTATCAAATGTGAAATTTTAAAAAACGAATAAACCCATGAAGTATTTATGGTTCATGGGTTCCTTTTTCCAAGGAACAATTACTAAAATAACAAACAATGAAAATAATAATTTTAAAATTTTAAAAGTACAATTATTTAATATATTTATCAGTGTAGTCTGAGTTTCCACTGGTTGTCCTCAGTTCGTGGCATGAGGAGATCTATTTTGCTGCAATGATTTGGAATTTCTCATTGGGAGTTTCTGTGTGTCTGATATAAATTTGAATTCGAGGTATATTTGGGAAATGTTTGCGAAGGGTTTTTCTCTTAAGGTTTTATATTTAGGGCATGAGGTTAGAAAGTGCAGCTCTGTCTTTACCTGTCTCTGTCACACTGGGAGCAGCGTCTCTCCTCTTCTGGTAGCCAGCTCTGTCTGTGGGCCAGCGACCCTTTTCTATGGCCAGGCTGTGTTCACTCAGTCTTTATGTTTTCAACATTTTTCTTAGTTAAGGACATTTTATTGTGCTCAGGTCATTTGCCAGTGTGAATTCTCTTTTTAGAGTCAGATAACATTGTAATTTACTTTGAGTTTTGGTCGTTTCTTTCCAGTATTCAATATATTTTTCTTTTTGCTTGTTGATAATTTGGTTTGGTCTGCTTGAGTTGATTTTGCTGTCCTGAGGCTGTTGGAGACCTGTTACTGTAGAGAACCTCAGGACCAAATGGCTGAGGGGACTCTTCTCTGGTTTCAGCACCTGGTATGTTAGGGCTGTGTGATGGTATGTCTGGGGGTTAACTGATTTTAAGTGATTGTAAAATTGTATTCATCTTTTCTGTATTTTTAGTAAGAGGGGGTATTGGCCGAGCTCTGCTCTGCACAGATTATTTGGTGTTTTTCTCTGCAACTGCAGGATGCTCTTACAGAACTCGGTGTGAAAAGATTCTATGATTGTTTTGTCCCATTTGTCAAATTCGTTATTTAGTTTTGGTCCCCAAATTTTGCTGCCATATAGAATTATTGGTTCTAGTACAAATTGGAAAATTTTAAGCCAGATTTCAATTGGAATATAGATTTTAATGTTTCTTTTTATTGCATAGAAAGCTCTCCTTGCTTTGTCCCTCAGATCTTTCACAGCCATGTTGAGGTTTCCTGTGTATGTAATGTTGAGGCCAAGGTAAGTGTAGTTTTTTTGAATGTTGTAATTTAGTGGTGTCTAAATAGAAATTGTGTGTGATAACCTAATTTCTGTATTGTTTCTGAAAGATCATTATCTTAGTCTTTGCTGTGTTTACTGTCAGGGCCCAGGTCTGACAGAATCTCTGCAGGAGATTAAGGTGATGCTGCAAACCTTCTTTAGTAGGTGAAAGCAACACCAAGTCATCTGCATACAGCAGATCTTTGTGAGGCCAGGTGCCGTGGAACGCTCTAATTGGTTTGCTAATTCATTGATATATACCTGTAGATTGAAGAGAATTGGACTGAGATTGCATCCCTGCCTCACTCCCCGGCCCTGGGAGAAGAAGGCTGTTTGTTTGTTTCCAATCTTTATAGCACATTTGCTTTTTGTATACATGTTCTTAATCAAATCATATGTTTTTCCCCCAATGCCACTTTCAAGTAGCCTATAGAAAAGGCCCTCGTGCCAGATGGAATCAAAGGCTTTTTTGAAGAAGTCAACAAAACAGACATATACCTTTCTTTTCTTAATGTTTAATTCTTGATAATTTAAAGTCTGGAGGGTAAATATATGGTCTGTTGTGTGGCAATTTGGCAAGAAACCAATATGGCATTTATGCAAAATATTGTGGTCATCAAGAATGTTGACAAGCCGTTTATTAATGATGTTGCAGAATATTTTTCCCAGGTTACTGGATACACATATTCCTCTGTAGTTATTTGGATCATATTTATCTCCCGATTTATGAATTGGGTTTGTTAAACCTTTGTTCCAGATGTCTGGAAAAGTTCCAGTTGTTAAAATAGTATTGAATAGTCTTAGAATAGCCAATTTGACCTTATGGTCTGAGTATCTATCTATCTCTCTCTCTCTCTCTCTCTCTCTCTCTCTCTCGGGCAGTGAAGATACAGCAGATACTGGTGACAAGCCCTTGTATCCTGGTGCACATCTTTCAAAAAGAGAAAGTGTTTTGATGCTGATGTCATATTTGTTGCAGCATAATTTAAAAGGTGAGGCACTTACTGGAAATGTTTAACAATGTTTCCAGGTCTGATCCCATCTTCACATTACATTTTCCACATAGAATTTGGAAGTTCATCTAAATTTGAAGTTCACTTTTATTGTGAAATCTGTTTAAAATACTTGGGCATTAGCACAGACTGTCCCTCTCAATGTGACTCTTGCTACACACAGTATTTGATGCCAATGCAAACCTAAAGAATGGCTTCTATTTTCTTGTGTTGCCCCTGTATGCACAGATTAAGCAACTTCTGCAAGAACATGGTGTCAGTCTTAATGAAAAAACTAGAACCTTTGGGGTTCTCTCTGACATACAGTCTGGTGAAGAGTATCAAAATGTATGTGACAGTGGCATTCTTGGAAAAGATGACTTGACGCTAATTTGGAATTGTGATGGTGCACCAGTGTTTAAAAGTTCTAAATGCAGCATTTGGCCAATTCAGTGTCAGGTAATTGAACTGGGACCAGAAGTGAGGAAAAAGCACATTTTGATGTCAGCATTATGGTTTGGGCCAAGTAAACCATCCATGTTAGCATTACTAACACCATTTTTTAAAGAAGCCTCATTATTAGAGACTGAAGGTATTGAATGGCAAGACGTACAGGGAAACTATCATGTATCTAAAGTGTTTGTGCTGGTTTGTTGCTCTGATTCAATGGCTCGCACATTGCTTAGAAACACAAAGCAGTTTAATGGCTTTTACGGTTGTGACTTTTGCTATCACAAAGGTGGTAAATCCTATCCATGCGATCGACCTGAACCCCCACTTCGAAATGAGAGAGATCATTTCAGTCATGCAATGTCAACTTCAGTAAATGAGCCAGTGTTTGGAGTCAAAGGGCCATCTCCTTTAATGAAGCTTAGTCACTTCCAAATGATCAATGGTTTCATTCTTGAATATCAACACAATGTTTGCCTTGGAGTCACTCGGCAATTGACTATGTTGTGGTTTGATACAACGAACAGTGAAGCCCCCTGATACATTGGCAAACAAAGTGAAGAGGTTGATTTGTGACTTGTAAAAATAAAACCTCCTGTTGAGATAGGACACCAAGGTCAGTGAGTGAAATGAAGTTATGTAAAGCTTCAGAGTGGTGAGCATTTCTCCTCTTCTATACTCTGCCTGTACTGAAAGGCATACTCCCTGGCAGATTTTGGAATCATTTGTTCCTATTGGTGTTTGGCATATATACATTACTGCAGGATAAGATCAAGACTAGAAGCATCCTGATGTCAGAATTGGCTCTTAAAAAATGTGTCATTGAATTTCAAAGACTATACGGGAAATACCACATGACTTTCAACATACACTTGCTCACACATATCACACAAAGTGTGAAACACTAGGGTCCATTATGGGCAACATCAACCTTTGCTTTTGAATTCAATATGGGCACTCTATTGAAGTATTTTCATGGAACACAGTATGTCCCTTCACAAATAGCTAGAAAAATTATATTGTGGAGAGAATTACCAGAAAAGACAAAGCATACTATCAAAAGTGCAAAGGTTCAATCATTTGTTGACAAACTTTATTTTAACCCTCAGAGCCCGACGGCATCGTCCACGACATCACACGGCACCTCCGATAAATATTTATATAATTTGCTGAAAGTTTTATCGATTTTCTTACCGTTTTTTCCAGCAGAAAGCTAACGAGCTAGCCATCACGGGGGTGTCTTTGTAGCCTTTACAGAAGGTTTTCTATCCAGCCCGGAACTTGTGCCTCTTTTCGGAGTTTTTCAGCAATAAATCCAAACACTTACATCCAAGATTTATCCACTTGATGTCCATAATTTATCAATTCTCCATCATTTTTGCCGCTAGCTCGATGATAGCTGCCATTTTGGATATCACATGATGCTTTGCGTGAGGTTGTTGACCAATGACAGGCTGATCCGTCTTCCACGTTGGTGTGCGTCATTACGCATGAACCAAGCTCTGATATTGTGGAGAGAGAAATGCACGGCAACACAGTTCAGAGAAGGGTAAGAACTCAGGATGGAGGCTGGAACACCAAATCCATTCCATGCCCAACCCCTGTCACTGAATACAACAAGAATATGGGAGGTGTTGATCTTTCTGATCAACTCATCCAATACTACTCAGTTCACCATAAAACTATGAGATGGTACAGGACATTGTTTTTCCATTTTTTGGACATTGCTGTGACCAACAGTTACTTACTTCACAAGGAAGTTTGTGCAGAGAAGCAGCAACAGCCCATGACCCACAAGGCTTTTCTGGAGGAGCTGACAGCCCAACTCTGTGGTGTTACAGTTGCTGTTCCCCCACCCAGCAACAAAGTGACCATGTACCTGTGCCAACATCAGACCAAACTGAAACCAGCAAGAAGGCCTCCTATGGTAGAAGGCAATGTGTGAACTGCAAGCAGACAAGGCAGGTCAAACAGGCCACCCCTGGAAATGCAAAGCCTGTGATGTGGCCCTCTGTGTGATTGCTGATAGGAACTGTTTTGAGGCTTGGCACCAGTGAATGAGGCAAAAACGCCTGGACTTTTTTGGAAAAATGTAAATAGTTTTGGTTCTGTAGAAGTTACAATGTTTATTCCTGTGCTGCAGGACTCCAAAGACATGAACAAACTGTTTTCCAGAGGAAATTTGCTTAGCTTTTATTTATTTGTGTGTGATTTCAATAAATATTTGAGTGATTCAATTTCCGTTTTATTTTTTCATTTGTCTTTATGGTCCCATAACTTATTTTACATTCAGGTGACATCAATGCAACACAAATATGCTGAAAGTCCAATTTGTCTTGAAAAAAAAGAGGTGTGTCAATTGTCTGTGCACAACAGGGTTGATGTTTTACAAGCTTTTTTAGTAAATAAAACCAGACGGAAAATGAATTGTAAAAATGCCCTTAGGTCTTAAAGGGTTAATAAGCGAAGAACAGAAAAATGTGAAATACTAAATGAAAGTGTCATGGGTTTTGGGCATCCCCCTTTGCAAGAAAATATCACAGCTTCATCTAGGCTTGCCATTACTAAGTTATGTGGAAATCTAAGTAACTGCTTCTGGTCCTGCAACTGTTTTTTGGTTGATGGAGTTCTGTATCACAGTCATAAGTATGACAGACTAAAGAAGAGATACAACAGTGCTGTATGCTTGAAAGATGGAAGATTGTGTTTAATTAATGACTTGGTCATTTTTAAACAGAAGTGTACACATCAAAGCCCTGCATCTTGTGCATGTATCAAACATTGCTGTATATTAGTAATCCAGCAGGCCTTAATGTAAAGATTACACAAATAAATGTACAGAGTACTTTCATACATGAGGTAAGGAAGACTGGAAACTTAAATGCCATCTGACCAGATGTGATAACGATGAAATGTATTAAATGTACATTACACCTTTGCCAAATCCATATGAATGGGACTAAAAGAGTCATGAGTCATATTCAGTGTTGTAGCCAATGATTTATGTAGGCCTAGCACATAAAGAGACCTGCTACGTGATGTTTTGTGATGATGATATTTTAAAAGACTAAATATATACTGTATGTATATAATGAACTGGTAATGGCTCATGGCTCCTTTCACACCATGAAAGAATTGTCATTAAAATCAGCCAAATATTTAAATGTTTCTGTTTGGGTTAATAACAAGTGCTCTGTCACAGGTAAAATGATGGATCCAAAAGCAGTGATGACAGGTATAACAGTCCTTTAATGAAGATATAACAAACAAAGGCAGTCTCTCGTTAATGCACAGAGAACTGGATAGAGTAACTTAAAGAAAAGAGCGGACTCCTGTCACGATGAAAAAACAGATCAGGACTCCCTTGGAGCAGACTTGATGAACAGGGGTCGCAGTCTCAGTCAGGGAGAGAGAACCGAACAGGTTCACATGCAGCAGCAACAGCAGGGCATGGAAAAAACTTCGAAGCAAGACTGATCCAGAAAAACAGGACAAAACAGGGTAAGCATCAAACTGTAAAGACATGAAGGTCGCAGAACCTGTAACGTGTAACATGCAACAATAATCCGACAAAGAATCTACCAGAACAAACACCAGATAAAGGGTGCAAACTCAGGGAAAAGTAGAAACAGGTGTCAAAGCAAATCAGCGCGAGCGCTAATTGTGATGACTAACAGGTGCGGGTAGAGAGAGGGCCTGCAGAACGAAGCAGAAGAGAGAAAGAGTGTGCGTGTGGGTGTGCGTCTGCGTGCGCGTGCATGCGCGCGTGCTTGCGAGTGCGTGCGAGGGTGAAAAGGGAAGAAAAACCTGACTCATGACATGCGCACAGATTATTTTGGCGATCATGCACTAGTTACTCTAAACTATTCCACCCCAAAGCTGACCCGTTACCATAAACTTGAGCATGCAAGTTTAAAAGATGGTGTGTAATACATGCTGGCGTATTACCTTAAAAAAGCCAATGTGTGTGAAAAGTATTTAATAGGCTACTCTACCACAAGATTAAGCACAACTACAAGCCAAGTACACTTAAACTTTCAGTAGAAGGAAAGAATACTTTTCTTTAGTATATCTTGACTAAAAGGTTAAGTACAAGTATATGCCAAATATACACCCACCTAAAGGATTATTAGGAACACCTGTTCAATTTCTCATTAATGCAATTATCTAATCAACCAATCACATGGCAGTTGCTTCAATGCATTTAGGGGTGTGGTCCTAGTCAAGACAATCTCCTGAACTCCAAACTGAATGTCAGAATGGGAAAGAAAGGTGATTTAGGCAATTTTGAGCGTGGCATGGTTGTTGGTGCCAGACGGGCCGGTCTGAGTATTTCACAATCTGCTCAGTTACTGGGATTTTCACGCACAACCATTTCTAGGGTTTACAAAGAATGGTGTGAAAAGGGAAAAACATCCAGTAGGCAGCAGTCCTGTGGGCGAAAATGCCTTGTTGATGCTAGAGGTCAGAGGAGAATGGGCCGACTGATTCAAGCTGATAGAAGAGCAACTTTGCCTGAAATAACCACTCGTTACAACCGAGGTATGCAGCAAAGCATTTGTGAAGCCACAACACGCACAACCTTGAGGCGGATGGGCTACAACAGCAGAAGACCCCACCGGGTACCACTCATCTCCACTACAAATAGGAAAAAGAGGCTACAATTTGCAAGAGCTCACCAAAATTGAACAGTTGAAGACTGGAAAAATGTTGCCTGGTCTGATGAGTCTCGATTTCTGTTGAGACATTCAGATGGTAGAGTCAAAATTTGGTGTAAACAGAATGAGAACATGGATCCATCATGCCTTGTTACCACTGTGCAGGCTGGTGGTGGTGGTGTAATGGTGTGGGGGATGTTTTCTTGGCACACTTTAGGCCCCTTAGTGCCAATTGGGCATCGTTTAAATGCCACGGCCTACCTGAGCATTGTTTCTGACCATGTCCATCCCTTTATGGCCACCATGTACCCATCCTCTGATGGCTACTTCCAGCAGGATAATGCACCATGTCACAAAGCTCGAATCATTTCAAATTGGTTTCTTGAACATGAGTTCACTGTACTAAAATGGCCCCCACAGTCACCAGATCTCAACCCAATAGAGCATCTTTGGGATGTGGTGGAACGGGAGCTTCGTGCCCTGGATGTGCATCCCACAAATCTCCATCAACTGCAAGATGCTATCCTATCAATATGGGCCAACATTTCTAAAGAATGCTTTCAGCACCTTGTTGAATCAATGCCATGTAGAATTAAGGCAGTTCTGAAGGCGAAAGGGGGTCAAACACAGTATTAGTATGGTGTTCCTAATAATCCTTTAGGTGAGTGTATATAAGTTAGAGATTTTAACTTGATCATACAATAATAAAGGCATATTTCTATTTATTTATATTGCAAATGTGTCTCATTGAAACTGAAAATTTTCTTTGGGGACATCGTAAAGGAGTGTATGTGCCAAAGAAAATGGTCATTAAAATGATAAGTTATTTTTACATATATTATTTTGTGTTAATGTAATAAAAAAAGACCTCAATCTATAATAAAAGCCTTTCATAATAAACCTTTTATTTTATTTTAAGTAAAATATTAAGAGTTATTTCCTGGGGACGGAAAAGTCACCAATAGCCAGGAATGATCCAGCTGCATTCAGTCATTTTTTTCCTCATTAAAAAAAAGTGTAAAAAATAGTAATTGTGTTATACCGTGAAACCATGATATTTTCTGAGACGTTTATCATACTGTGAAAATCTCATACCATTGCAACCCTAGTAGGAGCCATTTTAATTTGTCTACAAAATAGATTTCAAGCATTTAAGCACAAGTATCTAGATAAAATGCCTTAATAAGATAATGAAAACAATAAATTCAGTCAACTGTGCCACGACTTTTGACCTGACAAATCCAATGACCAGAGGCGTTTCCAGCATTGAAGTACATCCGGGGCTTAGCCCAGACCATTTTATGCAAACACAGAGTTTTTTTTTTTTTTTTTACAGTAACACTTTACTTTCAGTCAAAGTACATCTTATTTGTGTGAGACTTCCTTAGAACATAATATGAACTGTTGTGTATTGGTATAATACATTTTAAGTCAACAAAACAACTGTCCAAGAGAGTTCAGTCAATCTCTTTTCACCTGCTCCTGTCGCTCTCCCTTCTCATCAAGTGTTGCTGTCTTTTTCTCTCTCCTTACACCAGAAAGCTACCAGAGAGACAAAAGGTGTTTTGTCCTATTACATTCAGTCTTCTCATCAAGCTTTCTGTGCAGAAGGTAGATGAGCTTGATGCTGCGCTCTGTTCTTAGCCATCAAGTTCTGGATGATGAAGGATTGCAAACTTTAATTTGTGAAGTTGAAGCAATTTTAAATGATCGACCCATTACAAAGCGTTCTGAGGACCCAATGGACCTGGAAGCACTCACCCCAAACCACCTTCTTCTGTTGAAAACCAAGCCAAGACTACCTCCTAGACTCTTCGTAAAAGAGGACTTATACCTAAGGCGCAGATGGAGACAAGTGCAATACATGGCAGATCTCTTCTGGAAAAGGTGGACAGAGGAGTACTTCCCTTTAATCCAAGAACGACAGCGGTGGTCAAAGGTGAAAAGGAACTTTGCTCCAGTTGACATAGTTGTGGTGGTTGACTCGACTGTACCACGAGGCTCCTGGTTAATGGGCAGAATACTGGAGACAAAATCAGATGCACAAGGCATTGTGCGTACTGTTCGACTTCAGATAAAAAACAATATATTGGAAAGACCAATAAAAAAAGATATGTCTGATTAAAGAGACTGAGATTTAGCAAGGACTGGTGGTAAAGACCAGATCCCAACAGGTGCCATGTTCTGGAACCTCTGGCCCTAAAAATTACTATTTTGAAAAAGAATACAGAAGAATCACTAAAGAAGATTAATTGCCAAAATATAGGGGGGGGGGGTAATGTGTAATGTATGTAGCTCCTTTCATATACTTCACTCCTACCTGTGTATGATGGCAAAGATACGGACATTGGAAATTTCAAGCTAGAGGTAAAGCAAGGACCAATTGCCATTACAATTAGTAATGTACTAGTGTTGTCAAAAATACCTGTACCCTGGTACCCACGCAGAGGCGGGAACTTTCGAACGCTCACAACAAGCAAAAGATTGCGGCAAGCAAAGCTGCTGTGGAGTCTCAACTGAATCATGTTGAAATGAAAAGTGGGAAAAAGCCAGGTAATTTGAGGCTGATGAAAAGGGAAACATCATAGATCAGCAAAAACCTATTTGTAAACGCTGCTTTCACAATTTTCTGACGAAAGGAGGAAACGCAGACACCCGGATTTATTCAAGCAAATAAAGCAGGCGAGTTTAAAAGCATATTATCATTTGCATTAGGTCTGAAACGTTTAGTCGACATTATCGACATCGTCGAAAATACAAAATTGATGAGAAAAATGTTCGTTGTCGAATAGCCGTTTGATCTCATTTAACGTAACATGAAATCACATTAAACTGTAACGATACCGCGTGAGAGCAGCAATTCACACCTAATGGAGGAAGAATTACACAGATCTGTCCAGATGCACTCTAAACTTTCACAGTTTATTTTATGTAGATCCCAAAGTATTAGGGAATGATTAAAAAAAAAAAAACACACATTCAGAAGCATGTACCGTTGTTGAATAAACGGAGGCGGAGCTCTTTAAAGGAAACATCCCGGCGTAACATCTTAAATGCAGTAAAATTGCTTTATTAAAGTTGAAATAATACAGAAGCAGCTCATGTTAATAACTATAAACTCAGAAACGGGCATTTCTCTGTGTGGTCGGTGCCTCTTCTATGAGTTGCGCGAATGTCCCGATCTAAGGGGGACTGAGAGGCTGAGAGAGACTCATAATATATGTCATTGTGCATTTCTTATCATGAAGAAAATTGGCAATATGCAGCTTTATTAATAAGAGTGCACTTTGCACATTAGTTTGGAAATTGTTTTTTAATCATTCTATTGTATGCTTGTTTATTTAGGCTTTTTTTTGTACTTGGTAAAAACTTAAAAGTTGAAGCAAATCTTATATAAGTGTTCAAAAATACTTTAAGCATACATTGTTCAGTTATAATTCAAAAATAATATATTTAAATTAAAGTGATGCTCAATGGCATATTTTTGTTCTTAGTTCTGCTGCTAAGGTTTTGTAGACTTTGTTAATAAAAGAGTGTTGTTTAGTAACCTGTTTTTGCTTTGGTACCGAAAATGGTATCGAGTACCGTGAAATTTCACAGGTATTGGTACCGACTACTGAAATTTTGGTACTGTGACAACACTAATGTACACACACATACACACTCTCACTCTCTCTCTCTCACACACACACACACACAACATACACTATTCACCTCATGCTGTCTATCTGGTGTCCTTCTCATTACTTGTTATATTTCACTCTCTCATCACTTGCTGTTGTCTCTCTCATCAATTAATGTAGTCTCTCTCTAGTACTATTCTCTACTAACTCATCCTCTCTCCTCCCTTAATCATCTGTGAAGCAAAAGAACAGATACAGCATAAAACTTATTGCAAATCAGCTCCAAACATCTAATTCATCAAATGCTACATATTTCAAATAGAAGACAAATACCATTGAAGAAAATGTATTGGGAAGAGCAGATCAGTGGAATTGCCTTAAGATCTATCATGATTCTTGAATTTTCATGTACATTACCATAAAGTCATCAAAAAAGAGTTATATTATAGTGAGTAAAGTGAGGTAAAAAATGTTATTTAATATAAATAATTTATATTTTTTGACATATATAGTCAAAATGATGTATAAGATCCTAAGTTAAAGCAATACATGAATGACTTTAGTCTAAGTTAATTGACACACCATGGCATCGAACTGTATATAATTCTCAATGTTCATCTGTCAAAATCCTTTCATTAGGATCGTTAGGATCATTGGGATAAACAATGTTTCACTTTTAACTTTCTCTAAAGTAAAGTGACTGATTAATTGTTACCAGTTTCCATGCCTGATTCTGGCACAGTTGCTGCTGCTGCTGGCTCCTCAGTCTGTAGCTCATCTTTGCTACCCTCTACAAACCATTTAATCAAATCAAAGTGTATATTTACTACAAACTAATATCACAAAACAAGTCACACATATATTTTATGTTAATGCTTATTGGTTATCCTTAGAGAAAACAACACCTGATAAACAAGGAAAGTATTCAGTGCAGTGGGATAAAACTAGTGTTTCTGGCTACCTACAGCATGAACAATAGCAAGGTTATGTAGCCTACACTTTTCTAGAAATGGGCACACTTATCTCGAAATATGTAGCAGTTGTTTATCTTCAAATGCGATGATAAGCATGCTGGTCCAAGAGCTAACAGTAGGCTATGTAATAACTAGCCTACTGTGGGTGAAAGCCAGCCAGATGATGATCTTCAGACTTTAAGGACCAAAATAAAATTGAATTCTTAGCCACCGACTACTTTCGGCTTTTCCCCAAAGCCTCGTTTGCTTCATTTTTGCTGTCTTTCCTGCTAACTGCTGTTAACTCGCCACTAAGTAACGTTAGTTGATGTCAACGACTGTGCAAGCTCCTCCTCTACCTGCTGCATATTCAACAGAGAGGAAGAAACGGAGTCGCCCATAGGCTACCGACAGCAAAGTAACTTATTCTATACAGGCTAGATTCTTTTTAAGACCCATGTCTATTTTTACAGGCTGTATGCAGTATGTGCAAAGCCAAAACACAATGAAATAAGGCAACTTATGATTTCGGGGGTTTACATAGGCTATTGTCCGGTTTCATATTTATTTTATTTTTTTATTTAATTTTTTTTCCGGTTTCATATTTGTCAGTCAACTTTTCAAAAAACTTGGCAAAATCGGCTGACGCCGTGTCAGCCAATGACTACAGTCAATGGTTCTACAATAAAATGGTGGTAACTTGTTATACAAATGAACAGAGCAATTCTGAAAGCTTCTATCACGTTTTGAATAATATCTCATATTCATTTGAGTTTGATATGATTTCAATGTGGAAACAATAATTATAGTGACTGTGTATTTTGTCAGAAAATATAGTTGGTCACTATTGTAAATGAAGAAAATAGCTCAAAACCTCGCACCTCGAAACTTATGGTTGATCTAATCCTAATAAGGAGTGGTGGTGGTGTAGTGGGCTAAAGCAAAGGTTGCTGGTTCGTTACTCACAGCCACCACCATTGTGTCCTTGAGCAAGGCACTTAACCCCAGGTTACTCAGGGGGGATTGTCCCTGTAATAAATGCATTATAAGTCGCTTTGGATAAAAGCGTCTACCAAATGCATAAATGTAATTTGACTGCATTTTTTTAGTCAGGATTTTTAGTTTGAAGTTAGAGTGATACAATGAACCAAGCAGTGACGTGCGGTGATGTCTTAAAGAGGCTAGGCACTGAGTTATGAAAGCCAGATTACCTGATTTATTGTTTAAGCTAATAATACGTAATAACAGTGAACGTTACACACAAGCGCGGCATATCAAGAAATGTACAAATCAGGATGTATATCGTGTACTCACACTCTCTCTCTCTCTCTCTCTCTCTCTCACGCACACACACACACACACACACACACACACACACACACACACACACACACACTTGCGTAAACAGTGAACGTTATGCATTTATCAGATCCTTCAAAACCTCTCGGTTGTCCTTTACCTTTTCATTGTGGTAGGTTATATTCAGCTTCCTTTGCTCGTCAAGTGCAAGGTCGATCCGAGATTTTCCAAAGGTTTTCAGTGTAATTTGACACTGGATGTGAGCTGACGACTTTTCATGCTTGGTTAAAGCTGCGGGCAGGTTGTTCAAATCACAATATCCCGCTGAAGTCCAAACAGTCTGACTGGTTGAAAAAAGCAGGCAGGGATAGCAGTACAGCCGCTGATTGTTAGCGCAGCCACATAGCCAATCTTTTCTTACATACCAATCAGTTTGAAATGATCGGATAATTTTTGGGCCCCATCTAAGGCTGGCGTAGACCTCCCTCTTGCAATTAACTCCTATTTGGAATTAAAATCGAGCTTGGAAAAATTTCTTAATTCCGTGATTACGGCTGGTGCTGTCATTTTGAATTTTGCGGGGATTAGGCATGTACGCTAGCTGTGGTGTAATGACGTTAGCTACGCAAATGTCCAGGAATATCTCGATTTTAATTGGTCCATGTCTGATACGTAACGGAGATGATTACGGGCATAACATATTTACGTCAAAAGGCACAGCAGATTTGTGCTTTCTGCCGTACATGTTAAAGAATACAGGATCGAATACAGGATGGGTTTTCCGCTTGTCGTCTGCAATGAATGGACCGTAAAAGCACTGCTTATTCTACCATTTGTTTTTAGTTGATTATGCGTAACTGCTACATTTGTCATCATAACGTCTAAACAATTGGAATAACACACATATTGCATGTATAAATCACAAGAATAAAAAGTAAAAATCCAAATACAAGTTTATTATTTAATAAACATTTTATTTTTGAATTTTGGCAGGGTAGGCAGTGCCTAGTTTGCCTACCCAGACCGCACGTCAGTGGAACCAAGAGAATCACTGTGAATGAAATGTTGTGTTGACTCCTTTTCTTCTCTGGATATTTGGCACGAGATCAACATCGCCATCTACTGGTTATGTTGTGGAAAACATTGAGATTGAGCGCATTTACGTTAAAAACGTGCATAATAATCATTTATCGTCTACAATGAACAGAATTTGCCATCTTTACACGGCTTAAATTACGCAAACATTAAAATACATGCAAAGAGCCAAAGTAGCCTATAAAAAAAACGAAACAAAGAGAGAAAAGGGTGATATTTTTTTTATTTATCTTTCCATATAACACTTTATTATACAGGCTCTGATATCCTGTTTGCTTTTACATTTTTATTAATCACTAGTGTAGCCTATGGTTAAAAAAAAAAGTATGGATACAGACCTTTTCATTTTATAAATGTGTAACTTCATCATTCATTGTGTAAATATTATTAATAGGCTAATACTATTTTCTTTCTATCCCAAAGCCATTGCAAAATACTATTCTGTTTATTTAATCAAAAATAACTACTAACTGACACACGGTGAAGCGCCATTGACCAAAGTGTAAAATTAAAGCATTAATCGGAAAAATGTGTTAATTCTTCAGGATCTGATTTAATAGGCAATGGAAGTGACGAGAGGACGCTTATAGCAGCAGATGCATTCGCGAATGCAACTCGCATTATGACGTCATAATGATTTAGAACTCGTTGACGCATTATGCCAATAAAAGCAGTAGAGAGTGAATCGACTCTTCAGTCTGTATTTTTGCAGTGATGGATTTGTATCGCTCTTCAGACAGTATGAATAAAACTTTCAAGTCAACATTTCATGGGGCAATGGCCCCAATCAAAGAGAGTCTAACCCCGCTGGATTTCGAAAGAAATTCCATGCTTCCACCTATTACAGCTCCGGTAAGAGTTAGACTATATATATAAACAAAATATGTATCACATAACATAATTGTTTATAAATATACATAAATAATATTTTTTGTAGAAGATAGATAGATAGATAGATAGATAGATAGATAGATAGATAGATAGATAGATTATATATAAATATGTCATATAATGGTCATGGATAAGCTGTAAATATCTAAATATTTCATTGGCAAGAAATTGCTCTGTCAGAAAAAAAATCATAAATCACAAACAACTGGAAAAGTCACAAAAATGTCATTTTCATTGGGTTTTCTTATTTTCTGGGTCAAAAGGTGAGGGAAATCTGTAATATGTTGACAGTGCAAGTTTAACTCTCTGCTATGCCATTGTCTGCTTAGGTGTCAGCTCTCGTCTCACACCAAGCACCTCTCCATGGAAAATGCACTTTTATGACACTCGATTCAAAGCCACAGCTTCAATTACCAGCAACATGGGAAGTGATTGACCCATACTTGATTCTGCCCGACAAGTAAGCTCAATTGCAATGTATAGAACAGCATAACTATAATTGTAATTTTAAGCATAAACCAATTTTCTTTTCTTTCAGATACCGCAAAAGTGTTAAGAAGACCCTAAAAGAAAAACGCATTAGCAAATCACAACTGTGCAATGTGATACAGGAAACTGTTGAGTGCTTAAAAACGGTTTCCATGGATGTGGTCCTTCCAGCTTTTTCCATCTGCATGGAAGAGGAAAAAAGTCTGTTTGAGAAAGCTCAGGTACTTCAAAAGAGAGCTGAAGAGTGGAAGTTCAACAGTGACATCAATCTTAACATTGATCCTATTGACAATCATGGAATCTCAGATGTGAGCTCTGCTGAAAAGGCACGCATTATCGGGAAGAAAATTTTTGCCTGTATGATGCAGTTCTTGCAGAGCAAATATGTGCCAATGATGCCACGAGGACGCTCAATGGAAGTACTTGGGCTATCGGGCAACTTTAGAGCATCAGAGCAGTGCTTCAATCAGGAGTTAATCATCAGGTTTACTAAAGACCTGGTGAACTGTGTTTACAGTGAACTCCTAGCTAACAACATGGGCAAGGCACTACATGAAGATGACTTGTTCTCTGAGCTTTTGATGTTTGAAGGGCCCACTCAAATGTTTGTACGCCGGGAATTCTACCTGGACGTGCTTCATCACGTTTCTCAGTGTGCAGCAAAGAACAACCTGAAAATATTCCTGAAATTGGATGGCTTCAGCACCTTGGAATTGACCTGGGACTCTACTAGCTCCACAACCATCACAAAAGCTGAGAAGACTACACTGAATGCCCTCAGCAAATTAGTGAACAGCACAGTGATGGATATCATCAATGAAGTCACTGAAAATCCTCTACGGACTGCAGAGATAGTCAGACAAGGTACATGTACTATTGTTTTCATCCACTTGCTGTCATTGTGTATAATTTCTAAAGTATATTTGTAATCAAATTGAATTGTTTACCAATTCATGTTGTTGTTTTAGGGAAGAAAGCAGGTATGCAATCCAATGATGTCACTTCCAGATGCTTTGAGGACCTGGATGAGGCAGAACTGTTGGGAAAAAGAACTCCCAAACCTGATGTGATGCCTGAGAATGATATGCTCAGTCTAAGTGCTGGAAGGAAGGATGAAGCTGAAGAAAAAGAGGAAGAGATAGACCTTGAGGAATTGCTTGGAAAGGATGAATCTCCAGCTCCCACTGAGAGAAGCAGTCATCATACCCAAGAAAGCAGACTACACAGTTCTTCTATAAAGCATGAATGTAGCTGTGGTAATGTTGACCAGGGTCTTTACTGTCAACCAGACTGTCAGCATTGGGCAGTTGAGGAAAACAGAAATTCCACTAGGAGACCTGAAACACCAATGGAAGAAATCCCTGAGGCCTCTTTCATTTTGCCATACCACCTTATAGAGAGCATTGTTGAAGGACTTGTTTCACAGCTTGAGGCTACATTTGATGTGAACATCCCCGGCATCTACCTGTGTGACAAACTTGTCGACAACGTGGTAAAGGGACTGGAAAAGCTTACAGAAAAGAGAATTATTCATGGCAGGTCTACACAACACTGGTCTACCAATGATACTACTATTTCAAACATTGTTGATGAAGCCCATGACATCCTGGCACAAAAGAGGTATTTGAGGGCGGCATGGTATGAGGATGAGATGGCTGTTGCCTATATGACAGTTATCTTGTCAGCAGTCGTCTTTGACTACACCATGGTGCGTGTGAAGGCACAGAAGAGTGACTGTATGCCATATGGGTCAAGGGCTGAGTCCTGCAGTCTCGTAAACAGTGAGAAAGAACTGATCCAGGCTTGTACTTCAACATCTGACAGTGACGATTCACCTATTGAAATGAGGCCTGGAACTTACCTGGTTGAGCGAGAAGATTCGGATCAGGGAGAGATAGATGAAGATCTCATTGAGGAGAGAAGATCTCGCAGTCCACCTCCCAGAGAAGAAGCACCTAAAGCAAAGAGAGGCCGCTCTTTGCTTTCTCGTATCCGAGCCTCCCTATCCAAAATCTTCAGGAGAAAAAAATAGATGCCAAGTGAATCCATGTCCTTGAGAAAATGATCAGCATAGAAGCGCATGAAGCAGAAAGAGTGCAACCATAAAAAGATGGGAGAGCAATCATAAAAAGCTGCCGTAACCTTAAATTATGGAGTGCAATCTTAAAAAGATTAATAAAAGTTTTTACTGTGCATTAACTGGCATTTTTCCTTGTTGTGTTCATTTTAATTACTATTTTCATACTTTTTTTTTAATCTGTACCCTTAATGTATATTAACACTCTTGTAATAACTCGAAAAACTGTTTATTATTCATAATTCACCTATTTAAATCAGCACCTTTCATTTTTACCATCTTACAACCTAATGAAAAAAATGTATAACCAAAACATCTGCAGAACAGTACTTTAATGTAAAACAGATAAAGCAAGCTGGATAGAGAAAGATTTTTAATATACAAACATCTTGCATCAACTTAACCTTTCCAGATCAACATACAAATTTTAACTTATGTTTCAACTTATCACAGCATGTCTAAGCAATGTCCAGAAATAGCTAATAAATCTTTCACACACAAAGCACTGATAATAAAAACCAAGAATCCAATCATTATATTTTAGCTTTGCACATAGAAGGTAAGGTAAGTGCATTTCCATACATTTTAAAGTATAAAATACATGTAATATATATATATATATATTGATGTAAGTGAATATACAATCAATGTCCCTTTTCAAACTATGAACTAAGATTTTCTTTTGGTTTCACATTGCATGAAATGATTGACAGACATTTCTCATCAGTGCAGAAACAGCTACTTTTTTATTTAATTAATCCATAGTTTTCCTCAGTACGAAAGAAGAAAGGGTATTTTTAAGAGTTTGAGAGAACAGCAAAAAACTCAGAAATCCATATGAATAGCATGCTTGATTTAGTCTAGCAACATCTCAGTAATCAAAGAACCGTAATATCCCATAAAAGGGTTAATTTGGTGTAAATCAGTTTTGACCCATCTGTGAACTTAGGCTTTGAGTGTGGGTGTCCATCTAGGAGCTCGTCTTCAATCATCTTCTTTTAGTTCCCCCAAAACCTGCACCAGAATACACCTTTTATTGATCTCATCTTTTAAACACATACAGTATGTGATTGACATGCAGACTAAACAATAATAGTCTCAGCCTCAGACGGCAAGGTCGTTCAACGACAATCTGATGCATGTACCCAAAACTGAAAAAGGTTTCTCGATCCAAAAAGCACTTATCTGATTTAAAGCAACTCCCTAGAGTAAAAGCATTGAGCTTGACTTTCTTAATCATGTCTGTGTAATAGTCTGTATTTTTCTGTACTGTACGCTTTACGCATCTTTCAGCATTTTGTGCAATTGCTTGCAAAGACTGACGCAACATCATTTTAATAATTTTTCTTTCCAGGCCAGTCTATTATTATGGTATAATACACTCACAGAGTACTTTATTAGGAACACTATGGTACTAATAATGTGCCCAACATGGTCCACCTCAAGGTTTGACATGTTGTGCATTCTGAGTTGCTATTCTGCTCACTACAATTGTACAGAGTGGTTATGTGAGTTACAGTAGCCTTTCTGTCAGCTCAAACCAGTCTGGCTATTCTCCGTTGACCTTGATCATCAACAAGATGTTTCGTCCGCAGAACTGCCACTCACTGGATGTTTTTTGTTTTTGGCACCATTCTGAATAAACAATCAAGACTGCTGTGCTTGAAAATCCCAAGAGATCAGCAGTTACAGAAATACTCAAACCAGCCTGTCTGGCACCAAAAATCATGCCACGGGCAAAATCACTGAGATCACATTTTTTCCCCATTCTGATGGTTGATGTGAACATTAATTGAAGCTCCTGTCCCATATCTGCATTACACTGCTGCCACACAACTGGCTGATTAGATAACAGCATGAATAATATGATGTGAACAGAGACCAGTGGTGCAGGCAGAGGTGTGAGGACACAAACTCTGAAATCAAACTAAGTGTGAAAGTTCCTGTAATTTACCTGAGGCAGTGCGTGTTCCTGAGCTTGTTGGTTGTGATGGTGGAGAAGGTCTGCTGAAGTAAGATGGTCCTGTGGAGCCCATGGGTGGTTGTCGTCTAAGATCAATACAAAAATCAGGTGGAGATGGGCTGCATGATTTGGTTCAATTATTAGCACTGTTCAGTTGTTATTAGATCACCAAAATGTAAACGGGGTAACTAAAGGTGAACATTTTGTGCGAGAATACATAGCTCTCACTTACCTCTGACTCCCAAACAGGTATCCCAGAACTCCACCTGTGCCCATTCCAGTCCAGAATCCACCACCTCCTGTTCCGCTGTTTCCACCAGTGGAACCAGTCCAAGAATTTTGAGGTCTAGTGTATGAGTCAGAAAAACCATAGCCAGGCCTTGAGCTGGACTGGTCTGCAGATTAAACACACATAAGGGAAAGCATTAAATCTTATACACTCCATAGTGATAAATATTATGCAAATATTTTGCATAGTTGGTTACTGTTTTAGTTAACAGGGTTTCATACACTCACCGAACACCTTATTAGGAACACCTACTTATTCTGCCGATAATCTAAACATCCAATGTCGCAGCAGTGCAATGCATAAAATCAAGCAGATACGGGTCAGGAGCTTCAGTTAATGTTCACATCAACCATCAGAATGAGGAAAAATGTGATCCCAGTGTTTTCGACCATGGCATGATAGTTGGTGCCAGACAGGCTGGTTTAAGTATTTCTGTAACTGCTGATCTTCTGGGATTATCACACACAACAGTCTCTAGAATTTACTGGTGCTAAAAACAAAACCAACCAGTGAACGGCAGTTTTGTGGATGGAAACACCTTATTGATGAAAGCGGTCAATGGAGAATGGCCAGACTGGTTCAAACAGACATAAAGGCTATGGTAACTCAGATAACCACTTTGTACAATTTTAGTGAGCAGAATAGCATCTCAGGACATCAAACTTTGAGGCGGATGGGCGACAACAGCAGAAGACGACGTCGGGCACTTTATTAGGACCACTGTGTTCCTAATAAGGTGCTCGGTGAGTGTATATGTATGCTAAAATATTATAGTGCCTAAGAATAGGTTTTGCAGTCTATGATGTCTACGATAATGGAGAAAGGAAACAAACTGGACTACTCACACTGCACTTGATCATAGTTACTGCTTAGAAGTAAATTGAAGTCACTCCAAACTCAGAGCTCTTTAAATAGGTGAAGTGTGTAAGTTTCCCTTTGTTAAAACCATTTCTCCTATCCAATCTTAATATACAGAGACAGCTGAAAGCTATTCATAGCTTGATTTCCTGAAAAGTGTAAATACAGCTACATAGCAAACATACCAACACTGGCTCAACCAATGGCTAGAGTTTGGGCATGACTCTGTTTGTCTGACAAATGATATACAGGGCAGATTTCAGGACCTCTTTGAACCTTCATTATTTTTGCAATTCTGTTTGGTGATGCAAGTGGTGCAGGCATTACATTTTTTAGTACCTGTGTAATCTGGTTTAAATCCAGGGGGTGGTGGTCCCATGCCATGGCTTTTATCCCAGGGCCCACTGAACCCTTGGGAGCGATCATCATTGTGACCTTGGTGGCCATGAGTAGGGCTGCACAGAAACATCTTATACACACCATATGCCAAGAGCAAAAAGAAAGCTACCACCATAAGCCCACCCACTCCATCATTTGATTGGCCGTTCTGGGAGGAATAATGGCTATTAGACTGCTGATAGTGGCCACCGCTCTGCTGCTGTTTATGATTAGAGAAGCCTTGGAAGAAGCTAGATGCAAAGCCTGAAAAGCCAGATGAGCCACGAGTGTGCTGCTGCTTCCCCTCCGCTGTGAGCTCCAGTGTGTATTCCAGACCGCATGAGCCCTTCAGGATATATGCATCATTAGGACTGCTGTAACCCTCACAGGAAACTTCCACGCGGCCAAACCTGTATGCGTTATCCATGTCAGCCTTACACTCCCACTAGAAACAGAGAGAGAGACTATGAATAGTTCACACAAAAAATGAAACTTCTGTTTTCACAATCCGTACAACAATTGTCTGATACACATTTGTTTTTTACACGCTGTCACAACCTTTTTGGATATGAGGCTAGTAATGTAATCAGCAGTGGGTCAGTTTTGTGGCCCTTACCTGAATGTCTATGCCATCTGATCCTTTGTTATAACACTGGACCACCTCTGGGACGAATGATCCACAGCCAGCTGACCCCCCGACACATTGAAGCTGTTGAACCGGACTGGAGCGCCGTGCGGTGGCATAGCGACCTTTGTAGAGGGTGAGCACTTGAACGTCATGCAGTAACACGGCATCTGTTGCAAAATTGGGAGATAAACAATCAAATTGCATTTTCACATAACAATGGGTTTTCTTTGCATTAAAGGAATTTTCTGAGTTCAATAAAAGTTAAGCTCAATCGACAGCATTTGTGCCATAACGTTGATTTTTTTATCTATTTATTAAAAATGTATTTTGACTCGTCTCCATGAAGATAATTTTGGTGCAAATCAAATGAGCACCTGTGACAGTGTTATTTGTAGTTGTAGAGATTAGCCACACATGTGTATCAGTAAATTTGAAGTCACAGAGAAAATTATTTTAAGAGTTGCAAGCTTGTAGATTTCTTTTCTTTCCCACAAACACAACACAACAGTTACACCTTCTAAAATTCTTCACTGCAGGTGCACAAATCCTTTTCTACGAATCACAAATTAAGAAACTCATACGCTCACATTTTTGCTACAGTTGTTGCAGTAAATATGGTGCAAAACACACAACTTTACAGGTCAAATAATACTGAGTTTAACCTGTAATATTCCTTTAAGCTCTTTAACAAGAACAAATAACGGTTTTAGTATTTAGATAATTATAGTGCTCGATGGGCCTTAAGACCCATCTTTTTAGGCAGCCTTTTATGTGATTGCTTCTATGCTTGTATTAAGTCTGTTCAGGCTTTTATAATGATTAATTGTTGTTTAATGTTTTAAGGTGTCCTTGAGTGTCATGTAAGGCACCTATAAATAAAATTTATAATAATAATAATAATTTTATACTTGTGAATGTAAAAATTACATAAATACATGACAATTTATATAACAACACAATAATAAGTGAGAAAATATACATATACATATATATATATATATATATATATATATATATATATATATATATATATATATATATATATGTTCTCACTTATTATTATGTTGTTATATAAACATTATTACACGTTTAGATCATCATACTGGCCATTGCTCATATATAAATACTACTGAGAACAAAACTAAACGAGTTTTACAACACTCACAAAAACTGTTTCTAAACTGACTTGTCAAACTCTTCCGACACCTCTAGTTCTAACTTAGAAATCCCAAGTTACACATCTATCTTTACTGAGATCCCTTGTACTGTTTATTTAGATCTAAGGTTCGAATAAAAGATGATTACCATTCGTCCAGCAGATGATGTGAGGCACAACAAGCAAGATGTGTAGCAATACAACTCCAGCGCTCTTCATTTCTCCAAATATGATGTCTTGAACCTCTCTTTATCCTTGAGTTAGATGGTCTGACGTTCGTCACTGTAATCCTCTACATGTACGTGGCTTTAAACAATAAGTGAAGGTAAAGATGATGTAAACAAAGTGAAATTGACAACCCTGACAACTCTTCCTTATTCAACGCAACATCATTCTTCACACACTTCCGCTTCCGTGTTTCTGGTGACGCAGATACGTTTCTGCTATTCGCCATCTACTGACATTTCATTATCGTTCTCCAATGTTTGCTTGTTTGTTTTTGAGAGGTTCTGAGAATATTTTCTTTATTAATAACAATAAGTGAAGGTAAAGATGATGTAAATAAAAGTGAAATTGACAACCCTGACAACCCTTCCTTACTTAACGCAACATCATTCTTCACACACTTCCGCTTTCAACAGACCCCATGTGTACCAAAATTACACATTAACGTAACAGCAAATTGTATAGTATAAAACCAAAATAAACATCAATTGGTCTGTTGCGACTGGACATTATCTTCCTTTTTGACTGTGTTCTGTTTGACAGTAGCAAGACAGTACTGAAGCATTGTTATTAATAAAGAAACTATTCTCAGAACCTTCTCTCAAAAACAAGCAAGCAAACATTGCAGAACGATAATGAAATGTTTTTCAAGGTTCCTGTCAGTAGATGGAGAAAAGAAGAAACGTATCTTCATGACCAGAAACGTGGAAGTGTGTGAAGAATGATGTTGCGTTGAGTAAGGAAGAGTTGTCAGGGTTGTCCATTTCACTTTGTTTACATCATCTTTACCTTCACTTATTGTTTAAAGCCACGTACATGTAGAGGATTACAGTGACGAACGTCAGAACATCTAATTCAAGGATAAAAAAGAGAAGTACAAGTAAATACAATACTGTCTAGTACAGTTGGACATCAGAGACATTATAGTGACAAAATAATTGATACAATTTGTCATTGTTAATGTTAGTTCATAGTGCATTACCTTATGTTAACATTTACAAATTCTGATTTTAAAATATATTAATATATGTTGAAATTAACATTAACCTATATTAAAAATGCTGTAAAAGTATTGTTCATTGTTAATGTTTTTAACCAATGTTAACAAATGGAACATTATTGTAAAGTGTTACCAAAATATAAGACAAGTGATGTTTTAAATATTACTTGAGAGCAGAGTATTTTTACTGGACATCATTTCCAATCAAGCTGTAATTTTGCCACATTATGCAAAAAGTGTAAACAAATTCCAATGTAATTTCCATCCCTGTCATTTCCACCATGGCATTTTATTAAACACAATACAGAATTTAAGACGTGGTGAAAATTACACTGTAGTGGAAATTTTCATGACTTTCAGAAAACAAAATGACATAAATCTCCTGTGATAAGTGTACACACACTGTTGGACATTGTTATTTGACAAATTAAAACACTTATTGAGAGTTTGTAAACATGTTATAATAAGACTTTCTAGAAGTCCACATTGCTAAAAGTGCCTGACGTTGAAGAAACACCAACATACAAATATACCTACTTGATTTTTTTAAAGTAATACTCTTTGTGTGTGTGTTTAGAAATCATTTTATTATATACAGAATTTATAAATGGATCGACACATATAGTTTGTATTTTTAGCTAAGAATAACGGTCAACTGCAAAGCGTGCTGCATTTATTTTGCGAGCACCCTTAGAGTACCAAAATCAGACAGAAATAAGAGATACAGGCAGGTATGAATGACTGTTAACAGATTCTGAAAAGTGCACTGTACAGATCTATTCACATTTACACCAACTGGCAGCTCCAATAACAGTACAGTGAGTAAAAGTTTATTAATATTGCTCAAGACATGTCTTACAGAATAAGAAATTAGGGCTCTGCTTGTATAGTAAATTAATGAGAGAAGAGTATGTCAATTACTAATCATTCATTGAAATTGACTAATAAATCAGATCAAATTAAACATCAGTCCCAAAGAATAAACATAAAATATTGCATTAACAAATAACATTTAACATGATCGATTATATTCAATAGTACAATGAGTGCTCCAAATCTGTGAGTTGGATAGTGATTATTTGTAGGCCTAGATTCTGGAGACTATGTCTACAAGCCTATTCAATAAATTATTTGAAATACTTAGAAAGAAAATGCTCAAGTAACAATCAGAAAGGACCAATGTTCAGACAAAGCAAATATGGAGCTTTGTTGCTTTCTTCGTCAGTAATTGTGCAACACAAGGCTTTTGATATCATGAGCTATAAAGCACAGTACCATGATCCAGTATTGTACCATTATTTTATTGTTGTCCTCATTGGTATTTATTTATTTTATTACATATTTGCACCATAGGTCCTCCCCTGAGTCTATAGACATTCTCTATAGATGTCCGTCTTCTTCTTGGATGTAGTGTCTCCTTGGACTTAAAGTCCCTTTGTTCAAATCCAGCCTCTGCATGCAGCATATTAACAAATGGCTAAATCTACAGTTCATCAGACTTCAATCTCAAGTCTCTATGTACTGCTTTTGAAAGTGCATGCAGAAAATTGCGCTACTTTCCCATAACAAGCTACAGAAACCCCTCTACTCAGACTTTAGTGGATATGTAACACACTGCCACATCCAAGCTTCTGTGTTAAAGTTAAGATGCCCTGAGCTTCAAGTGAGAAGGAACATACTGTGACATCGAGATAAGGACAAGGACATGCAAGATAAAGGAATTAGATTGAGACTGGGCAGATGATGAACTTGTCCTCCAGCATCACACTGACTACCAGGAAGACAAAGTACAGCAAGAACATGAGCAAACCCAGGAACTTGCTCATTCTCCATTTGCACACAGCGATGGAGATAATAACGAAGAGGAGCATGAGGAAGAGCAGTACAATGGCGCAGAACAGACCATTGCTGCTCACGGTCACTGAACTCATGTCGTTGAACAATGAAAACATTAACCATGGAAACGGCAGGCTGGGGATGGTAAACAAACACAACAAGATTCAGCATTCAATTGATGCTTTAGGTAGTCAATTACTATAAATTGAAATGATGATGAATATTATTGTAGCAAAGATGAGGATATCTTACCCCACAGTTATGTCAAAAATGTTGGAGCCAACTGAGCTGGACACTGCCATGTCTCCCAGACCCTTCCGTGCAACAATAACACTGGTGATAAGATCTGGAATGGAAGTACCAGCTGCTAGAATGGTCAGACCCATGATCTCCTCTGTGATTCCAATAGTTTCACCAACCTGCGGGGGAAATATGCATTGCGATTTTTTTAGTAACACATACAGATGCAAACATATGATCACCATCTAATTGTTAATGCACACACCAGTATATCACAAGCTTGGAATCCAATGGCATCATCCAAGTGAGCTCATCATCAATTAAAAAAATTAAAATGGACTAGTTCCCCCAATACTTGTTTAGGCTATGTATTTTTGAGAGTTTTTAGAGTATCAGGTAATTAAATTAGCAACAAGTGCTAATGCTAGACTCAATTGAGTGTGTCAGGTTTCTTGCACTTTGTGAGATGAGCGCTATTTGTGTGGCGCACTTGAGTGACCATTAACAATGTCACGGCATATGTTAAGCATTTTAAATCAATCAAGTTTCATTGCCTTAAACGGTAGCTGTCTGTGTAGACAGTAGACGGTGAGACAGCTAGTTTTTGTAACATAGCCATTATCTTTATTCTCTTTACTTCCTTAAAATAGCACAGCAGTCTGGTTCAGGAAGTACAAATACTATTTATTTTCTCCATAAAATAATTGATTTTTAAAGGTAATTTGTAATACTTTACGACAGACCAACTGTGAGCTCTGAGGTTGTTAATCTATGGCACTGTACCATAGCCATCAGCCCACATTATTTTAAAATAAGAACTACACCACCTGTGAAACCTGATGAGAAAGATCCACCAATCAGAGAGTCGCTGTAAACAAACTATGGCAAAAAAAACCAACAAACACTGCAGCGACCTCCCATTCACATGACGCACTGTAAATGACGCAATAGAGTCAGTATCACTACACTCTCAAACTGCTTATATATTTGTAAATATCAAACATAAAATATGTCATTCCTATACTTAACCTTGTCCGACCCCACGTTCTCATGTGTGGACATTGTATTTTGGCTGTGCTATACGCAATGCATAATATAAATTAATTTACACTGACTGAATATAGTTCACAAGACTCTAGACCAGGGGTTCTCAACCTTTTGCAAGCTGGGCCCCCCAAAGCTGGTTCATTGCAGTTGGGGCCCCAGTGCCCCCCGCCCCGCCCCATGCTTTATTGTTGTTATTATTATTATTATTGTTATTATTATTATAATTGGCAGTAGCACCAGACTTCTAATGTGAGCTTGCAGGCATTATTATTATTATTATGAGTAGTAGTAAGCCTATCATCATTACTAGGCTATTGCTATATAATTATATGAGGTTACATGCTTTATTGTTGTTATTTTTATTATTATTATTATTATTATTATTATTATCATAATCAGTAGGCCTATTATCATTACTAGGCTATTGCTATAATTGGGAATTGGCACCAGACCTCTGATATTAATTTATGCTTTATTATTGTTATTATTACTAGGCCTAATAGTATAGGCATCATCTGCATTTTTTACAGAAGCTTGCTGGTAGGTGATGTTAATGTGAGACCTGAGCCTGTTTTGCCTTGCAAAGATCCTCAATTCTTGGCTCAATGTTTGATAAACATAGCCTCAAATCATCCTCGATTTGTGCACGATTGCGGTATTTCGTTTTGAGTGCAGTCATTTTTGAGAATCCTGCCTCACACAAATATGTTGACGCGAAAGGAAGGAAAATCTTCAAGGCGATGTCACAGAGTTCAGGGTATTCCTGCATCAATGCTGCCCAGAATGATGAAAGAGGGCAGGAGCTAAAGAGTTCCTTCAGTCTACTGTCACTCTTCAGCTCAATAAGCTGTTCCTGCATATCAATTGATAGCTCGTTTGCTGTGCACACAAACGGATCTCGAACCCACGCAAAAGAGCGATAATCATCTTTAAAGTACGTCGCAAATTGTTTTCTCATTGCTGACAGGTGCTCAGACGCTGATTGAAATAGGGAGGAGAAATCGTGTGACGTGCCTGCATCAGTGATAAAGTCTGCAAGGCTGGGGAACATGTCGCAGTTCCCTCGACTGATGCGGCCATGCCAGAGGTCTAGTTTTTGTGTGAAGGCGTGCACTTTGTCTGCAAGGAGCAAAATGAGTTTTGCGGCCTTGCAAAGACAGGTTGAGGCCATTCAAGCAGTCAAATATATCGACCAAATAGGACAGAGACGCAAGCCACATAGTGTCATCCAGATGCTTTGCCAGATCTGATTTGATTTCTGTCAAAAACTACTTCACCTCCTCTCGCAGCTCATACAACCGCTGTAACACCCGCCCCCTGGAGAGCCAGCGAACTTCAGTGTGCAGAAGCAGCTGTTCGTGCCCTGACCCCATCTCCTGGCAGAGGACCCCAAACAAGCGAGAGTTTAGCGGCCGTGATTTGATGAGATTTATTATTTTCACGGATTGGTTCAGCACGGAGTCAAAGAGAACCGGCATTTTTTTAGCAGCTTGTGCTTCGCGATGGACCATGCAATGTGTCCATTTCACAAGTGGAGCTACTTGCTGAACGCGAGCAGCTAGGCCGCGCTCACGCCCCGTCATTGCCTGCGCACCATCCGTGCATAGGCCAACGCATCGGTCCCAAGCCAAACCATTTTCATGGATAAAAATATCAAGGACATTGAAAATGGCTTCTCCTGCAGTGTGCAACTGAAGAGGCCGGCAAAACAGGACATCCTCCTCAATCGCCTTGTCCCGCAGATACCTGACATAGGTGAGGAGCTGTGCCTGCCCAGCAATATCAGTGGATTCGTCCAGCTGCAGCACGTAGTAAGGACTCTTTTTACTGAACTCTATCAGTTGCTCTCTGATATCATTGGACATGTCTACAATTCTCCTAGCGACTGTGTCATTGGACAGTGGTACTGCACCGAGTTTGGCTGCTGCACTATCGCCTATCATTATTCTGCACATGTCTTGCGCTGCCGGCAAAATGAGAGTCTCGGCGATTGTATGCGGTTTACCCAGTTTACCGATCCTTTTGGCCACTACATACGATGCCTCCAAACACTGTTTAGACACAGTGCTGTGCACTGAAATGGTTGCCTGTTGCTGATGGAGGCCATCAAGCTTTCTTTTAAAATATTCAGCTGGTTTATTTTTAATGCCAGCATGCTTTGTTTCGAGGTGCCTTTTTAATTTGCAGGGCTTCATACTGTCGTTTGCCAGCACCTCGGCACACACGACACACTGAGGTCTCAGATCAGCCGTGACTGTAAACCCAAATTGCAGGTACGCTTCATCGTACCTTCGAAGCTTTTTTACAGCTGGTGGTGCGTCGGTTGGCTTGTTGGTCCTCACAAGAAATTTCTCCATTTTGATGTGTTTTCAATAAAGTTTAGGCAATATGTAACTGTGTGTGTGGTGTATGTTGAGAGACGTATCAGGGGCTAATCAGTCGGGACTTAGGCACAATCTTTAATTAAACGAACAAAATAATTATTTTGCAGACAATTCAGATTTTATTTTAATACTTAACGATTGTAGTCCTCGTCAGTGTGTGTGTGTCTTAGTCGTGTGGGTAGTTTTAGCTAAGTGTAGCTACTGCCTAGCAGTTAAAAAAAAAATACTGGCTAGGGCTGAGATTTGATCTAATCTTAAAAAAGAATGTTTGTGGGTTTAGTCTTTAAAAAGACTGTTGGGGTTTTGTAGTAAAGGCCTATGTAAATCGAGATTGATAAGACTAGCGAGAGCTGGCACAAGCGAACTTGGCAAGAGACTAGACTAGAGTGAATGGAAAGCTATGTCGTGAGTCAATTTAAATGCAGTGATTTATTTTTGTGTGAGAGTGAGTGAACATTTACATTTATACCCCGCTCTGTAAGCCAGGGCGGGAACGGCGGCAGCCATGCGCATGCGCGATTCATTTGCAGCCTGGACGCGGAGGGGTGTGTGTCTCCTCTCTGCTCTGACTGCTGCGCGAGGCTACTGAGAGACTGACCGCCTGTGAGTGCTTTTGGACGGGAGAGGGGCTCACGGCAGCACCCGCTGTTCGTTGAGCACAGTAGGCCTAACTGCAGAGTGATTCGTGCTTTCGAGTCTCCAAACACCACAAAAGTCTCCAAAAACACCAGTAAAAGTCGCTGGATATGTCGCTTTTGACAAAAAAAAAAGCCGCCAGGAGGATGATTTGTTTGTGTTATAATCAGTGCTTGAAGTGGGGGGACATTTTTACAGTGAAAAACAAAACTTGGAGATATTGCTGTTACAACAATGTATTGTTATTTATTTAGCATAGTGCATCTCACAGCAATACTCAGTCGTGTTTTGAATGATTCAGTGTTGTGAACGAATCAGTTGAGTCAAAGATTCAATGACCCATTCACAAACATCTGTGGCCCTGTCCCAAATGGCACACTCCGGACTTGTGGACTTCCTCAGATTCCACACTTCGGTGACGTCATGTAGTGCAGACTTATAGGGCCCCTCGCGCAAATCCACAAGGGCGCATTGAGAAGTATTTTTGGGACAGACTCGATCGTGAAGCGTGGTTATTGTTGGACAGGAGCTGCAGGTTCGGTTCGGGGAAATATGCTGCCTATTGTTGTTGTTTTTATTTACTATTGTGTTTGCGAGATGGCTTGCCATGCAGAGAAATCACATTTATACGCTCCGACGTCGTAGAAGACAAGATTATTTTTCATGCATACAAATGCTGATGTTATGCACGGAGGAAAGGGTAAGCAAGTAAATGTTATTGACTTTGTAGATAAACATATAACTTGTCAAAAGTCGTTAATGCATTAAGTCATTATTATTTGATTTACTGTTTAATTTTCTTTTTTCTTTATATACATATATATATATGTATTTTATATTTTTTATGTGTACCTTGTTTTGTTTATGTCGTTTTTAATTTACAGATTTAAATATCCATACTTCACTTACATATGACTCAGTAAAGCCCTGCCATTCGGTTCTATATAATGAATCATTATGCGATCAGCCTATTATTCAGCGCTATTACTATGTTTGAGACATCAACCACTGGTCGATGACCATAATGTTTGTATAAACTGTAGGTAACAACTGGTAAAATGTACACAGTCATAAAAACCATAATGATACTTACACTTAAATATTTTCTTCTCAGCCATGTTATCAATTGTCTGTGTCCGTGAGCGAAAGCGCTCTTCACACCAGTTGTCTGATTGGCCTTTCGCAAGGACTCCTGGGTACTTGAAGTGCGTGAAGCCTGGATCTATGCGGGCTTCGCGGAAGACCGCTTCAAGGGTACAAAGGGGGCGCTGCTGAGCACACTTCAGAGCGTTAAAATGCTAAATGGGACGGCCTACGGACTCGTAGACTCAGCGAGCACGCGCAATTTAAGTCCACGAGACCGAAAGTCCGCATGAAGTGAGACATTTGGGACAGGGCATGTCTCATTCTTGATGAATCGGCCGTTTGAACGAATCGTTTGAATGAACGACTCAATGACTCGCTTAATGAAACCGCTTATGCTTATCACCTGCATTTGCGCTCACTATCGACAAACCAATCAAATTTGTTCAAAACTTTTTTTTTTAAATCAGTCCAAACACATTTTAATTTTTATTCAGGAGTTATGTATATACAAAACTATAACTTTTTATAACAGTAGTTTAGTGATAAAAAAAATGTGCCCCAAAATTTTATTTATCCAGTTTTTTTTCCCTTCCATCGTAGCCTACTCGCGCCCCACCGGTTGAGAACCACTGCTCTAGACTGTCATTTAAGGGTTAAACATCTGCCACACTGTGTCACGTGTGTCACAAGTTGCTTTCAGGAGCTGTAAATGGAGTTAGGGTGAAATAAGGTGCATTTCGAACTTTTCTGAGACCAGTGCAGAAAGACAGCACACTGAAGGTCAAGACATTCACTTAATAGGGAGTTCATGAGTTCACATGTTCATGTAATCTTTGAATGGAAGAGAAGGTAAACATATTATATATAAACATATATAAAACATATATATCAACTTTGAATCAGAATGAATTATGCTAATTTCATATGTAATGTCTGTAACGTCTCAAAAACATGAATAACTAACATTCCTGGAAACATAAAAAACAATAATAATATAAAAAAAGTCGGACTTTTTATAGCTTGGAATTATTTAATCCTTGTGCGACCTTCAGGACATTTTTTTCCTTTTGTTTTTTCAAACGTGTTAAACGTGTTACATTTTGCCAAAGGTGTGTATTTTTGGGGGAATTTTGATATTTCAACCTCAGTTCCTATAATACACTGTGTATTATACACTGTGTACACAAACTATTCACACTCAGGACCTTCAGAACAAATATGTGCCCCCACTGAAACCCATTAAAACAGCAATATTTGATCCCAGTGCCATTAAAGCATAAAATCATGAATTCTATTATATTATGCTTTTATTTTGGAGCCCTGGTTTCAAAATTTTAATTTGTAATATTTTCCACCAGATGGCACCATTTTTCTCATGTTTAGCCTATGGAGCATATACATGCTTTTTTCCTATTTTCTGTATTATAGAGCATTGCAGGCTAATTGAATAAATGATGCAGCTAACATTGTGTGGGTGTGTTGGTATGGATGTCAGAGTGTGTTTTGTATGTGTGTATTGATACATTTGTGTATGTATGTGTGTGTGTGTTTAAAAAAACAACAGTAAACATTTATGTAATCAAACTGGCATTTAAAAGGTTAAAATCATGAAAATGAATTAATATTTGGTAATTATGATCAGGACTGATGTTGGTTAAAATCTAAGTCAGTGAAAGTGGTAAAATAATATTAATATATAATATGTTTATGACAGTTATTTGACACAGACATGTTTGTCCTCTAATTGTGAATGTGAGTTTTTTTTTTCTTTTAATCTGACACTGCACAAAAAATAATAATGCATCAAAATCAATGTTGTTGCTAATCATTGACATATCCCAGACTGTGTTTAGGCTGTCCCCTTAGCATTTAGTATATGGAAAATAATTAATTTGTGGAGTTTTTTCATACAAAAACAACAGTGGCATTATATAAACAAAAACTGGCATTTAAAGGGTTAATATCTCTAAAATGTATGAATATTTGGTAGTTTTGTTCAGTACTGATGTTGGTTAAAAAAATTAACTCATTGAAAGTGGAACATAATATTAATATATAATATTATTATGGCAATTTTTTGACGTGGACATTTTTGTCCTCTAACGACATCTGAAAATTGGTGCACAAGGGTTAAAAAATAAAAACATAGTTTCGATGTCCACATATGTGGACATCAATTTTTAGGAATGTTTGTTTTTGTATATTTATTAGGTGCTACTAGTTACAAATCAAATAGGGAATGAAAATGCATACAGCAGTCACGCTCGGGTCTCAGGAGGTTTTCATATGATTATGTTATTCGTAATGCTTTATGGGATTGTAGTTCATTCCTGCATTAAATACGCTAAATACACAATCTTGTACCTTTCTTCTGTCTTTTTGTCCGATCTTCAAATAAATTGTTTTTGCCATAAAGTAAAAGTTTGTAATGTTGTGATTCACCTTGGAGCCAGTTGGTTTGGTTCTTGGCTTGGAAAGCTTTTATGAAAAATTTTATGAAACCCCAATGGAAAAATGAACAGAAATACATCTGGAACAAAACAGCTGTCTGGCACTATATCAGTCATTGCACTCTCACCACAGTGTCATTTCTCCTTGTACCTTATTGTTTATATAATTTATTAACAGTTAATATTAGGATACAACTAGAACTGATTCACTAAAATCTGTTCTCCAGTAAAAAAAAAAATGTGTATGGTTGATTATAGACTTTCTGTGGAAAACGTTGACTGTTTGACTGCAATGCTACTTAGGTATACTAAAGGGACTTTCTAGAGGGAGCTGATGCAGCACTAGAGAACCATTTGCTCTCAGAGAAATGACAAGAATAGCTAATTGGCTTTGGGGTTTGCTGGTTTTATTGTGCTGCTCTGAGTTACAGATTTACAGCAGTGTTACAGGAGAGATCAACCTTCACCTCTGACTACCTCACATGGAAGATATACTCTTTATTCTCTCATACTCTCTATTCTTTTTTGAAAATACAGAATCCCACACAGGGATAGCTTTCTAATGTATGAACATTTTAAACAGTGAGGCTTGAGGGAATTGTATAGTCACAAAAATGCAGGTGAAAGAAACCTAAGATGACATTGTTATCTTTCCTGCAGAAGGCACTGGAAATACTGAATCATCCCTTTGTTTTGTGCTGACTGACACAGTATAGGACACTTAAATATTTTGACATGTAAGCCACACTTGAATATATGAATGTAATTGCATGGAAGAACAAAACATTTAGACAAGCGTTTGTTTTTCTCTCTCTTAAAGATAGCACAAGGACATTTCACAAAATGAATTTTCTTTTTTAAACGATTTAACAATAGATATACTGTTTAAAATGTTTGAAATGATAGTAATCATATTCATACAGCTACAAAGAAATGACTTTGGGACCAGCTGGTGAATGTACGTGCAAAAAAGTTAGTACTGAGAAAAGATCTAGCATCATTTGTTTGCAGATGCCACTTGGTGTGATGTTTAGTTCTTTAATGCAGTGACATAACAAAGTGTGTTTGAAGTGTCCAAATACTTTTTGGGACCACTGTATTTCAAGAAACAATGATGCTTGCCAAAGTCAAGAACATTCTTTCTGCGGAAAATAGTGCATTTAAGCATATACCTTGAATGTGGTAAGCTAAAGGAAAGCCAGTTAGAAAACTATACATATATCGAGGATTGGCTGAGTAAGTTTGTGTTATTGGTGGAGTGTGTCTGTAGTTTAGAAGAACAGAGTTGCTAAACTCTAGAAGGTAGACCCCAACCCCAGATGTAGCTGGTAATGTGTAATTGAGTGATGAATTGTGAGCTTTAGGTGTGTGTATCTGTTTACCTGATGAGCCCACCACACCATCAGGTAAGAGAAAACAGCAATCCAACTGATAGATCCCAAAAATGTAATGGGAAAGAACTTCTTTGAAGTCTGAGGAAAGCCATGGGAAAGATGGAAGGAAGAGAAGAGGGAACCATGAGGAAGGGACATTCACTCATTATACCTTTACTTTTACCATGTTATTAAATATTATAAAGCAGTGTCACTAATCTTATTCGAAAGTAGCATAACTATAAGGACACAATACGTTTGCTTCCTGTTGTTATTCAAATATAGCATTAAAGGAATAGTTCAACCAAAAATGAAAAGTCTGTCTTTATTTACTCACCCTCATACCGTCCCAAAACCATATGACTTTCTTTCTTCCGTGGAACACAAAAGCAAAGGTTTTAACAAGTCTTTTTGGCATATAATGAGAGTGAATAGTGAGTGCGGCTGTCAAGCTTCATAAAGGACGAAAAAAAAACATACACCTTAAAACCACTGTGAATGTAGTCAATACGACTAGTGCACTATTTTCCAAGTCATCTGAAGCCATACAGTCACTTTGTGTGATAAACAGACCAAAAGGTAAGACAATATTAGATCTCAAATCAAGTTGTGGAGGTGCTAAGAATTGCACCCGCACAATTACCCACACCTGTCTTTAATTATATTGAGACCGAAAGAGTGGAAGAGAAAAAAAGGTGGCAGATTGTTAAGATCAGCGGAGAGAAAAGGAGGTAAATGGAGAAGATCAAGGAGCTCACCAAAATGAGATGAGTTTGGCATGTTTGTGGTGTAGAATTGAATGAGGCAGTGGATTGAATGAGGCAGTGGATTGAATGAGGCAGTGGAAGCATGTGAGAATGTCTGTACTATGCATTGCCTTTGCCTTTGCCTTTAGCCTTTGGTTAAACCTATCTGGTGCCTGAAAATCAGATTTTTAATTCAGTTAAATTGTATTTATTTGAAGAATTTATTAAATTGTAGTTTGGGCCCTAAACTCCTAAAGACATGAATTGTAATATTGCAATATGTATAAAAACATGTTCACTCACATTAAAATGAAGACTCCAGTCATATCAATAACCTTATAAAAGCTGTTTTATTCTACATGATGAGGGTCCGCACATGGGGGCTGCTATGTTAGAATCACATGACCAGCCGAATACTACTCACTTAATCCAAGTTACCTTCCTGTTATTTGACACTTTCACTCATTGATTAAATTTATCATGGCTGACAGTAAATACTAAATTTCTACAATGGTATCTGAATCTGAAAACTATTCATTTTAAATTATGTTTAGTCCAAGATGACATGAAGACAAAAGTTACTAAGTGCACCTTTAATAGTTGCACCACTTTAGCACATGGTAATTCTGTGAAAAAAAGCTACATATTATTTACTGACCATTTGCAATCTAGTTTAAGCAGGCATAATCAGTGCTGTAATTGCGCTGTGTCTTAAGTATCTAAATTAAATAATTGTCAGTTGTTTTAGCTCAAACAGTCCTCCTTTCTATATAAATTAAGCTAATTATAGTTTGTGCTTCATTCAAAAAAATTGCCTGGCACAATTTACAGATCATCACACTATTACCACCTGATGAAAGTAGGTGGTAAAATTTGTTTTATTTAAAAGTTATGTTTATGTACATTTTCTATCGATTGTATCAGCAGTAATGATCATTTGATGGAAAAGAGCATTATAACTTGGCACATATCCAGATGTGCAGTGTAGTCAAGTGCACTCTCGGCATGTTTAAGAGATTTACATTTTTGATGGCTTTCCACAGAAAAAAAGAAAGTCATAAGGGTGCTATTAGAGGCAGTGAATAATAACAGAATTTTCTTGGGTGAACTGTTCCTTTAAATATAACTGCTCCATACAGAAGTCTGTGTGATAAATGATAACATCATTGTTCAAATGTAAAAAATAAATAAATAAATAAATCTTAATCATACATCTCTGCGGACATCCGGCAGTGTCAGCCACAATGGAAAGACGATGGGGAATATTAAGAGGTATGTTAATTGTTTCCTTGCCGTCTCTGGCCATGCCAAGCTCAGAGGCTGGTCTTCGTCCTCATCCTCCTCCTCAGCCTTTATGAATAGAACCAAAAAAATGATGTCAGTTTTCCTTGCATTTGGGGATTAAAATGAACACTATGAGGGAATATGTCAAATATGTGCAGTGTGATTTGGTCTTGATGCACTCGGTGATTGAGTAAAATGACATCACCTCAGGTCCAGCGCTACCATTCATTGGCGGAGTGACCTCCACCTCCACATTAGTGATGTTGGGAACGTGCTTATTAACTAGAAAATAAAATGAATACAAATATGAGGAAGAGAGCAGAGAATGTACTGCTAGGTGTAAATATTTAGTATGCATTTTATTGTGTTGTTGTTGAAGTAGTTCAATCTGGGGCTGTAACTTGGGCTGCTGTAAAGTTAGATTGTGACAGTTGGTTTAGCCAAAAGGAAATTAGCTATTAAAATCAAAGTTATATTGTAATTGACCCTATATTTAATTTCTAAATGCACGCTTTGTGGTCTTATTGTGAATGTGTAATTGGTGCACGTTATTCTAAAAATATGTTTGTCTCAATAATCTTTCATAAACATTTTATAACTTGCTCCACTTCAATTCAGTCATCAATCAAATCAAGTCCAGTTTTTCTTGTTGAATATTCTGTTTCACTCACCATATTACATACAATAGGTTTCCATGTTGAAATTACAGAAAGAGTTTAAATTTACCAACACCATTTGCCTCATCTTCCCCCTTTTTTCTTGCAATCTTGTGTAGTATTGATGCCTTCTCCTTGAACTTCCCTGGAGCATATATATATAACAAATTTCATTAGACTTGACAAATCTACAAAGTGAGTCTTTTGTATGAGTGTTAATACATTTCGTAACTATTAAAGTTAGCACATTACCTTCACTGAGAGGGTCAAGTGTGTGGATCATTAGCTGGAAGATGCTGTTTCTCATTAGAGTGTTGTGTAGGGAGGCGGAGCTTCCTCCTCTCTGGAGGCGGGGTTTAGCCTAATATGGGGAACAAAAATAAGAAAAGATTCAGAAGTAATTTTGTATCTCATCACGGCCACTCTGCCATATTGCATTGTCTTTTATTTTGTATAACTGTGTTAAAATGTAAGATGTGAGCTGTGACAGTATATACTGTATACAGTAAATGCCGTGTTGAGGACAGTACTCACGGAAAGTTTATTCTCGTCATCTCCAGTACTATTAACCTTGAAGGGAAAGAAGAAGACAAGAAGATTTACATGTGAAAATTAAAATCAAAACCATTCATTAACAAAACAAATCCATTGTCAGGAAGCAGATAAGAGATGATACATTCTTTGTCTGTCTACTTCATGTTTCTCATTTGTGCTGCCTTGATCTGATATTCATGTGTGGTATGATTTTTATTCCTTAACCGTAGAGAAATTTCTTCTTTAGAACGATTGACATCGTTTAATTAATTTCTTACATATTTCATGTGAAATACTTGTTATATACTTTTGTGTGTTTGTGTATATTTCATGTTTGCCTTTATTCATAATTGTAAGATTAGGATTTCTAACAAAGAGAGCAAAATATAGAGTTGGACAAGGCAACAATTTAATTCACAAGGGCTGTGTTTCCCAAAAGCATCGAAAGCTTAAGTTGATCGTAGAGACCATTGATGCCAATAGTTTCTAAGGTCTATTTAGGCTTACGATTCATCTGAGAAACGCAGCCCAGGTCAGTTTGGGGTTTTCTTTCAAAGCTGTTGAGTGTGAAGCATCCCCACACCTTAAAGGGATAGTTCACACAAAAATGAAAAAAAAAAAAAAGAATTCTCTCATCCTTTATTCACCCTCATCTCATCCCAGATGTGTATGAATTTCTTTCTTCTGCTGAACACAAACAAAGAATTTAGAAGAATATTTAATCTCTGTAGGTCCACACAATGCAAGTGAATGATGACCCGAATCTTGACGGTCCAAAAGCATATAAAGGTGACATAAAAGTAATCCATAAGACACCCGTGGTTAAATCCATATCTCCAGAAGAGGTATCATAGGTGTGGGTGAGAAACAGATCAATATTGAAGTCCTTTTTACTATCAGTCTCCACTTTCACATTCTTTTTCTTTTGTTTATGGCTGTTTGCATTCTACGTGCATATTGCCACCTACTGGGCACTATACTTTTTTACTATAGTAAAAAATAACTTTAAAAAAATATTTATCTGTCTCTCACCCATCATATCACTTCTAAAGATATTGATTTTACCACTGGAGTTGTATGGATTACTTTTATCCTACCTTTATGTGCATTTTGGAGCTTAAATATTTTGGTACCAATTCACTTGCATTGTATGGACCTACAGAGCTGAAATATTCTTCTAAAAACACTTGTTTGTGTTCAGCAGAAGAAAGAAAGTCATACACATCCAGGATGACATGAAGGTGAGTAAATTATGAAATACTTTTTTTTTTTGGACGAACCATCCTTTTCAGAGATGAAAAAACATTTACAGAGAAGCTCAGAAATTAAAAAAGGGGGGAAAACTCAGTGGCTTTAGAAAGTCATATACTGCAAGTGCCATAGATGTTAATTCCACAGCAGCAGGATGCCTGATTCCAATTCCACAAAGTATTCACTTGATTCTATTGATTTTTTGTTTTTCCCATTGGTCTATGCTGCAAATATGGATCAGAATCACAAACTTGAATTAGACAGTAACAGAGATTGCACAATTGCTTTTATAGATGGCATCACTCCTGATTGATGATCACAAATCAATGTACTCTGTTGGACCAGTGCTTCTTTTGATAACGTGTCAGCTAAATGACATGTACCTACATTAGTATATTGATTCTCTATACTCTGTTAAGTCTTCATTGTGTCCTTAATTTAGCGTTGAACCACCAGTGGTTATATATTGTATATAATGGTACAGATGGTTCCAAATTTGTTAGGAAAATTTATCAAGATAACGCCCTCAAACATAATAAGGGCCACTTTACAATAAGGTTGTACTGTATTTGTTTACATTAGCTAATGTACCTACATTATTTAACATGAACTAACTGTGAACAACACTTTTACATCATTTATTAATCTTGATTAATGTTAATTTCTACAACAAATCAATGTTTTGCATACACAAATGTTGTATATGTTAACATTAGTTTACGCAATATGAACTAACATTAAACAGTAGAATTGGATAAATTAACACACACCAAGATTAATAAATGCTGTAAAAACTTATTTGTAATTGTTAGTTCATAATATTTAATGCTTTTACTTATGTTAATCTAATGCCTTTGCTAAATTTGGTGTTGCTTAATGGCCTAGTGCATTAAAACAATCTATTGTAGAGTAAGGTATGATACATCGGTAAACTGTTTGTTTTATAAAGGAAATACTAGATCGATGTAGTTGTGATAAATATCTATATTACTGGTTATACTCATTTAAAAAAATACAAATTTTAGATATTAAAGCGCGGTATATTCTCTCTATTAAAATAAGGATAATATTTAAACAAATGTATACTATATTGCTCACCTATAAAATAGATATGACTCCTCTTAATTGTTACAGTAATGTAAATTATTGACCAGTATATACAAGCAGCAAACAAACTGAAGGAATCAGCTGTCAAATCTTTTAATGTTTTTTTTTTTTAATTATTATTATTATTTATTAAAGCAAACACATTTTATAAGTATAATGGGGCTGCTTTATGAAATCTTTTATTAATTGCCTACAGGGTATTCTACAGGGTAAGCAGAGGTTGTTCAGGGCCTCCCTTTAAGTCTCAAGAACACATTAAGCTGCTCCATATCACAGCTGGGATAAATACAACAGCTAGGAGCTACTGTAGTTCTGGTCTTCAGTCTGCATATAAATAGCATTTCTCAAGCACTGAAAGGTGGAATTCATAGAACTGTGACCAATCTTTCAATGACAATCAGCAACTGTTTCTAAGAAGCCCTTGAAACCAAAACTCAAATATTAAAATCAGCCCTTATAGACTGCAGGGCAAAATCTGATCTAAATCTAGCTGTTTAACTATTTCAGAGTCCTTTGGTACAAAGGATTTGAGAACATTACATAATAAGAGAGAATAAAATTATATTAAATACAAACTACAAGAACACTACATTTACATACTGTAGAAAGGTCAACATTTTTGGAGGGTTTAAAGGCAGAAAAATGTAGCTTATAATTTTATAAAAGCACTGATATTAATTCTTCTGTTAAAACTCATGTAATATTTGAGATGAACAGTTGTTTAAAGTGTAATTTTTACAGTCATTATAAGGTTTTAATGTTTGTTGATATTGCATGGTCAGAGCAACGAAGTTGTAAAATTGTCTATAACATTACCCAGAAAAGTTTAGTATGTGATTTTATCACACTAAAATCATGTTACCACACATACTGTTTACACCTTGTGGCTATACATTTGAAAGATTGTGTATTTCAATGATTATGGATTGGCCCCATTCACTTCCAATGTAAGTGCCTCACCTGAACCCAGATTTTTTTAAAGAAAAGGAGGGACGAGTCAAATTTAATTTTTGTGGTAATTGACATTATGCCACATCGAATGCATTCGATTAAGCTTAACTTGTATTGAACTATTAATATTCCTTTAAAGAATGAAAAAATGTAAATTCTGATATAATTGACTTATGTCATCCCAAACACATAGGACTTTATAAGAACTTATTTCTGTCTTCCGTGGAACACAAGGAGAAATTTTGAAGAATGTTGATGCTGCTCTAGTTTCCCATAAACAAATTGAATGGCAACTGAGGCTGTCAGTCCCTACATTCTACCTAACATCTCCTTTTGTGATGAAAGAAAGTCATACGGTTTGGAAAAACATGAGTGTGAGTAAATAACAAAATAAGTTGAATTTTTTGGTGAATTATTCCACCAAAATGGCTCATAAACAGTACAAAAAAGCAGTTCAAGAATTGTCCAGTGTGGTTGCAGCACCAGCAATGTCCTCTTGAGAATATTGGTTGGCTCAGCATTGACAAACAGCCTTAATTAAGCCTAATCATCTCAGTAGAACATAAAGAGCATAAGTAGGTTTCATTAATGATTAGTGAGCCCTGCCATTTGGTCTCTGTTCACGTTCTTCCCGCCCCAGCTTTGGTTCTTCTGCAGGTGGAAGATTAGCTCTGGCCTATCGCCAGCAATACCTGTAGAAACAGAGCTGAGCTCTGCATGCTCAGTAAGTTTTAGAACAGAGGACTAGCAGATTTACATTGAAGGATGGACCAAAGCTATATCTAGAGATCAGAATATCACATCATCTTTGGGGTAGGCACTTTTAACTTAGGTTAGAAAGCCAAAACCAATCAACCACCTTGAAAACGCCCTAGCAACCAGCGCAGGGTTAGATACACTTTGTAACATCTGCCTAATTTCCCTCTACTTCTCTTTCTATTTGAGTTAGTACTATTACAATAATTATCAAGCGTAATTTATCCTTATGCTGTAATAACAGAACTGCAACATTAAGCCATCAACCCATCCTTATACTATATTAGGAGTCCCCAATCATGAAGATTATGTTTCATGTTACACACTCTCATGGCGAAATCGTAAGGATTCGTAGGACTTTTCTAAATTTGGCTAATTTGTATGATATCGTGCGACTGCACTCACACTTGAATTTCACTACAGCCAATGACGGCGCTGGACATCATTTCCATCAAATACGTGACAATTAATTGCTTCTGTCACACACAACAGCTTGCTATCATGTTTACACACTCTACTGATCGGTTAAGTTTAGATAAGGGGTTTGGGTAAGGGCATAATATTAACAAGCATGTCCTTAATGCTTCGTCCGCGAAACTCGTGCTTACATCCGCATTAGACATCCAGGCATTGTCGTACAATTTTATACAAACAAAATCATATGGAAGAGCCAACTCGAAAAATATGTACGGATTTTCATGAGACTGGGTTGGTTTCATTATTACACATTTCACAGTTCAAATGAAATAAATAGAAATTCTTATTCATAGAATATTCTTAAGTATTTACAGATTGTGTCATATCAAACATTCTTCCCTGTCATAAAGTTAAAATCCTTACCTGCTCATCTGAAATGCCTGCCTGGCTGCTGTCCTCACCCTGTGCCTCGCTGTGATATAACTGTCCCTCACAGAAAAACAAAAACAACTAATCATTTCAATGAAAATGTTTAGCATCTCCATTGAAAATATGAATTGTATTACACATACTATATATCTAAATGGGAGCTTAAAGACATTCTAAGACATTAAGCTTTTGAGGACGTTCACATTGAATCTTTAGACATCAACAGTAGTACAATGGGTATCTATAGCGGTTAAGGCGCTGGGTTACTGACCGTAAGGTCGGGGGTTCAAGCCCCAGCACCGCCAAGATGCCACTGTTGGGCCCTCTGTCGGGCCGACACATTGTGACATGACGGAAATGAATTAATAAAAGTGACAAAGTAAGGTTGTGTTTTTCTAACATCTTACATTGATAGTTGTGGTACTAAACTGAGTTGAAGTAGCAAGCTAGTTATATTATAGCTGTTTTTGAGGATGCGATTTCATATTTTTAGATATTAAGTCTTAATATTTGGGGGTCACCACCCACGGAATCTACGCTCTTGTATAAAATGCACTTAAAGGGCACACAGGTGATTATCTGCGAGACACCCCTTGCAGGAATATAACTTTTCAGGTATCATCCCTGATCTTTAACAACTAGACTAAATAATTGGCAGTTACCAAAATTGATATATACTGTATATTTTCTATCCAAAACATATTTGCTTAACAGAAGACATACATGGGTGTCTGAGACCATTTAACCGAAGCCAAATGAGCCATACAAATTCTCACAGTACAAATTCACTCACATTAAGAACTATTTTTATACATTTATGCATTTTGGCAGACGCTTACTTTCAAAGCGACTTACAGTGCACTTATTACAGGGACAATCACCCTGGAGCAACCTGGAGTTAAGTGCCTTGCTCAAGGACACAATGGTGGTGAATGTGGGGATCGAATCGGCAACCTTCTGCTTACCAGTTCTATGCTTTAGCCCACTACGCCACCACCACTCCTGCAGTTTATAGTAATCGGTAGTCTAAAGATCAAAAGCGTGTTTTTGCGAACGCAACCCATAATATGTAGAATCCACACTGGTCCTTCTTGCAGTCTGTGCGTTGTGAGTTAACATACAAAGTATAGCATAAACATGATTTCTTACAAGCATTCCATGCACAAACTATTCAATACCTTAACTTCCAAGAGTACCTTTTGTCGCCATCATGTGAACATTTTAGAAAATCAACAACTGACCTTGTGAAACCTTAAAATCTGCTTTAATATCACAAGTGCAACTTAATGCATGACTAAACTGACTGTGGGGGGAAAAACAACAGAGACCTTTCCAGCCTTTTTCAAAGCCGAAGCATATTTAACAAATGTTACATAACTTTGTCATCTAATTTGGTTTCTTTTGTCATGTACCCTTACACAAGACACAGATGCTGAAAAGAAAGTCACTGGGATCAAGGCCAGTCTTCCCAGCAAGCAGCTAGTTATATTTGTGGAGTTACAGTTTAACAGTTAGTCAGACCAATTAGGATGCTGAATCCAGATTGCAATGCCAACATTACAGAACTATCTTTAGTACTCCTGAGTTGAACTTACTAAGCCCTATAAAGAAGCCCTATAGATAACAGTTCTTGAGCTGCAGTGTGGGCACTAAGTAGTTATTGAATTACTTTTGTTTAAGCAATAATACATCATTTACTCCACACTGAATCAAATTTTTTAGCCTGAATTTTTTCTCCTTTTCAATCACTTCATTAATTACCTTTAGTTACTCTAAGTAACTATATTTGGGTTTATATTTATAAATAAAAATGTAAATTAAAAAGTATGCATATAAAGAGTACATTTAAGTTAGAAAATGTAATTAAAATATTTTTAAATTAAAATAAAACATTTAGCATTTTAAGTGTTAATCCAGTACACTGAGAAACATGCATTGTTTCATTATAGGCTAATGTGCCCAAATCATTTAGCAAAATGTACATAATGCAAATATCACCATGGTAACAATGTCAATCAGTCTGTAACGATGGATATATAGATTGACTGTTACATCAACATGCTAAGACGGAACAAAGCTCTTGTTAGTCCTCTGGCCTGATGCCTTAACTAATGAAGTTAATTCAGGATGATGTAACTAGAGGAGTCAGAGATACTGTGAAAGATGCTGAATCATCTTTGTTTTAATGAATCATGAGAAACAAAGAAATCACTGTGTGGTTCATATGTATTGAGGGGGGGCCACAAATCCGAGGCCAGTTTAAACATTTGCTATTTAAAATTCCATTTCAACAAGAAAAGATTCTGCACTATTTCTACACTATGAAGCAAATATAGGTTTATTAAGCAAATTTGTGACATTGGCCAGGTTAGCTCCTTGCTTCAATTGAAGCACACATGATATTCTTTAGAACATTCTGAAATCATTTTTTTTTATCTTTTAGTACATGTGCTATTTAATATGGGTTATCTACAGTACATTGCTAATTGAGTTCAGGTTTAATCATATAGGTCATCTCGTAAATCTCGTGTCATATTGTACCCGCAGTGTCTCTTTGTAGGGAGCCTGCAGTTAAACACAGAAGGCAGGCAAGTATGCTAAAGCGGCTTAAGGTGACATGTAACCAATTTTAGAGACAGAGGCATTTAAGGATTCACAAGTAAACATAAAACATAACTAGGTTTTCACACTGTCCCCCTTTACTTTTCGATTTGGAATCAAATATCCTTATAGGCTACACCTTAATCTATCCTTTTAAAAAAAGAGGGTATTTAGAATATCATGCTTATAATGCTTATATTCATTGACTTATATGAAAGTATTTCTAGCAAGTCAGTCCACTTGACAGCCATCTTTGGAATGCTCTTGGGAAGCAATGTTTCTATGTAAACAAGCGGCATAAAAGTGCAGCTCCTATCCACTTGAATGGGGAAAGACCGAAATCTCCAAAACGGTTGGTTTTTCAGCAGTAAAATCTGACAACACTGGTATCATAAATTGTGCTTCTTTACCTCAGATTACGCTAAAGATCGCCTGTCAATCTCAATTTGATTGACAGGCGATGTCTGTATCTGGTGATTGTTTTTACCTGTAAGGCGGGACTAACCAATGTATACTACTAAACTATGTTGTTACCTTTAATTATTAAGTGTATTTTATTATTTGTCTTCTGTACAGCTGCTCTTCCACCTTTTCCTATTTTCTCTCTTACCTAATCACCCCTTGTTCACCAAAAGACTACCATTTTGATGTGAAAATTAAATACGTTTTATGTGTACCAATAGGGACCAACACTTTGTGGTTCATCATTCAAAAATATCCCCCTTTTCCAGGAAATTATCTATTGTGGGATAGACTTGTTGTTAAAAATATTCACCACTCCCTGAAAAGGCAGGTCATTCCCATAAGCACTAAGAGTCTTTTTACTTTGGTTGTCGTCACCTCTTGTAAGCAGTTGATTTGGGATTACAAAGGATTTCAGGCCAGGAGTCAAAAATGATGAACAGAAATTAAGATATCAACAATCTTTCAGAACACATTCATTAACCAATGATTGGCAAAAAAAGGCCAGACAGCAATAGGAAATCTTAAAACATGATATAAAAACCTGCAGGTTTCCCTCACAATGCTCCATATATGGCTGCAGTTTAAATAAGAACAGGACACCTGTCTATACTTAGCAGTACTAAAAGGATCACAAACTAATTGGATTAGCTCGAGCTTCAGCTACAGGAACATCAAAGAGCACATGTACCATCCAACCGCTCTATTTCTGTTTCTATCTACATAAGTGTTCTGTTTCTGCCATTCTCTCTGTCCCAACCTTGTTCCATCTCTCTTGGTATAGCTTAATTTGAACTTCCAAGTCATTCTAAAACATACGTTCAAACATAAGGTAGTTCCTTTTTGATAAAATGCACATCATTTGCACATATGGTGTTACACTAAAAAGTGGTAACCTGCAATTGTTGCCTCCAAGATCAAAATTATATTTGATTTAACCCATAAAAAAATTATTTGTCATGATTTTTTGGGGGGTTAGATAAAGTAAAAATAGATCCTTAAAGGGAAAGTTCAATATTTAAGTCAATATTTTTGTATCAATATTTAATACAAAAGAAGAAGAATGAGAAAGTCAGGATTGATCGTGTAAAAGGAATTAAAAATGTATCTGTTTATCACTCACACACTATCATATAACCACTGGAGTCTTGTTGATTACTTTTACGCTGCCTTTATGTGCTTTTTGGACCTTTAAAACTTTGGTACACATTCACTTGCATTGTATGGACCTACAGAGCTGAAATATTCCTCTAAAAATCTTTGTTTGTGTTCAGCAGAAGAAAGTCATACAATCTGGGATGGCATGAGGGTGAATAAATGATGAGAGAACTTTCATTTTTAGGTGATACATTTAATACATTTAACACGACCAAATATAATTTTTAATCCTATTGGGAAAGTACACAAAAAAAGTGTTAAATTGCAAATTTTACCTATCACTTTTTTAGTGTACTTGCCCAATATGATTATCAATTCTATTTGGTCGTGTTAAATGTATTACTAATGCAGAAAGTTAAAACTGGAACATTTTCAAACATTTTCTTTGTTGATGCAGCTATTTCAGAAAAAATGTAAGCCCCAGTCTACATGCAAAGATCAATCTAAGATAGAAGATAGAACACAATATGAAGATAATAATAACAGAAGATAATATGACCATCACCAAATTGTGACTAATATCCAGATCCATGTTCATGTAGTGTTTGAGTTCTAATTGATTCCATGTGATGTACCAATGTGTCAATACTCGGACAGTGCATGGCTTATAGTAATGCGTAACAAGTCATATCATCTTCAAAATGGGTTCAATAAGCTCTCACCTGTGACTGGAATCAAGATCTATTGCAAATACAAAACTGGGCTGCATTTACTCTACATTTGTGCATATTGTGCCAGCTATGCTTAATACAATTATGCCTTAAAAAGTGTGAAAATATGTTGTTCTTTGAAAACGGAGTTTGAAAGAAGTGAGTCCAATCAGTTGTTGCCTTTGGTCAATAATTCAAGTTTGTAAGAATTCCCATATGACCTGATGATACAATTCCACTATTGCCTAAACACTATAGTACTTTATATGTAGAAATTTGGTGATACTTTCTCTTTGGGGGGGGTGTATCCTTCTCCTTGTGTAGGCCTATGTATTATAAGCCTCAACCACCAACACATGGACATTGTAAAAAAATAAATAAACAGGAACAGACAGAAATAGAGCTATTTTTCATCTGGGTATATTTTCCAACTCTTTTTTTTTTTTTTAACATAAGGGTTAATAGAAAACGATTTTACCAAATCTTCTTTCTCCCTATACTGTATGTCTGCATCTTTTTACACTGTAAAACATGGTAACCAGCAATTGTTACTTTTGGGAGTGATTTCTGCCTGACATAACCCTTAAAAATGTTATATTGTACAACGAAAAATGTGGTTTTATGTGGTAACATCTAAATTAACTGGTTGTATCCAAGTCAGAAAATGATTTACCATCACTAAAATCAACCTGAATATATTAGGTTTCACAAAGAAAACTAATTTTACTGGAGTAATAATCAACAATATGTTTCAATTTGTTAACATTAGTTAATGCATTAAATATCATTAACTAATGATGAACAATATTTTTTTTGTTAGTTAATGAAAAAATAAAATTGTTTATTGTTAGTTTATAGTGCATTAACTAATGTTAATGTACACAATTCTTTGTTTAAAAAAATATTACTACAGTATATGTAGAAATTAACATTAACCAAGATTAATAAATGCTGAAAAAGTATTGTTCATCATTAGCTCATGTTAACTAATTTTAATAAATGGAACCTTATTGTAAAGTGTATCATTAATGGTTAGATGAGGTAGAAATAGCTCCTTAAGGTAACTGGTTACCACTTTTTACAGTATGCAACTTTTATTCTTGCTCTCTTGCTTTCTTTCTTTTATCCTGCTGTTTATCTCCATTTTACTCAGCTGAATGTTTGCTCTGTCTAGGTGACACCTGATATAATGCCCAATCCGACTCAGAGAGGTGATAAAACTGTTGCCTGTGTTCTTTTTGTTAAGAACACTGACTCTTAGCCAACCATAGGATTCTGCCCCCATTGAATGAAAACATTCAAACTCAATGCAATTTCTTACCATTCAGAATTAAATTTCGAATTCCTTTTAAATACTTCAATTTGAATTTAATTTGTGGCAGTAGAATTAAAATGGAACGAAATTCAAAGAAATGCATACAACTGCTTTAGGTGTTTTTCCCAGTATGAAGTAATTATTAACATGTTATCATACTCATGGGGTATGTTAGATTCTATTAATAAAACATTTTTGAAATGGCACCTATACAAATGTTACCTTATTGTATGTGTGTTTTCAATATATTATATACATTTCATTTTATGGACCACGGTGAAAGAACACCAAACGTCAATATATGATCAAAATACAGTATTCACATTTCGATATTAATATATAAGTTACCTAAAAACAATATGCTATGCATTTTGTGGTGTACTAGTTTAGATTGTATTGAACTTAGTTTAGAAAAATATAACTAATCAGTTGAGAAGAGTGTATTCAACAAATTAGGGGATACTGTAAATAGGCATAATAAGTTTTAAACACGATGTAATTACATTTTATCACAAAACTATAAAAGGTTGACCTAATACAATTCCTCTGTTGTGTGTTGAATTTCTTTGAATTTCAAATCAGTAAATTCCACTTCCTGTTAATTCAATTTAATCCAACTCAGGCAATGAGAGGGTGCCATTCTTAAATTCAGATTTTTGCCCAAATATGGCAAGCAGACAACACACCTGGAATAACTCAACTCACCTTAGGAGGAACTTCAATGTCGTCCACTTGGTTTGTGTTTAGTCTGCTTTTGATAAACGTCTCGACAGTCCCATTGTATTTCATAAATGTGACATAGACAGCGTAACAGAGCAACAGACCAATGCTCTCGCCATAAGTAATTATGTTATCCAGGAAGAAGACAATAAGCATAATTAGTCCAATAATATAAAAGGTGACGTCTCTAAATAGAGGCCACCAGGTGAGGTTCAGAATTTCATGTGAAAACAGAGCACACATTCCGATCACAAACAAGATGTTGAAGACAGCAGAACCCACGATGGTTCCGATGCCCACGTTGCTGTGCGAGACGAACACACCGATCACAGAGGTGAAGAGCTCAGGTGCTGAACCTCCTGCAGCCATGAAGGTGGCACCAGCCACATCATCCGAGATCTCAAGTTTTTCTGTGATAACAGTGAGTGCGGGAACGAAGAACTCATCACATACAATGGCTAGGGCGATGAACATGTAGATCATTCCGAACATATGAAGCACCACAGCCCCTTGCCTCCTCTGCTCCAGCGTGAACAGATCCACAGGGTAATCCCCTTGATTGAGTTCACCAGACGACGCCATTGCAATGGGCATATCTGCTGAAACATTGTGTTCTTTCTTAGTAGAAAGGACAGTTCTATGTGGCACTGGCTCTGCTAGTCCCTCATGGTTGGTGAGAAGGGTGAGTGGCATCCATCTTGAGAATGGGCCCAATGTAAAAGTGAAGGCACTCCAGGACAGGAAGAGTGAGAGGGCAGAGATGCTCAGCATAAAACCAAAAATCCGGGAAGGACGCAGTTTCCTCCTGACATGCTGCACTAGATGGCGTTTGCCGTTCCGCTCCAGAGGGATGGAATCTGACCCCAGTTTGGGGCCGGGGAACTTGGGAACCATGGTTGATGGGCAGGTCAGGGGTCCAAAGGTCTCGAATCTATGGAGTGCCAGGCATGGTTACACACCCAATCAACTTAAACCTGACAGGAACAAAACACTCCAGATTCCTCACAGGGTCCAGAGTCTCTAATGGTTTCCTCATAATAATCTCTGAAACATGAGGGTGTGAGAAAGAGAAACACAGAGATTAGTTTAGCTTAGTCTTGAAATAAAATTAAGAATTATGATTTTTCTTTATAATTTCCCTTTAACCTTGTGCGACCACATGCATACACATGCGTGGACGTTAGTATGATTGAGTCGTTTGAATATTCTTGTTATAAATTCCTTTAAGCAACATTTTTTGTCCTCATGCCAAAGGATTAAGATAACAGATGCTTTCCTCAGCCAATCAGGAAGCTGGCTATCAGTCACCTTACTGTAACCTATTAACTTCCTGTGTGTATCTTTTAGCTGTGGCGAAGGAGGACAGGACTGTTTCTAAGACTGATCCCACAGCTGTTCCATATGGCTGATGATTTAAAGCAACACTGCTCACTTCTAATGTTAAATAAGGCTTCCTAAGAATCTAATCAAAAGTATAAGTGCCAAAAGTATCATTATGTCTAAAAGAAGAATTTCATGTATTACTGTAAGTCCATGATTAGAGCAAACCGCAAAACATGTTTTTTTTAAATAAAAATATTGATGAGATCACATGAAATCTGTAAGAATTTGTAAACTAATTACATCTTAGCAAACATTCTCTGCCTTTAAGACTTATTAGTCAATTTTGGACAACATGTTAAATACACTGCCTGGCAAAAACATAAGTTGCCATTTGGATTTAAATAAGCAGATACTTAAGAGCCTATTATTGGATCATTATTGCAGTGATTAATATGTTTCAGATGGCAACAATTCTTTTAACCCTAACTGATGCAGTGTGGAGGTTCTCATTTCTTAAATAACCATGTCGGAATTTGTATCCAATGATCATGGAAAAGATGTTACTGTGTTTCAGAAGGGGCAAATTATTGGCCTACATCAAGCAACAAAAACAACAAAGGAGATTGCTGAAATCACTGGAATTGGTTTAAGAAATGTCCAATGCATTATTACAACGTGGAAGGATAGTGGTGAACTGTCAGCCTCACGGCAGTAATGTGGTTGAAAAAAAAAAAGCGCATGAAGCAATGCACCTGTCATGCATAGTGCCCACTGTATGAGCCTCTGGAGGCAGTGTTATGATCTGGGATTGTTTCAATTGGTCAGGTCTTGGATCAGCAACATTATGCAGTAGCGGTCTACCTGAATGTACTGAATGATCAGGTTATCCCATCAATGGATTTTTTCTTCCCTGATGTCACAGGCATATTCCAGGATGACAATGCCAAGATTCATCAGGCTTAAATTGTGAAAGAGGGGTTCAGCGAGCATGACGAATCATTTTCACACATGTATTGGCCACCACAGAGTCCCGACCTTAACCCCATTGAAAGACTTTACGGAGTGGTTCGACTCTCCCTTCATCAATACAAAATCTCGTCCACAAATGTATGCAACTCTGGATGGAAATAAATGTTTTGACATTGCGTAAGGTTGTCGACACAATGCCAAATGTGTGTTGTAATCAAATCTAAAGCTGGTCCAATTAAATATTAGAGTATGTGACTTTTTTGGCCAGGCAGTGTATTGGTTTGGCACACATAGTTCTCTTTTGCAGTATAATAGTGCCGTTGAGCTATAGTTGTAATCTGTGTGACACCTGGATCTGATCATTTTAACAAAGCAAAATAGGAGCTTTCCTTAAACTCCTCTCACTTAATTTCCTTATCCTCTGATAATTATTGACCAAATTTAAACTAACAGTAATAAGCATTAAAACACCTATATGAAAAACCGTTGGTTGATTAATAATTAATTATTAACACACTTTGTAAAAACTCTGTGAATTCAGATGTACAATCCAAAGATAATAATAGCCACAATGTGTAAAAGGCAAAATATCCTAACTTTAAGTAAATGGCAAAATATCGGTATCAGACTATCATTTTTTGATAAAATCGGTATCGGATTCATTTTTCATATAGATGCATCCCTATTGATAACTCATTCAACCCTTAAAAATTACTTTTGGTAATGTAAGTAATGTAGATGAATTCATTCAGATTAAATAATTGGCTATATTTGACTTAAATACAACCAGCTAAATCAGATGTTACCATGTTAGCACAGGTTACCTCACAAGTTTTTTTTATAGTGCACGGTAATGTTCCGAATATTTCTTCTCCTGTCTCTGACAATATCTTTAAAATCACCTTCCAAACACTCTTGATAACTCAATTGTATATAGTCTAGTAGACCTATCTAATATTTGATAACAAATCAGAAAGAATACACATTTTTCATTACGCTGTACCTGTTACTGTAGATAAAAAGTTTTCTGAGCTTTAATTCAGCCCAAACCGATCTGAGAAAGCAATGACTGGTAAACAGTCCAAGCGCATTTCACCATTTCTCATCACACAGAGGTCTGTAGCCAATGGCGTAGATTTTGCCTGTTCAAAGTAAGAGAAAGGCTACTACATTTATAAATCAATCCATCTGGGACATTTAACCAAAGTAAAGTAATTTGCCATCATTCTATGGTGGACTTTATCCTTGAAGCTGTGCTATCATCAATGAATGAAACATGTTAACAAGATGGCTAGACTGCTGCAGGTTATGTTTGATTTATTATTCAGCAGCTGAATGAAGCTACATTTGGAAAGGAAAAAGGCCATTTAGAGGCACATATCAGCAAATTATCAATTTGAGATCAGTCAAGCTAAAAACATGATTTATTGTTTTTATCAAATGATAGATAACCCTAAAAAGTAAACAGCCTTCCCATGAATAAACCTCATATAGGTGTACTGAATGCGGTAACCGAAAATGTCTGAGCTGCACTACGTAGAACACGGAAGCAGTTGGGCAAGTAGTCCATAGACCAAGGCTGTGAGTGACAGATGTACGGTCTCTTCAATGGGCTGTACTACAGTTTAAAGTGTTTTTGGATCGCTCCGTGGACAAACCCGTGAAAAATATATTTTCAAGAGCATTCAGTAGACAATGCTTGTTGGAAAAATCTGATGGGAACTAGAAGCTTTTTGATGCGTGTCTATCTCTCACAGCCTCATTTTCATTCCCGTAAAAATCTGTGAATAAGCTAATTAGAACTGCTTCCAAAAATGGACTAATCACAGGGTGAAGCGCTAAGAAGGGCCACATTCGCTATAATCTGGCATGTGTAGGTTACAGGAGGCCGGGAGCTCATGTTTAGCATCTAAACCAATAAATAACTCACAGGCACACAATGTAATCTGGCAGAGAGCCCGTGTTCTCTTAAAACGGCACAGCTACACCAACATTTATTTAATTCAGAAGGAACATATTAAATGGTGGCAATTCACCATGCTCACTAAAGCCTATGCTCACTAATTAACAACAAAAAAAGTATAATTAGGGTACATGTATTAGGCTAGTAAATGTAAACAGAATATAACTGCAGATCAATGCAGCAATTTGGCGCATACGATGCGCGTGCAGAGATCACAGGTGTTCGAAAGCGGTTCATCCAATCAGAATGCAGCCCAGAGACTATTCGTTGTCTAATGTTAACGTATTAAAAACATGCCTAAAAGTAATTAATTACATTTCAAATATTAGAAAAATTATATTAATTTGAGAATGTGGATTAAAACTGTAAATTGTTGTTACTTTGAAAATGATTAAACTGCACGAAACGCTTCGCAAAATGTTATTTTGACGTAACACAGACAGTGAAGTAAAACTACAATCGAATATTTGTAAGCTTAAAAAAAAAAAAAAAGCCCAAATTGCTCTTTAATCTCTAAAATGTAAAAAAAGTGAGTTTGCGAACTGCCTGGCAGTCCATCTGTCAAGTTAAAGATTTAATCGGATCAATAGGCCAGTGTTATCCTGATTTGCACCGTCTTTATGCTTACCCTGACTCACAGTATATATCTGCACATTTATTACCCAAACACTAAAATCTCTTTATCACGTATGAACATACCAGCATGACTGATGATAGCAGCATTATAAGAAATCAGTAACTTGTTGAATACACTTGTCAATGAATACCGTTTGCATCGTTCACGCTGATTTAAAGACATATTGAAACAACAGAAATGCGTTTCATCATTTTAAATGAAACAGAATCACCTTATTTATTTATATTTGTGTACATTTCCCCTGAAATTGGCTTTACAGACTTACTAACTTTTCATGTAGATAAAATAACAGGAAAAAGACAGCAACAAATAAAAAAATTAAATTACTCTATTGAATAAATTCATTTACCTTAGCATCTGATAGTTTACTCTGTATGGGGAATCTTCCAGAAGAACCCACAGACTGATGTACACCAACCACTTGCTGTTTCACTTTCATGTACCAAGAATACTGCTGCTGCTTTTTCCACAGGTTAAAGGGGAGGTCTGATCTCTCCTCTCCTCTCCTCTCCTCTACCCCCTCTCTCTCTCTCTCTCTCTCTCTCTCTCTCTCTCTCTCTCTCTCTCTGCCCTCTACTTTCACTCTCTCCTACCTTGTCCCATCCCTTACCCATTTGCTTTGTCCTTGACAAGTCGGGCACAGCCTGCCACCTGCCATGTAGTTGACACACAACATGTACATGGACTTTTTTAATCAACATCAATATTTTAGGTTACATTTTTGTATGAATAACCATTTGAATCGCCTTTTGCCTTTATTTGTTCATTTTAAATGGTCCTGCAGTGTGATAAATAGTACTAATATTTCATAAAATTGATAAAAGAACTAGCAATATTATATTTAAAACAGTTTTGCATTGAGTATAGGGTGTATATGAAATAAGCATTTAGTTCAATTGTCTATTGACCCATTGATTCGCTGATAATTGATGGAAACCTTTCAATATCTGCCATACCTATGTATTTCATAAGCTTATCCGTTTTTTAGGGGAATTTCAAACGCAATGAAATCAACCTTTCTGTGTGTGACTGTGTTCCAGCATTACTCACTATTACAAAAAACGTATCTTTAGCTGTGATCTCATCCTTTAGTGGCCATCTCTGTTGCAAGTTCAAGATTACCTTTAGCCACAAAGTCTCTTAAGCCATGGCGAGTATTATGCAATCTCCACACCCCTCCCCTCCCCGTGTGTCTCTCATTGCATCTCTCAGGGGCCTGGTCCCAGAGAAAAATGCATGTCAGAGAGCTGTGGCCCATCACGCAAGGACGAGATGCACCTACCACAGGGTCCTGAGGCAGTGGTAACTCCCTCTCTCTCGCTGGATGTATAGCTGCTGTCCAGTGCCATAGATTGAAGCCATAGATTAATGCATCTTTGAAAAGAGCAGATTAGGCCTGTAAGGCAAAAGCTTTCGCTGGGCTTTAAATAGCATATGAGCGCAGTATGCTGGATGCAGCTGAACCTGACCCTGCCCTGCATAGAGGACATTTCAGCTTAACTATTGACTAATTCCACCTCCAATCAACCACACAATCTTCCAGGAAATAGGCCAGGAGTCTGGACATTGTGGTTGTATGGAAAATTTATTAGAGTGTAAAAACATATCTGACCTGAGGCTAACTTTGTTCTGCAGGGTGAAAGATTCTCCTGCAATTTTGGAGATTTGTCCTACACTGTATTTACATTTTTTTTAAAAAATATTTATAACATCTGTGGTTGCCAGAGGGTTGTTCAGGTATTATGGATTGGTTGAACTGTTCAAATTAAATCATATATAAATAGAAAATTACATTCATTGCTTACTCTTAAATATTTGCATACTGTCTATCATATCAATCATTCAGGAAAAACATTAATCCTTTCAGAAAATCTGCTCATTGGAAATGCTGGTCTGCTTTCCTCACCCTGAAAAAACAACTGCTCATTTCTATGGATGCTTTTAAAATCTATACTGACTCCACATATGACTCATGTGATATATTTCATGTCTTCTAAATTCAAATGAAAGCTTTGTATGGGTAACAGACTTACAAACTGAAATTGCACATGTTGTCAGCCACTGAATGTGTCTTGTGAGACACAAAAATTAATTCATGCAGGGGCGCTTAACGCTCTAAAAACAGAATATTCCATGCATCTGAATTTAAAGGTGCAATCAGTAACAGTCATCTTGGACTTACACTGACACTTAGCAGCTTGCATGCAGTATAATTTAAAATCAGTAGTTTTTAGTTTAAGATTATCTGCATTATCTATAAAACATTAAAAATAATCTCCATCAGTAATAATAAATGACTGTGATTGGCTTATCCTAGCCAGCGCTGAGGAAAGTAGACGCCGTCTACACTATAAGGGGATTGCGTGACACTAGTTGGGTGATATTAACTCATACAACAGAGGGGGGACTTCACTTTTTGTCTGTTTATGACAGACTCACAATCATACAATTGCAAGCTATCTCATACTCAGTTATTTTTAGCACTGATAAAAATATACTTGTATACAAAAATAGACACTGCGCCAATGGAGGGATTGAGATGTTGTGTCGAATGAAGTGACACAAGGGGTCTTCCTTTGGAGACCCGTGTACCTCTGAACTTGAGAAAAGGCCAATGAGATATTGGCAGACAGAATTTGCATGTCCCGCCCCGAACATACGGGTATAAAGGGAAGCGGGCGTGTGTCTGTCAGTCAGGTTTTTGCACTGAGGAGCCGAGAACAAGTTTACAGTGGTAGGTCTAGTGCCGTGGCAGAAGGGACACAACGTCTCGTTTCCTCCCTCAGGGAACAGAGGTTACAACAGTAACCGTGATGTTCCCCTTCTGTCACTCACTCGACAGTGTGTTGAATGAAGTGACACAAGGAGTCCTGTTCAAAAGCATCATGTACTAGACCGTGCTCCGAGAACTGCTGACACAGGTGCAAGCAGGCTGCTGCGTGCTAGAAGCAACTGTATCGGCGCACGTAACCCTCCCCAATGCCCACATAAAAGGTGTCATATACAGACCTTAAGTTCCCAGCACCCCTGAGGGGGGAACAGGTGCTAAATGATCAGTGAAGCAGCTGGGGCTATCTTAACGTTATGAAATGTGTCGAGGAAGGCGGTCTTTCCCGATCCTATTCTTTCAGGGGGAAAAGACCCTGCGGAGGCCACATCCTGCCCAGACTAGGGGGAGGTGATATGTGGCTAATACACCATGTGGATTGTCAAGCTACACGTGGGAGCGGCGTGGTGGTAGGTCCTACCTGATGAGGGAGGAGCTCTACAAACACAGCGACCGGGGGCAGTGGGACTGCCCAAGGGAGACGCGGGTCCGCTGACAGGGGGACCTTATCGTGGAAAATATATCACAGGGAGTTGCCTGAAGAGGGAATTAAGCCTTTGGAGCCCTACCCCAGTACAGAACACTTGTGGCTTGTAGTGAGTCTGGTCACAAATTGCTCTGCTGAATTCGCAGGCCAAAAGGCTAGGGAGGAAGAACATTCAGGAAGCAACGCTTAGTTGCTAACCTGGGAGAGAAAGTGCACTGGATCATCTTGGTGAAGGGCACTAGGTGTAAGCAGAACACTCGGTTGGCTGTTCTGCAATACAGAGTTCTACTGGCTCGGACCTGACAAAACACGGTACGAGACTGACTCAACCCTGAGATTGTAAAATCTTGCAAAGATATTGGGTGTTGCCCAGCCCGCTGCTCTGCAGATGTCTGCTAGAGAGGTGCCGTGGGCCAGTGATCATGAGGATGCCACACTTCTCGTTGAATGTGCTCAAACCCGCAAAGGTACATATCAGACACAGCAACGAAAAGGCTGGGTCTGTCTCCTCCTGGGGCAGCTTGCTTGCAGGTTCACAAACTGATCCCTGAAGGGAGTCATAGGAACCTTGGGCACGTAGCCCGGTCGTGGTCTCAGGATAACGTGAGTATGTGCTCCAGGCAAGTGTCGCTGACAGAGAACGCTTGCAGGTCCCCAACCCTCTTGATGGAAGCTAGCGCTATCAGGAGGGCAGTCTTCAAGGAGAGGGCCTTGAGCTCAACTGAGTCAAGCAGCTAGAAGGGGGTCTCTGAAGGCCCGAGAGGACCACTGAGAGATCCCAGGAGGGGAACAGGCTTGGCCGGGAAGGATTCAGCCTCCGGCGCCTCTAAGAAACCTGATAATCAAGTCGTGCTTACCCAAGGACTTCCCGTCCACTGCGTCGTGGTGGGCCGTGATAGCGGCTACATACACCTTCAAGGTGGAGGGGGACCGCATCCCCTCCAGCCTCGCTTGCAGGAATGAGAGCACTGACCAAACTGCGCATCTCAAGTAAGGGCCAGTAAGGAGCCACTAAGGTGACTTGTTCCTCATCCTCCCTGATCTTGCACAGCACCAGTGCAAGAAGGTTCACTGGGGGGAATGTGTACTTATGCAGCCCCCGGGGCCAGCTGTGTGCCAACGTGTCTGTCCCGAGAGGGGCTTCTGTCAGGGAGTACCAGAGTGGGCAGTGAGTGTTGTACTGGGAGGCAAAGAGATCTACCTTTGCCATGCCGAATTGGCCCCAAATCAGCTGGACCACCTGGGGGTGGAGCCTCTACTCTCCGCTGGGCGAAACCTGTCGTAACATCATCTCCGCTGTCATGTTGCGGTTGCCCGGGATATGAAATCTTTTAGACTCTTTTATACTCCAAAGGAGGAGATGGCGGGCAAGTTGTGACATATGACAAGATCGCACACCACCTTGGCGATTTATGTACACTACTGTCGCGATCAAGACGTCCTTGTCCCGAATCGGCGGGAGAAACCTCCGCAGGGTTAGGATTACAGCCAGCAACTCCAGGCAGTTGATGTGCCAACGCAGCCGGTGCCCTATCCAGGAGCCAGCGGCAGTGTGCCCATTGCACATAGTGCCCCAACCCAGTTGAGAGGGCACAATGACCACGAAACATCTGGACATCTGCTGTAGGGGGAATCCGGCCTGCAGAAAACAGAGGTCTGTCCAAGGGTTGAAAGTCAGAAATGGTTGATTAACACACGGTATGTGCCGGGCGCCATGCCCATCTCAGGACTCGAGTCTGAAGCCAGTGCTGAAGCGATCTCACATGCATCAACCTGAGCGGCGCGACCACGGATGAGGATGTCATATGCCCCAGAAGCCTCTGGAATTGTTTTAGAGGAACTGCTGTGCCGGGCTCGGAGAGAGCGATCACCTGAGCACTGAATGCGCACGCTTGTTCGTGAGGCGTGCTGTCATTGAGACTGAGTCTAACTCCACGCCGAGAAAACGGGTGCTCTGAACCGGGGCGAGCTTGCTCTTTTCCCATTGACCTGAAGCCCTAGACGGCTGAGGTGCCTGAGCACCTGATCCCTGTGAGCACATAGTAACTCTCGAGAATGAGCTAGAATGAGCCAGTCATCGAGGTAATTGAGTATGCGGATGCCCACTTCCCTTAGCGGGGCAAGGGCTGCCTCTTGGACCTTGGTAAAGACCTGAGGGGACAGGGACAGGCCGAAGGGGAGGACCTTATACTGAGATGTCTGGCCGTCGAACGCGAGCTGTAGGGAGGGTCGACGTCGAGGCAGAATGGAGATGTGCAAGTAACCAACCAATCTGATGCTGAACACAGGTTAAGATCTGTTTCTGTGTGAGCACTTTGGACGGAAGTTTGTGTAAAGTCCGGTTGAGAACTCGCAAGTCCAAGATTGGCCTCAACCCACCGCCTTTTTTGGGTACGATGAAGTAAAGGCTGTAGAGACCCTTCTTTGTCTCGGCTGGAGGGACAGGCTCTATCGCGTCCTTGAGTAGCAGAGTTGTAATCTCTGCCCGTAAGGTGCTGGCTTTTTCGGTGCGCATAGAAGTGGAGCGAATACCGCTAAAATGAGGCAGGAGCCTGGCGAATTGAATTGCGTAGCTGAGTCAGGTGGTCCTGGTCAACCAGCGCGACGGGTTGGACAGCGAAAGCCATGCATCCAAGCTCCGTGCGAGGGGCACTAAGGGGACAATCATTTTCGACGTACCAGGTGGGGCTTTGCAGCGGGGGAAGCAGGTAATAATGCATCGGGAGGCAAAAGTGCGTCCCGAGGCTTGGGTGCTGAGAGCTGGGCCCGGGTTGAGGCGGAGCTCCCTGTTGCTTGGACGCAGAGGGATGCCCTCGGGGGGGGGGGGGCATGCCTTCATCGCCAGCCACGCCAATCCCAATCCCTTTGGAAGGAGATGCGGGGGGCGGCTGAAGTGGCTTTCTCTCCTGAGAAAAGAAAGCCGCGACTGCAGCGTTGCCATGGCTATGTTCTCGCATTGAGAACATAAACCATTCATAAAACAAAAAGCTCTTATGACCATCAGAAGTGGAGAAAAATCCACCGCATACAGGAACTACACAGAGGTGGAAGGACATCTTTAAAAAGACGCGTCCTGAAAAGGACGTTCAACGCCTGGTGTGTATTGCTCTTTTGTGATTGAAAATAAACACTTTTAGAGAAATACAACTCTTAGGAGGGAGAACACTCTTTTAGACAGAAGCGCTGTTGAAGCGCCCAGGGGTGTGAACTGCACAGTGTGCAGAGAGAGAGAACAGAAATGCAGAAATGCACTGTAGATCCAGCAGCAGTGATCTGCCAACAGAGTTGAGTGGAACTGTAGTGAGACTCAGCTTGCTGCTGCACAACCGCTTGGCACTGGAAAAAAAATCGGACTGACAGACACATGCCCGTATGTCCAGGGGTAAGACATGCAAATTCTGTCTGCCAATTTCTCATTGGCCTTTTTTCAAGTTCAGAGGTACGCGAGGCTCCTAAGGAAGACCCCTGAAAACCGAGTGCCACATGTCACAGCAATTCTGATATTCAGTACAACTGCATTGTTGTTTATGTAATATTGCTGTTATACAACAGATCTACTATATAAATATGAAATAACTTACATTTCAGACAGAATTGTGTCATTTACACAATTTTGTCAATGAAAATAGATCTAAAAGTAGCCAGCAAATTAAATAGAGACAATCAGTGTGATGCAAACAGTGCTATTATTCTAAATATCAGCACTTTTGGAATACCACTTGTTCATTAAATTAGGATAATGACTAACTGTCATCCAACTGAGAACTAAATGTTATGTTAAATACAATATGTGTAAAGATACAAACAGAAAGCACAAAATACAGTATACAAACTCAAACAACAAATATTTGCTTGTTGCTTTTAATGTACTGGTTTAAACACCATATTTAAAGGGGGTACAACAGAAGACAATTCCTTTCCAGTCTTCTAGAAATGCCCCTTTCTACATTAATTAAAAATTAATGTAGAAAGGGGCATTTCTAGAAGACTTTGCATGAGCAATTTGCTGTTCAAATCATACTTTTTAAGTGTAAAAACATGTTCTCTAAAAGTATATGCATCAATTTACTAATAAAATATTAATTTCCACCATTAATATTATTATTATTATTTTAATTTTTTTTTGCTTTTTAGAGTAAAATTACATGTATTATCATTCTTAGCCATCAGTGTTAGGTAAATTACTAACCCTAAACCTAAAACATAATCTATGTGGTATAACTTTAATTACAAACCCACACTTAAAGGCTATGCCTGTGCAGCTTGTGCATATGTACAGTGTTTAATATGACAGCATTATTTATGTCATATTATTGCTTGGACAGTGACTCCTGATGCTGATGATTTTGAGAGATCAAAACATAGTGACCCCTGATGCTGTGCCTTTGGGTCCATAGGAGAGAGAGAGAGCAGTTACTGTGATACTGTGTCAAGGAGATGAGATCTAATCCTATTTTAATTGTGGTGAGATTTAGAAGACACATCTGATCCTAATCTGCTCAGATTACCCATACTGCTTCCAAAAGGAAGAAGGGGGTTTTATAAACAAGTGCACTTAAAGTGATTTAGACATCACGGTTTCATTCCCAACAGGTCTCAAGGTGGACACACCCATGAAATGTAGTTAAGATAGCTATGTGTGTGTCTGTGTGATAGTATAATCATGTTTCAATGTTTAATGTTTCACATTTACACTATACAATTGGTTGGTGGATTTCAATACAATTTTATCTCTTGAGATAAACATAGTTGAAGTGGTTATGCGCAGACAAAGATTTTTAGCTTGCAATTCATGCAGTCTATTTTACCATGGGACATGAAGCCTCAGACAAAGGTAAAGCTGTAATCATATGTCACGTGTGTTACAGAAATCACTTACTATCTCATAACTGAATCATGAGAGTTTTTATAAAGCAAGAAACAAGTTATGTAGATATTTTGTTCAGTCTTATCTGAATTAATATTCACAATCTCAATCGACATATCATTGAAGGCCACTTTGTTTGAACATCTCGCATAACCTCTAGCGCCATCTAGTGTCCACATTTAAAACCTCAGGATGAATGAAAATGTGTTCTCCATGCTGCTGAGACAACGTTTAGCAACAGTTTGTAATCTGAAAAAATTGTATAACTCATTGTTATGCTAACATAACTTTATTGGCTGAATAGTATCCAAAGGCAAAAAAAAAAATATTTGTTGTTGTTTTTTTGCCCAGTAACAATTTTGGGAAATATTTTAGCTTTAAAAAGTAATATTTTAAATTGGACATCTTTAAAAACATTTAACATTGTGTTAGATATATTTAATAGGTAAATGCCTATTTAGAGACAATAAATAAAATTTTATATGGTATGTAGACATTATATAGGCTACCATTTCATTAGATTATATATTTGTTGTTAAAAGGAAAATTCCTAGTTCAATACAAGTTAAACTCAATCAACAGCATTTGTGGGATAATGTTGACTACCACAAAAAAATCTAAATTTCCCATTATAGGATGGCGATGCTTTTATATTAGAAACAATTGATGAAATGTCATCACATTATGTTTGTTAATAGTGAAAAGTACATAAATAAGGAAATAGAAAAGAGTCACAGGCATTGACACACATACAAAAAAATTTACTATTTTATTATTTCCGATACCACCATCTCAGAAAATTATGTACATTGTTTATTAAATTGGTTAAATAAGAAAATGCAAAAATGAATACTTAAAAATGACACAGAAACATTGCGTTGAACACTACAGCATAGAAAAGACAAGAACTGATAAGGAACAACTGACACTTACACACACACACACACACACACACACACACACACACACACACACACACACACACACACACACACAAAGACTAATGGGTAAACTAGGGACAGCTGAAAACAATCAGGGAGGAAATCTTCTAATCATATTCCTACACTCACAAATTTTACCCTTGCAATCAGAATTTAAACAGGTTTTTTGAGAATGTATCCCCCCTTGTGTTCCTTTTGTAAAATGGAAGAAGAATAAGTTTTACATTTGTTTTATCAGTGTACTTTCTCTAAATCTTTTTAAGCTAAATTTGATTGTCCTTTATTGTTACTTTGTCTTCTAGGTAAATTTAATCTTCAGTAAGCCAGAGAAATACAACAGAAACCTAATTTTAGTATTTTTTCTGCTGATGTAAAATCCCTTTTTGCCTCTCTTAATAATATGTCTAAACCTCTGAACCCAAAGGCTTTAAATACATATAACATCCTTAAGGATGTCACATTGAAAACGTAATCTTTAGATGTGATATTTTATGTATTTGTCCCTTTGTTAGCAATATGTCCCCACTGTTGTTATTCAATGTGTGTGTGTAATTATATATATACATATATCGGACTCTTAGTTTGAAGTTTTGGTATTTTCCTTGTCAAGTCTATGTTCCTGATTTTCTCCTTTATTTTTTATTGCATTAAACATTATATATATAAATATAATGTTTAATGCAATAAAAATAAAGGAGAAAATCAGGAACATAGACTTGACAAGGAAAATACCAAAATTTCAAACTAAGAGTCCGATATATTTTCAACATAAAAGTCTCTGGAAACAGAACGACGGCAAAAAGGGGTTCACACTATGACATCAGCCAAGTATCAACATGCAGACCCAGCTCAAAATCAAACACAAATTCACAATAACACAATTCTCTTACAGTGGTGCATTGCCGCCACATGCAGTACATATACATTTTTTCCTTCAATTATGTTGCTATTAAGAGATATTGTGTTGTAAAACCTTATTATTATATGGCTGTAAACATCACATCAACTCATTTCTGGTAATAACAAGATAATTACATCATACTAGCCAGAATATAACAATCACTAAATGCCATTTGTACAGCATATCTTGTTATTACTAGAACATGAGTATTTATTTATTTATTGTGAGAAAATATGCACATTTTTAAATATCAGTTACAGACCATTTAATCAAGAACAGGACCTGCAGACAAATGGGCTGAAATTCAGGCTAGATTACAAAGAATGGTGTTGATGTAGACCTGCAGCTTTGTATATATGTGTATACAGTTCAAATAATACATGAGTTTTAATAGAAGAATTAATGAATGTGCTTTTATAAAATTATAAGCTTCACATTACGGCCTTTAAACCCTCCAAAAAAATTTTTTTTGTGTTCAATCAATATTACACCAGAAATGCTGTCGATTGAGCTTAACTTATATTAAACCCAGAATAGTCCTTTAATTCTCATTAAGGTAATGCATCAAGGTGTTTTACTTCTGAGTTAGTTTGTAATTCTCATTATTCCCAATGGTAGATTCTCAATAGTGTAATGCAACTCATCCTGTGTAGACACAATTATTATTTTTTAATTAGTCAGTTTAAATTAAGGACACAGTACAATCAATACTACCATGATGTACAAGTAAATACTTACTAACTAATAATATATAATTGTGTAACAGTGTATAAGGACGGGCAAGGATGAGGCAAGAACCGGCTGAACTGAAACGAAAATGTTTAATGATATAAATGAATAGCATAAAACATAAATGAACACACATTCAGCACGAATGCGTGCGTATCTCTCTCGAACTGGCGCCTCTGGCTCGTCTTTATCCCCATCATCACAAACTGTCTTTAGAATTACTGTAATGTAATGATCTTACAGTAATGTCATGGAAATTATGTCACAATGCAAAAAGTGTTAATGGCACCATAATAGGCTTTATTTTTTTAGGGTTATTTTGTCTTTTGATTTTTAAGTGAAATGTGTCATGTTCTTGATAGACTTTGAAAAATTCACCCATATACTCACATTAGTGGGTTTTGTTCTGGGTTTACCTCACCAGTTTAAATCAAAGCCATCAAACCTAAGTGCTAATCTTTTTTAAAACATTCTAGTGACACCATTACTTATACAGTGTCTACAATTTCAAAACCCAGTACAGAAAAACATAGCCACTCACAAATATATTTTCACACTGGGAAAATTTAGTGTTATTCCAATACGCATGCAATGCATTTTCCCTTAGATTCAAAAGCAACTGTTTTTATAAAATCCATTTAACAGGTAATATACACAATGTGACAATGTGAACAAAATAAACAAATAGTCTCAATGAATTATGTACATGAGAGCTAAACACTCATATAGTGGTCAGGAGACGTACAGTAACTGTTCACTTTGCACAATCTAGTGTGTCTCACTAAAAACTACACCTGCACTGAATCAGCACCCACAAAATTCTACTAAAAGCTCTGCAGAATATGAACGCTCGTCGTTCACAAAATTAGAACAATCCTGACCATTGCGTGTTTGTTTATTAAATACTATGGATCATTTAACAATACTTTCAACTACCAATATAAGTCATCTGAAAATTTTTAACACATATTATAGAATTTAAAATAATTCTACTGATTTGCCGACAAAATCAGTGCAAAGAATTTGAAAAATAAAAATAATAATTTGCAGATTCTGTTTGGGTATACGAAGACTTTAAATTCTGAGTGAGTGTGTTTGTATTTGCCTACAAACATGGAAACACATGACTGACAGCACCTTTAACACTATTGCATCTTCTGCATCAACTGCAATAAGGCAGAAATGTGTTATGGGGCATACACACATCATGTGCAATGAAAATAAACTGATTACATGGATCTCCAGACATGCTTTTTAGAAGTTTAAATATTTGTAACTTGACACCGCGTCTTAAAAATGCAACATTTAAAGTGTACTTTTACATAGACAAACAATTTAAAAATAGTGCAGATGCAATGAAAGAATGCACCCTTATTTGTTTATTGTAACATTATGGGTGGGTACTCTTTAGAAATTGCATGTTGGGTCAGCATGTTAATACTATTTAAATTAATTTGTGTCTGATGATTGGATCAGAGGATTAGAGGTGAATTCAATATAATACAAATCTAACGTTGGACACCATTATCATGGAATCAATAGGATGTCACTGCACATTGCAATAAAGAAAGTATGTGAATGGACTCCCTCACTGGCTGCTAAGTTATTGTAATGACAATGTGCCAATTCTGTTGCTGAGAGACAGAAAGATGAAAGCTCTGTCTGCGGAACGGCTCAAGCGTTTCAGGTGAACAAACTGGAGGATGAAAAAAAGATACAAAGGTTAGCAAGATGACACATCTCAACAATTAAACTGATAGTCTTTTCCCAGTGGACTCTCCTTGTCCCTATACTATGAACTGAAACTCTGGCCATCTGATTGACGATGGCAGACAGACAGCATAAATATTTTACAGTAACAAAATTTATTCTAATTTCAATTCATTTGAATTTTGAATTAGAAATGTAAACACAATAAGTGATTTTAGTAACATAAACATAACTAATGTTAACTAACACTAACAATAAACAATACTTTTACGGCATTTATTAATCTTGATGTTAATTTCTACATATACTGACACATTTGTAACATTAAAGTTGTATACGTTAACATTAGCTAATGCATTATTAACTAACATGAATAATAGTATATTAATTCATATAAAAATTGCTGTAAAAATATTGTCTATTTATAGTTATTAATACGTAATGCATTAATACGGAGGAGACCCTTAGAGGACAGGGCGGGATTTTTTTCTGAAATAGTTTTGCGTGCCCTTGCAACAATTTTGCATTCCCTCTTACTACATTTACCATAGTTTCACTACAGTAAACATATTTTAACCTTGATATTCGTAGTAAAATCAATACAAAAAAACTGTAAAGAAGAGCTCACAGCTCTCTCACACTGCATCAGTCAGTTTCATTGTAATGTCTTTAAAACTCATCCTAACATTAGGGTGTGTGGTGACGCAGTACAATGCTCTTGCTGTATGAATGTTTCTTACCAGCTCTCTCTGACCGCCTCAATGTCACTCAGGAGATTCTGAGCTAGACAGATCCCAAATATCTAGAACCAAAAGAAAAGTTAATGTATTTGACACAGAGGGCTACAAAGACACATTGAGTAACACATTATCATGTATAAAATGGCACAATCTTTAATACTAATGGATGACTTCCTGGACATAAATTTAATTTAGTCTTCCAAAAGTATTCAAAGGAAAAGTTCACCCAAAAATGAAAATTCTCTCATCATTTACTCACCCTAATGCCATCTCAGGTGTGTATGACTTTCTTTCTTCTGCAGAACACAAACAAAGGTTATTAGAAGAAAATTTCAGCTCTGTAGGTCCCTACAATGCAAATGCATGGGTTCCAAAATTGTGAAGCTCCAAAAAGCATATAAAAGACAGCATAAAAGTAATTCATGAGACTATTATATATCTATATCTCTGCATCTATATCATCAGAAGTGATAGAAGTGGTTCAGAAGTGGTAGAAGTGATGTGAGAAGTGGTTCAGAAGTGGTAGAAGTGATGTGAGAAGTGGTTCAGAAGTGATAGAAGTGGTGTGAGAAGTGGTTCAGAAGTGATATGAGATGTGGTTCAGAAGTGGTAGAAGTGATGTGAGAAGTGGTGTGGGTGAGAAACAGATAAAAGTCCTTTTTTACAATCTTCCTACCTAGTAGGTGGCAATATGCATGAAGAATGAGAATCGCCAAAAGAAGAACGTGAATGTGAAAGTGAAAGAGGAGATTGATAGTAAAAAGGACTTAAATATTGATCTGTTTCTCACCCAGACCTTTCATATCACATCTGAAGATATAGATTTAAACACTGGAGTCGTAAGGATTACTTTAATGCTGCCTTTGTGTGCTTTTGGAGCTTCACAAATTTGGTACCCATGCACTTGCATGGACCTACAGAGCTGAAATATTCTTCTAAAAATGTTCAATTGTTCAGGAGAAGAAAAAGTCATACACATCTGGGATGAGAGAATTTAATTTTTGGGTGAACTATCCCTTTAAGAATTGGTAAAAAGACAAGAATGTTAAAGTTTTGGAACGAGATGATTACAGAATTTTAATTTTTAAAATAAACAATTCATTTTTGTGAAAATGCAGGGACTGAAAAGATTAATATTCTAACCACATATTTCATTTTTTTCCAATGTCAAACATATAAACAATTTAACATTAAAATAATGAATTTGGGGTTTTAGAATTTGTGTATTGAAATAAAAAAATATTGTAGAGATATAAAATTCAGTGTAGAATTTGTAAATCAATAAAGTGTTGAGGCTTTATGGTCTTTTGAAGGTATTTTCATGTTGACTAACTTTTCAAAATTCCTTTCAGTTGTAAATTCCCTATAAATTACTGCTGTTTTACTGATATTTGTTTAGTGGGGCAAACACTACCCATAGACTGATACACACATATAAATGCATTGGTGTGTGCTTCAGTGATGTTGTTTATTCACCTGCAGAAGTGCAATTCCTATGAAGATTCCAGCAACTACTGTTAGATTCTCTTGTAGCCATTTCTCAAACTGTGGTACACATCCTTTTGTGTGTATAAACAACTTCTGTTCAGTGTCCTTTAAACATAAAAACACATTCAAATTGATCATGTTTACTGCTAACAGAAACTTTCAAAAGTAAAATGGGGGACATATATACAGTTTTTCCACAGGCTGAGAAGAGCATATTTCAGTAGTGAGTAATGTAAACTAGAGACACTTGAAAAGGTAAAAAAAAAAAGAACACATGAAAGCCCTTCCAATCTCCAATTTACACATACTCTAGTGTGAATAATCTTAAATGTCCCCCTTTAAAAGGATAGTTCACCCAAAAATTAAAATTGTCAACATTTACTCACCCTTATGTGGATTCAAACACTGACAAATGTATTTCTTCAGTGTAACACAAAAGAAGATGTTAAACAGAATGTGAGCCTCAGTCACCATTTACTTTTATTGCATCTTTTTTTTTTTTACCTCCATACAATGAAAGTGAATGGAGACTGCAGTTAGCATTCAGCCTAACTTCATTTTTTGTATTCCACTGAAAAAAGAATTTCATACATCTTTGGATCAACATATGACAATGCTGACAGAATTTTCATTTTTGGGTGAAATATCCCTTTAAGCATATTCCCATGTGCACTACGCCAGGTATACACTCTAGTTGCACCTTATGTGTTTTTATATGTACTTACACTTTTCGCTCGAATGTCATATCCACACTGTGTGTTTATTACGTCCTCCTTTGTGAAAAGAAACAGGGAGAAAACAGGAATTTAGTTATTTGGAAAATGTAACTAAACATTCTGTTTTAAAATGTAGATTTTACTCTTTTGGGGGAGGGGAGAAGGTAAAGAGCAATGGTTCTCAACTGGTGTGTCACATGACTCACAACCCAAAAATGAATTGCAAGTCTTTTCTGATATGTTCACAGACAATAGGGAAACCTAATGCTACTCTAAATTCAAATGATAACAATTCCACAAACCATACAGTCGTATATAGTGTAGCAAAATAAATAGGCTTATCAACCTTTAACCTCCTGAGACCCCCCCCCCGTCCACATGCATGGACATTGGGTTTTGGCTTTGCTATAGGATATACATAATTTCATTTAATTTCAACTGACTGCTCTCTAGGCTGTCATTAAAGGGTTAAAATTTTGACGCACGGAGTCATGTGACAAAACAACATGGTGACCAACCTCAGCTGAGTTTGTCTTTGGGAGAAATGCCAACAAAACTGCATCCGGTACGAAAGCTCATTAAGTTTTTACATTAAAACCTGTTTGACTTAAAAGAGTAGAGTCTCTAGTGTCATCCAAAATACCATTTGAAAAATGTCATAAATTTGGCACAATGACCATGTACGTGGACTCTAGACTAATTTTCCTTAAAATATCCTTTATTCACTGTGCATTATCACATTGAGAATCAATGGATGCATCCAAAAGCTGGAAAATGTTGCTTTCAGAAGTTGTGTGTGGCGTTAGGATGAAAATAAGGTGCATTTCAAACTGTTCTGAGACCAGTGCAGACAGACAGCACACTGGAGATTAAGTAATTCGCTAATTAGAGAGCAAGGGATCATCCAATAGCTTTCCTATGCAGCCAAGTGCATGCCCTCCTAACATCTGGTCAAAAGAAGTTTCAGGCTGCAGATGATGTTTTTGACAACTCAACATGTTTGGCAGACATAGGACAATGGTATTCAGTACTTAGATTCAGAATTTATAAATGATTGGATGATGCTGACCATTACTATCATATTTATTTTTGCACATTTCTGATTTAATGACCGTAACGTATCAAAAACATATATAATTATTGTAATAACAACACTCTTGGAAACATAATAAACAATTTAAAAAAATCAGACTTTCAATAGCTTGGTATTAGTTCAAATTTCACAACTTAGTCCCTCTGAACATCAATTTTTAGGAAAACTATTTGCTCTAAAAAATAAAAATAATAATAACAAAATTGGAATGGAAAATGATCTGCTTGGGGTCAGGAGGTTAGAAAATAAGAGAAATCCCATATCTTTTGTTATTGACGTCAAAAGCGGTGCCTTTAATCAAACTCTTCCGTATTTTGGCACACATTCACTTAGTAGAAGCTAGACAAATTAGGCATATGCCAACGTGGACAGGTTCAAGAATAAAAGGTAAAAGAAAATACAACCAAGTCAATATGTTTTTGCTTTGAATTATTAACTGCCGAGAGCATGAAACCATAACAATTCAAGAGCAAATTAGACACAAAACTTTGAAACCATAAGTTTGAGTTTTACTAACTAATAAAAGTATTTTTTCTTTACTTTTGTACAATAAACAATAATATTGGACTTGATGTCCAAAGTAAAATCTATGTTCTGAAGCAAAACCCTTTGAGAACCACTGATACTGAAATGTATTTGGGTGTGTTCTGTCTGTTGTGGATCTACATCACTTCCTGTTTATGTTCTCAATTCTTCCAGAAGAAGACAATAACACTTTCAAGATGATAAGGTGGCTGGGAGATGTGTGTCTGTGGTGGCATGCATGTATATGGTGTGTTTACTCACAGCAGGGTCCTTGGTGCAACAGGAAAAGGGAACACCACATTTCTCTCTGCTCAGATTTGTGTCGGTACAGTTAAAGTAGATATTCAGATTCCAGTCTTCAGGCCCAAATGCTCCACAACACTCCCACTGCAGAAACATGCAGTTTATGTATTCGAATTACGTATCCGCACACACACTGAACCAACCAAAAGTTTCAAATCAATGCATATTCAAGCAAATTTCAGGCTGGGAATATAGATATGAAAGGAATAGTTCACCCAAAAATTTTAATTCTGTAATAATTTACATCTCTTCTTGTCATTCCAGATTGGACGAATGTTGTTGATGCTCTTCTTTCAGATACAATGAAAGTATAAAAGTAGTAACTATGACTTGTACACAGTATATTAAGCATTTTGAAGCGTTTTGTGAAGAACAGGCTGAAGTTGAAATTGAAGTTGAAAATCTCTCAAATCTCATTTACACCCACGGATATTCAAACAAGGTCACTATATGCTTACATTGCATGGGAAAGAGCAGCATTTACATTCTTCCACCTTCTGTGTTCCATTAAAGGAAAAAACTTGAGTCTGGATGGGTTTTTGGGTGAACTATCCCTTTGAGAGTGGTTTTGGAGAGCAGGTTGTGGTCTGATATGTGCGAGTGTGTGTATTCTTACATAATCTTGCGTAAAGTCAATGAGATTCTGCAAGTCAATGTCATCTCTGTAGGCTCTAATATTGTTGTTGATGAAGAACTTGAGCTGGTCCTTGATCCAGTCTTTAAAGACAAATGCCAAGACTCCTGCTGTCAACTCCAGGAAAAATATGATTCCAAGAAAGACGGAAAACTGAAAAGGATAGCAGAGATCTGTTTAGACAACTCGTGCTTGTTAATATCTACCCTAAAGTTTTCCAATGAGTTAACGTATTTTATTTCCACAATGGATTAAACCAAGCTGATGTTTTTATAAGAAAGAATTCTTAACCCTGCCAGCACCCCTCTCGACACTTTTACAGACAAATTTACATTCTTTAGAGAAGTCATAATTTCCTCTCTCAAAACAAAGTGAACATTGTTTGAGAATGTTTATTTCTAATGGCACACAAAAATCCTAATACATGTCCAGTGACTGACTGACGTGCTGCTGTGACCACAATGAATAATTCCACAGTGACATCACAGCTCATCTGGTGTTTCCAGATGTTTTAAGAAGTCTCTGTGGCCCAACAGGCCTTTCGTAATAGGGGAGAGCAGGGATAATTGAAACGCTCAATATATGTAACACTGGTAATAACTTCAAGCACAATTCACTCACAGAGGCCATTTCTGGTCCTGTATGTGCAAGCATAATTCAAATCTTATGAAAATGTAAATAATACTACCATTATATTGCTAGGTTTAGGGATGTGCAAACTACATTATGCCCATCCTGAACAAAGAATTATGTGCTTCAATGTAACCGGAGTGCTTCGTGCGATCCTTGCTGTCCATTCAAAAGCACAGAACTACAAGACAATATTCCGGATACACATCGCCACAGTACCTCACAAAAACATGAATATTACTCACAGCTGAGAATCTCATGTCTGACAGTGATCGTCTTTTAATGTATTGTTAATGTAGTGCTTTGCTGAAACAACAGTGCATAAAAAGACTAAACCTAAAGCGATAAAGAGATGAAACTTCTTCAAGCTATCATCACGCAAAACGCTGTCTTAAGAAGTTGTGTATCAGAATTACTTTGAGAATTGCGTTTCTCATTAAAACAACCACCACTAAAAATTCAGATTGTTTTAGTCACCTCTGACACAGATCAGATATTGTTGCAAATACGTAAGCAGAAAAATCTGCGTGTGATCGGATTTTTTCACATCTGATCGGAGTTACTTTCAAATGTGGTTTTAAATCAGATACATATCCGATATCTGGACATCTGACCTACGTCTGAACACATATATCCAATTCCCTTAGGCTTTTATAAACAGTGTGTCCTTATGAAGCAGACGTGCCTGTAGGCGTTCGCACAAAAACTCAAATCTTCTCTTGTTGAGGTGGAAATTTTGTACCCACTCCCTCATGACTTCAAGCCCTATTCGTACGGGATTAGCTTTACATGGGACGTGGCTTAATGTAATAATTACCTGAGCTCCTCGGTAATTTGAATCCCGAACGAATCGGTCATGTCAGTAATTTTCCCAGACTTTTTCTGGACCATGGATTCCCAAGAAGGTATCTTTAAAAGAGGGTGGAGTTACCCCAGAAAGGGGCGAGGTTACTCCAAAAGGGGGTTGCGGCAACTCCAAAAGGGGGTGTCACATCCACTCACTGTTAAGGTTAGGTAAAGTGTTAGGTTAGGGGCTTCCTATATCTTTAATGCCGATTTGGAGCTCACGCCCCTTTTTGGAGCTATGCCTGCCACTATACCCTTCTCTGCATTCCTGTACCAGTTAAAATTGCAGCGTGTTTTACCTACAATAAAACGCCCTGTAAAAATAACCCCTGGTAATATCGATTCATTGCGAATTGACATGTTAATAAAGAGCCTGTAAATCTGCACTTTCCAGCACTTGAGCCCTTTAAATATTAAATATTTACACGTGTAAAAGAGAAACGAGCAGTTTTTGATTATGGTTTGAGCAGAGCGAGTGCAGGAAATTGTGTTGAGTCCGCGTTTCGGAACATAAAATTACATAATGTGAAGGGATTGTCCATATTTTTAATTCAATAGTGTAATACAAGATTACAGGCTTGTTAAGTTCTGTTATATTTAGCCAGACATTCCAATTGATTTCTTCTAATAATTTCAGATACAGTATATGCTAATGTTTAATATTTCCTACATAATCAGCAAAGTATACATCTTCTAATAGGTCAGTTACACGTGACAGCAGTGTGTAAATGCTGTAGACACAGCAATCTCTGTGATTTTTAAATACATTGCGTATCCCATGCGAATTGACTGTAAATATGACAGACGTCTGCACTACTAATTACTTTACGGAAATATGTCCGAAAAACAAATCCCGTCCAAATAGGGCTTTAGCCACACTTCTCATTTGACCAATGTTAAAATCATTAAAGCTGTGCTTACCATGGCAGCAGTAAAAAGTCGCTTTCACCATTTTTGCCTATTTAATTGCAATCACATGCAATTTTGCCTAGTTTTGAAAATATGAAATAGCACAAGGCCATTCAAAACCTGAGGGTGAACCGTGGCACTCATAAGTGAAAGTGATCAGCAATTCGAGTTTGGGCGGGAGATTAAAGTAAACACAAATATAAGATTTGAGTCTTGTGTTCCATAAAGGTAAACAGTCAGGACAAAAATAATTCAGATATGGTCAAAAAATCTGTGCCTTAAGCCTTGCAGTGTACATGCAGCCTTTATTAAAGACAAAAAAGAACTTACAAACTTGAGTAGGAAGGAGTTTTCTCTCAACGCCCCAATACATCCAGCAAAGCCCAGCACGAACATCACCCCACCCACCACGAGAAACAGCCACACTGGGTCAAACCCACCCAGATCTGTGATGGAGGAGATGTTGGACAGAACTCCCTGATGAAAAGACAAATAGGCACAAAACTGAGAGAAAGAATGCAAATCTATTTCATTTAATGAGACCAGGATCTCACCTGACACATAAATTAATTCATAAGTTTATTTACTGCATTGTGAGAAGAAAGCTTTACGCACCTTCTCACTCCAGGCCCACAGAGCCACAGACAGGAAAGCTACCCCGAGCAGCTAAATGGTTGGGGGGTGTGTGTGTGTGAATGAGAGAAGGGCAGTTAGAGATCAGATCAGCACTATCTGTCACTTTTGAATAATACCTACATTTCATTTGTGGTTACATTTTAAAGAATTACTATGACCAGCCTCTGAAATAGACAAGGCAAAAGTCATCTGTCACATGGTTTGTGTATAAAAACCTAGTTGTTGTCTAGACAGCATGTTTGGACATCATAAGCACATGTGAAACATTCAACAGCAGCTTGGGCCTCATAAGCAAGTTTGAATATTCAACAGCATTTTTGGGCATCATTAGTGTGTTTGAAAGCACGTTTGGGCATCAAACACTTTGGAACGACAGCATGAGACACATTTGGAATATTTGATAACCTTTTTAAGCATAATAAGCCCATTTGATAAAAAATTTTCATCATCATAATCATGTTCAGAACGTTCAAACTGATTTTGGTCATCAAAGGTGCACAAATGTTCAAACAGCATTTGGAGTGCTGAAAACATTTTTGAGCTAGTGTGAAATTTTCGATCAGTATATCTGGCCATCGTAAGGACTTTGAATGTTCAAAGGCATTTTGGGCCATCATTAGTGCGTCCGAAAGCACTTTTGGGCATCATAAGCACGTTTGAAATGTTTTTAAGTTCATTTGGAACATTTGATGGCATTTTTGGATCATGATAAGCAGGTTTGTAACATTCAAACTAAATTTTGATAAACATAAAGCTGTCTGAACATTCCATACTGTAGAATTTTGGCCATAATAGGCGCACAAACGTTCGAACAGCATTTGGAACGCTGAAAGCATCTTTGAGGCACCGTAAGCCTATGGGAAACGTTTGATCAGCATATTTGTCCACAATAAGCGCCTTTGGAACGTGCAACCGCATTTCAGCATCACAAGTAAGTTTGAATGGTCAACTGCATTTTGGGCATCATTAGTGATTTCAAAAGCACTTTTGGGCATGTTAGGAATGTTTGACAACATATTTAAGCATCACAAGCACATTTGGAACATTAGCATTTTTTGATCAAACTAAATTTGGGTCATCATAAAGCTGTCTGAACATTCCATGCTGTACAATTTTGCACAAAAAGCATTTGGAACGCTGAAAGCATCTTTGAGGCATCATAAGTGAGTTTGAAATGTCTGATCAGCATATTTTGACCATTATAAGCACGTTTGAATGTTAGAACAGCATTTTGGGCATCATAAGTAAATTGGAATGTTCAACGGCACTTTTTGAGCATCACGATAAACACTTTGGAATTATTGCATTTTTGGGAATCATTGACACGTTTGGAACTTTTGACATTTTTGATCAACATAAGCATGTTTGAAATGATCAGCATATTTTGGCCATTATAAGCACGTTTGAATGTATAAACTGCATTTTGGTCATCATAAGTAAGTTTGAACGGTCCATAGCATTTTGGGTATAACAGGTGCGTTTGGTAAGATGTTTGGTAAGAGTCTGAAACGTTCTACAACATTTTTTAGGCATCAGTCAAGAGTTAGAACATTAGAAAGCATCTTAAACACGTTTGGAACAACAGCACACGTTTGGAATATTTGACACATTTTTGGGGTATGATTTGGAACATTTGATAACATTTATTGAACATTTTAAGCGCGTCTGCAACATTTAAACAAAATATCCGTTAATCATAAAGCTGTTTGAACGTTCCATAACATTTTTAAACATCATAGGAACGAAAGTTCGTACAGCATTTCGAACACTGACAGCATCTTTGAGGCATCATGAGCGTGTTAGGCACATTCGATAGCATGCTAATGCGCCCCAAACTGTTGTTCAGTTAGTGAGCTCAATATGTTTTAAGCCAATGTGTCAAGACAACCTGACGTGGTTGCAATGCAAACCCAAAACATTTACAGAAAATATAAGATATGAGTTCATTTCAGCAAACAAACCATACTAGCCATACTGACATATCAGTCAGTCAGGATCAGCTGTGTGATAAATTCACACACAACGCATACATAATTTCAAAAATGCACAACTCACCCAAAATATAATGTTAAATCCGAATATGAAGTATTTGATACAACAGCCCACTTCGTGGACGTTGAAATGTTTTCCTGACATACTTGCGTTTTGATAAACCAGTGAGAATCTTCCCGATTATTATTAATAATGGAGACAAATTTCGCCCACCGACATGAAAGCTGTTATCTCCATTTATATCATGTATACGACATGTCGATAGCTAGCTTGGCATGCACCGCCAATGCCTATTGTGCCGAAACGATGATTTTTCCTGATCTAGAAAACAATTACTCTCACTATTGACAAAAAAAGAAAAGAAGCGAATAACGGGACAACCGCTCCAAGAGATTGGAGACGGAGATGTGAGAGTCACTTCCGGTTAAATTAATTATGTCATAATATAAATTTTCAAAATACAGGTTCGTTTATTAAACCTAAATTGGTAAAATAATAAATAAATAAAAGCGTCAGCATTTCATTTGAGGCTGATACATATTATATCAGTTTATAATGCTAATAGCTTTCTGATTATTATTATCTAAAGATTATATGATTACTATATGTTACAAATATGTGCATACATGATATGATATAGAGTAAAATCGTGTAGACATATAATATTATTATATTTATATTATTTAAGCGTATATATTAATGTTATGTTAATATAAAAATATTTTTCTTCGGTTTTTCTAAATTGTGTGATAAGATTTTATAAAAGTCTAATTCTCAGTTTTCAGCATTTTCCTGCTAATAATAATGCTGCTGATATTAATAATAGTAAATACATGGTTAAATTACGATTAAGTGAGTATTCATATTTTATGTTAAAATGACAGTTCAGATGTTGCAATGTGATAGTAGTGCTTTATTCATCTCTAAACATATTTTTTCACACATTACCTCTGTAATCACCATGGGTTTCAACATAATAATAATAATTCTGATAACATAAAAAATTATAATAATAGCAATAATAATAATAATGTGTTTGTAAAGCACCTTTCATATATAAACTGGTTCAAAGTGCTTCACATGTAAAAAAAAAAAAAAAAAAAATGTTCGTGTTTTCATAAAAATAACTTGTTATTGCGGTTTTCATTTCATTTTATTTGTTTTACACATGAAGCACTTTGGACTAACTATAAAGTTGCACTCAGTAATCTTTTTCCTCATTTAAAAAGTTTTACTTCTAAATAAATTAATGGTAATTTTGAAGCATTTGTATAAAATCATGACTGCTCATGTGAGATGAAGACTTCAGTCATACCAGTAACCTTATAAAAGCTCTTTCATTCTACATGGAGAGGGTCCCCTCATAGGTACAGCCATGTTAGAATCACATGACCAGTCAAATAATACTCGCTTAATCTCAGTAACCGCTCTGTTATTAATTGATTAAATTAATCCTGGTTTAGTGTGCAAATGTAACTGAAAACTAAAGTGTTTGAATATTGCAGCATCCAGGCCACTAGGTGTCAGTGTAAGCCAACGTAAGTCACATCGACATCAAAGAATTACTGAGTGCACCTTTAACAAAAAAACATGAATATTCAGTTAAACACAATTTAACCATTGAATTAGTATTATTAATATCACCAGCATTATTATTAGCAGCAACTTTAATTTCTAAAATATATTATGAGACTCAAACTCAAATGGCTGGTTTGTTGTTGAAAACATTCATATAGTAAAGGTAATGTGGGGGAAAATATGTGCATATAGTTGCTCGATAACTTTAACATATAATATGCATATTCAATTAATCATAATTTAACTGTATTGTGATTCAATTTTCATAGCCACTCCCTTCCTAAACAAGCGAGTCAAGAATTTCAAAATAAATGTCACCAACCGTAACAATTGTAAAATAAAACCGAACTGTATTTGATGTTATTTGAACTTTAAACATTAAGAACGTTTTAAAAGGACTTAGATTATACTAATCGCAGCAGATGTGTGAAGATAAGAGTATGCCCAATTCTGTCCAAGACGCTTGTTAAATAGAACACCTTTTGTCTATTTCAAAGAAGCACTAAATGAGAACAATGCAATGCTCTTTTATGGATCGCTTTTGATATATTATGTCAATTCTAGAACCCTTTAGAGTCTTTAAATCTTGCCTTGTGGTGCTTTAATGACCTTTTTAAACCAACAGTACTTTGATGTGGACATGTAATTAATGCTGAGTAATGAGATTACAGAATCACTCTAATGTAAGTAGTGGGGTTATCTCTGGCACATTTATTGGCTTAAGAGCTTTACCTTCAACAATTATGAGTTTTAAATAGATCAAAGGTTCACACAAATTCCACCTCTTTTCTCACTGAGCAGTAAGATTTAATTTACAGAAATGTTTAATAAGCTTGTCAGTTATTAATTCCAAGTCTTTCCAAGACATTAAATGCAAGGTGTTAGCTTTTGGGTGTCTAGTGTCTTCTTAAAGGTGAAGTGTGCAATTTCTGCATCACTGGTTTCACCAAATGTAAACAATGAACACTCCCATTCTTTCATTGGTTGACCAACGTTAAGGTTGGCCTAACAACATTTTCAATTTTTGCAGCGTTTTAGAGCAACAATGCCCATGCGGTTGAAAGGACTGTAGTTTTAAATAGTTCTGGATTGATTTATGGATAAAGTCTTAACCAATTAATTGGAATATCATTCAGTTGCACTTGTGCAGTCTAGACAGACTGTATCTAAATGTGAGTGTCCTTGTGTAAGATTGAAGCAGGCTGTAATATGTTCAAGGGCATCAGAAAACCCAAGGCCCTGTGAATACATCACTGTTCTTCATTAAGGCCATCCACATTTAAGCTCATCTAATTCATTATATGAAGCTCACTACAGGCAGTTAGTACACCACCCTCACTGCATGATATAAAATGGTCATCTATTATTAATGGATGAGCATTAATACATCTATACATGTTCGTCCATAGACCCCTGGGAGTCTACGGAGGTACTGCAGGGGTCAGTGGACAGATCTTTAGAGAAAATTCTAAAACAATATTTACAATACTGTGGTGCAATGAATCAAGGACAAGGCAAAAGAAGGTAAAGGTAAAATTGGATGTAAAAAGTAGACAAAAGAGTAAAAAAATATTTTTTATTTAGCATAATGTAATAATGTTTGATAAGGTGACAATACATTATTATTATTATATCAGCAAAAATATAGCATTATTATACCACTTCTTGGAACACTGGTATGCACTAAACAAATCTAATCATGAAGAAATAGCCATCCAGAATGGAGACACGTGGAAAAAACACTTATCCAACCTCTAATGTTAACAAAAATCTTGAACAAAAAGAATCAACCATCAAAGATTACAGCACCCTAAAACTTTATGGCATTCTATGGCATTCTAAATGAAATGATTAAATGCACAGACAACAAATCAAACTGACCATTCTCAAACTTTTTTATATAATCCTCAGTGCAGGTGTATTTCCCAACATCTGGAACAAGGGCCTCATTTCTCCAATTCATAAAAGTGGATGGTAATATCCACGACGGAACACTGTGCCATTCCACATGTATGACTTTCTTTATTCTGCAGAATACAAGCGAAGATTATCCGGACCCACTTTATATTAGGTGTCTTGGCATACTATTTTCTTTAATTTTCTTTGATACAATGTACTTATTATGTACATACGTGTTGTTGCATTGTACTTACATTTAAAGTACCTTCATTTAATTACATCTAACCTTAACCCCTTACCCTACCCCAACACTAAATCTAAACCCTAACCCTACCTCTAAACCTACCCGTACCTCAACATCAGCAAATGTGGGTCTTGAGAGAATTTTGTATTAGAATGTAGTTACTCAAAAAGTACATTGAATGAATGTACTGCATTTAAATGTTTGTGCATAGTAGTTACAAACACCTAATATAAAGTTGAACCAAATATCTCCGCTCTTTCTACACAATACAAGTGAACCAAAACTTTGAAGCTCCAAAAAGCAAATACATTCAAGGGTGCATAAAAGTCATCCATAAGACTTCAGTGGTTTAATCCATGTCTTGTAAAACAATACAGTTGGATTTGGGTGAGAACAGACAAAAATATAGCTCCTCTCCTGTACATCTTGCCATTGCAGTCAATAGGCACAATCATGATTTTAAGCTCGATTACACTTCCTAGTACTTGACACATGCAGAGCACTAGATGGCGCTAGGAAGAGCGCCATCTTAAAAACCAAGCTTAAAATCATGATTGCCAAGAGACTGCATATCAGAGTTTCTGCAAAGAAATTGTGGTGCCGTCCAACATGTCCAGGAATTACTGTATAAAGTTTACCAGACAAAATGGAAAAATAATCTTATTTTACACTGTAACAAGATGGAATGTGCATGATATGCAATATAATAATGACACAATCAAGTCGAACCCATGACCCTCGTGTTGCTAGCGCCATGCTCTACCAGTTGTGCTATAGGAACATTGAGCTTGAGATGCACATAATGTGATTCTGAAGTGAGAAGCTTGTCATTGCGGGTATGCAAGATGGGAAAAACACAGGCTGCTTTTGCCAGTGTGCGGGATACAACCAGCTGTAGTCGCGGAGTAGCAAACATCAGGAAAGTTTAAACCTCCATGGCAAGGAAGCATAGCATCACTGAGATGGCATCACACTGTACACTTACTGTTTGTCATCAAAGGGGTTGTTGACACTTCACCAGACACTGTGACCAATTTTTTTATTATATGTCTGACATTGGGACATTTTAACAGTAAAAAAAAAAAAAAAACTGTATTTACCAGCTAACTAAAAACCTGCTGCCGGTGACATGATTTATACTGAAAAAGGAGCTACATTTTGGCCTGTTCTCACCCAAAATCGAATAGATCGCTTGAGAAGACCACTGGAGTTGTATGGATTAGTTTTATGCTGCCTTTATGTGCTTTATGGAGCTTCAAAGTTTTGGTCACCATTTATGCATTGTATGGACCTATAGAGCTGAGATATTGTTCTAAACATCTTCGATTGTGTTCTGCAGAAAAAAGAAAGTCATACAAACCTTGGATAGCATGAGGGTGAGAAAACGATGAGCGAATTTTCATTTTTGGGTAAACTATTCCTTTAACAAAGCAAACTGGAATGCTGTCAAAGAGAATATAATATGAGCACCGTGACCGACCCTAAACTAAGAAAAGTCCTGACCATGTGCAGGCCCCCACTGCACACAAAATGAAGTGGAAACAGATCTGCACTTTTTAACAATATGCCCAAATTAGGGAAACATTTTTCCCCACCTCACCACCCATCACAGAGACAAAAAATCTGATACAACAAAAGATTTTCATACAGTACTTATACTTGGAGAAACCGCAGCAAGCTTATACCTGGCTGCAAGGTAGGTCAACCAGTGGAACAGGACCACGACCGGACAAAAACGGAAACACTGTGAAACATGCATAAAATGGCAAATATTATTACTTTATTTGATTGCATTTTTATAACTGCGTGTGCATGCATGCACTGTTTATTTAATGTTACTATGATTTGGCAACATAAAGCTTTTTTTTAACATGCCAATAAAACTATTTAAATCTGTATCAGAGAGAGAGAGAGAGAGAGAGAGAGAGAGAGAGAGAGAGAGAGAGCGATGGTTGTAAGATGATCCCTCCTCCTCCAGAGCTGACGGTGTAAGCGAGTGATCGAGGCAGGAAGGAGCACTGAATGCTAACAAGGGGGAGAGTACATGTCCACGGCGAGCGGAAAGGTGGGGGGGTTCAACAGAGAGATATGGAGAAATGCAATTAACCTGCAATGTGCCAACGCCAAATTCACGCCGATCATAACCATCCTCGCCACCGACATCCTCATCACCACCACCATCAATAGCGCGAGAGTCCTCGTCTTTTTTCTCTTCAGTGAAATGTATCGGGACTCTATGGGATCCTTTTTCTGACAATGGAGATTGAGAATATCGTGGCCAACACCGTGCTGTTGAAGGCGAGGGAAGGTAAGAGCAACGCAGGGAATGGCGCACTGAATTATTGACAAAGCGCTTAGCATTTGGCAAGCGTCTCTTAATTAATCCCATACTATTTGGCACACCCCTGGTGTGTCGTTTACTCTATAAAAACAGCAAATAATGGCGCTGAATTAATCGATATGTGTGAAAATGTAGGCCTTGCGGTTGTTACTATGTAACTATGTTGGGACGCGTCACAAAAGCGTTCCGCGAACCTATACAATGTTAGAATTGTTAATAGGCTATATCGCTGGACGCTTTAAATAGTTAGTGCCATTGTTATCGCACGGTTAAGCGTCACCACATCTGTATCCAGTCTTGAATGAGTTTGAAGAGTCCTCGCTCTTACTGTGTTACATGGAATCGATCTTAAAAAAAAAAACAAAACAAAAAAACATCTGAGGGGCCGTTCAAACCGAATGCGTTCTTTCGCGAGACGTAGCGCAACGAATATAACACACGTGTCTCGAGACGTGTTTTTAAAATTTGACGTTTGTTTTTATCTGACACGGCGTCCAAACGGTTAAAGACTCACTTCTAGCGCATGTTTACATAGGAAAACATTTGAAAAACAGCGCGGACGGACGCTAAAACGTTTTCGGTGTGAACGGCCTCTTGCTATTAATTACCATAACGCACTCACTTGAGGTTACTATGCATTTTTCTACTGATTCACTATGGGAGACTGCATTGTTCACCCATCCCGGACTCTTCACCTGGGAGGGAGGTTGAACTGCAGATGTAGGCCGCAAGGTTGTCCATCTCTCTGCGCGTAAAGTAATGCACTGGGGATATTAGTGAGGTTTGTATTGGGAGAAAGTTCGGCTTGCTCTGGGGTCTGAAATTATTTGACAAAAATGCCCCTGAAATTCAAAATGTGATGGCAAATAAATGGCCTCCTACTATATTCTTCTGTTTGTTTGTTTTTTTTGTAACATCTAATATATTTGTTAATATTCTATTTTAGTCCTAGTTATGGATATTATGAAATAATATGAGTTGATATTGATTGGATTATTCCTATTTTTTTTTCCCAATTTGGAATGCCCATATCCCACTACTTAGTAGGTCCTCGTGGTGGCACGGTTACTCACCTCAATCTGGGTGGTGGAGGACAGGTCTCAGTTGCCTCCACTAATGAGACTTTCAATCCATGCATCTTATCACGTGGCTCGCTGTGCATGACACCGTGGAGACTCACAGCATGTGGAGGCTCATGCTACTCTCCGCGATCCACGCACAATTTACCATGTGCCCTACTGAGAGCAAGAACCGCTAATCACAACCACAAGGAGGTTATCCCATGTGACTCTACCCTCCCTAGCAACTGGACCAATTTATTGAGACCTGGCTGGAATCACTAAGCATGCCGTGGATTCGAACTCACGACTCGAGGGGTGGTAGTCAGCGCCAAAACTCATTGATCTACCCTGGCACCCTCAGCGTTCGCGTCTGACCGAAGAGTACTTTGGGGTTTAGGGTGGGCAATAGGTTCTCTTTTTGTCTGACTGGGGGGTCCCACAAGGTCATTTCACAATTCGACTGGGAGGGAGGAGCACAGGGGGGCAATTCCCCACCATGCACACCTTCAACCCGGCCATACCCCAAATATAAAAAAGCTAAATTCTCTCACTAACTTTTTACTATAATTTTAATTAATAACCTTAAAGGGTAACTAAACCCCTGCTCAGAGTCTGACTCCACCCACTAGTAATATTTGAAAAATGAAAAAGTGGGCAGACCCCAGCGGGGATAGAGGGGACGAAACGAGGGCGGGGCTGTGCGGGGGGGCGTGCACCTGAGACCCGTAGTGACAGATTAATTGACAGCTGCTGTCAGACTCTAAAATGGAGAGTGACTGGAGTGACGCAAGTAGCTTTGCCACGGAGCGGTCTTTTGAAGTCGAGGACCTTTCTCCCCCACCTTCACCTGAAGTGGAGGAGGGTGAATTGTCTGTGGACACAGGGCCGGAGCCATATCAATTCGAGCCGCTGGCTCAAACTGCGGTTTTAACTCCCTGTTGAGCATCCGAGTGCACATTCACCTTCACTCGCGTGCAGGAAAAACAAACGAAACGCTGTTCAGTGATGTTTATCCTTTTAGCAGGATTTTTATTTAGCAAGCTTCACTTGAACATAACATCAGTTAGCTGTTCTCTCAACTTAGAAGAATGTGACGTAAAGCGTAACGTCAGCATGTACAAAACCGTATACCTCCAAATAAAACTATACAGGTAGTCAATACCGTAGTACAATGTATAAGGATGCAATACGTTTAACACTCCCGCATCGCGAACACGCGTTTGTCTACCCCAGAGGATTAACTTTAGCCTAACCATAAATTGTGATTCAAATATATATGATCACTCACCTCAAGACGCCGCTGAGTTGGTGGAGTCCATGCAGGAGGAGCGGCGTTTGGCACTGCGTCGCTTTTCAGCGCGAGCTGTTTGGAGAAGCCCATTTCCACCTCCATTGCGTTGGAGAAGCAATCCCGCGTAAAATGCAGTTTGCACACTCCTCCAGCTCTAGGCGGGAACTCGCGGTCTTCCAGAACAAGGACGTGCAACCCCTGGCGCCTAATTTCCAAGTCTATATGGAAAGCAATACAGTCCAGCAGTGCTGTTGCAACCAGCAACATTACACCTACGTACCATCCTGACCACTGTACTAAATACAGATAATCTACACTAACTTGAAGCTATCCTAACTGACGCAATACTATGCTACTAACTAACTATGCTTCTAACAATACTACACTAACAAATATGCTAATTAACTACCTAGGCTACATGAAATAATCTAAATAACTATATAAATGCTATGCTAAATAGATGCTAAAATACTCTATCCTGATCGTTTTCAATACTCGCAATTCCAACTCCTGACTCGCTACAGTGGTTTTGACGAAATGAGATGGTTTTTATACTGCCATGGGCGTGGTAGCTCGTACCAAGGGCGTGGTGAGTTGGAACCTGCTTACGTCAGCTGTCACCGGTTACGTCACGAAGTACCGCAAATAGCCAATAGGAAAATTCAACTGCAGTAGCCACCGTTCAACCTGAAGAGGGCAGCACTCAGACGTTTTTACACCTATATTGTAGAATTAAAACACTTTATACACAAATGTCAAAAAAATTACTTGAATCAATGACCAGTACTAATAAAGCCCCATTCTTACAGATCATTAACTAAAAAAAGTTGGTTTAGGGTTTAGTTACCCTTTAACAAACAATAAAACCTTCTGTAATCGTTAATGCACTACGTTAAAAAATTGCCAGTTAAAAACCCTAGATTAGGGGGCCCGGTTTTAAACTCATACTGAAATTTGACTGCTCAACCATACAGCCTAAATCTTAACAGCTAAGGTTTACAGCCCTTTTAATGTGTGAATTTTGTAAGGCAACGTTTTAAATTTAGAGTGAAGAGGTTTGAGTGTGCATCTGATGTGTAAAGTTGATGCAAATCTTTTCTCTTGTGAACTGGCCTGGCTGAAAACAGTGGCGAACACCAAAGTAGCCACTCACAGCTGTAGAGTGACATAGTTTAAAACAGCACTGTGATGAATTACACAGGACAAACAACAATTCAAACCATGTAATTGTTCTTGAAATATCTGCTCTGATGGATTACATCAAGTTCCTTTTTTCTTTATTTTTCCACCAATACTGATACTGGAGCCTTTATGCTTCTTAATTTGTGAGCATGCCACTGTAGCTTTTGTTGACAGTATTTCAAACGTTTTGGCTCTTGATGACGTCTGCTATAAACTGAAGGAGCGTTCTGAACAGAGTTTGTTTCCTGGGCTTTTCTGTGATCCACCGGCCCCCCCCCATAAACACATACATCTGGTTTCTCCCTCATGGTAAGCTTGTACAGACTCGCAGGCAGCAGATTTGACTATACATCGGCTTGAATGAGTTTAGCAGTAAATTACATTTTTTCTAGCTTCTACAATAAAGACAAGCATGGCATCGAGGTCCACATTGAATTAAAACTTAAAGGAATATTTCCGGGTTCAATACAAGTTAACCTCAATTGATTGGCAAAATATTAATTACTTCAAAAATCTGTGTTAACGTGAGGCACCTACAATGGAAGTTAATGTAAACATTAAAATACTCACTGTTTCAGAGGTATAGCCTCAAGACATAAACAGTATGCATGTTAACAAGATTTTAGTGTGATGAAATCACTTACTAAACTTTTCTGTGTAAAGTTCAATCCAATTTTACAACTCTGTTGCCATGATGGTGTAATGTCAACAAACCAATTTAAACAACTTTAAGTAAAAAAAAATACACAAGTTTTAACTGAAGAATTCTGAAATTATAAGCTTCACATTTCTGCCTTTTATACCCTCCAAAAATTGGCCCAATTTACTTCCATTGTGAGTACCTCACTGCAGCCTCGATTTTTAAAAGTTGGGACAAGTCGAAAAACATTTTTGTGGTAAACAATCATTATGCCACAAATGTTTTTGATTCAGCTTAACTTGTATTGAACCCAGAATATTTCTTTAACAGATTTCTGCAGGACTGGAATGCCCGTCATTCTAAAAACACATCAGAAGGAATCAAAACAAACATGATGTCAGAGTTGTGGCGCAGTGGTCTTTGCACAAAAGCTGTTGGTTCAGAGGGATCTAGGTTCGAGTCCAAACTGGGTCATCTCCTGATCCCACTTGTCTGACTTACACCCTGAAAAAAGAACTCATGTGACCACATTGCATTTGTGGTGTAAATGCTATTGTGACCCAGGTAACAGCAGAGGACCGCCTATAATCACCTGTCAGTCATCTATTTGTGGATTTAAAAAAAAAAAATCAGATTGATACATTTGGAAAAGTCCATGCATGCATATATATTAGATGCACACAACTTCACAGAATTTCATTGGTTTACCTGACATCAACACTGTTAAGCACACATACATTCAAAGTGCAAAGTGCAGGTACTTGACTAAAATAACAGAGCATTCCATTTGAAACAGTTTGTTTGCAGTGAGATTCAAATTGGGAAGTATACTTGGAAGCAACAGTGTGACGATATTTTGTGCTTTTTTGTATTTTTTGCCAATCACAATTGTAAATAGTGATCCGTCACCCCTGCTTGTGTTCGGATCAGAAAGGTATTAACCATGTGTAAACAGGCCATTTGTCTGCAGTGTTCAACCTGAATGAGGTACTTAATGAGTTATTAATTCTGTTTAACTTTGAGCTCATAATCGTTTTTAAGATTGATTTGCAGATTTATCTATAGTTAGAATTTGTAGACTGTAGTCATATTGCCCTGCAGGTCTTTGTAAGTAAATAGGTTTGTCATGGTCTGTATGCTCAACTATGCAGATTGCTGGGATAGACATTGTGGAATGTTTCTGAGGAAGATCTGTTCAGGAGTACTAAACTAAAACTAAATTATATTCAACTAAACTAAATTATATTCAGAAGTATTGCCTTTCCTGGTTCTCAATGTCCCCTCTATCTTAGTCCTTGTAGATTTTTCAGTAGATTGTTGGGATGGTTATCATGTATGATGGTTTAACCGGTCAAACAGCTCAATATTTATATGTGTGCATGTGCACATACTTGTATGTTATTGCATTAGTAGTGGGTGAATAATATGCTTTAAATGTATAATTAGATGCCAGTATGAAAATGTTGTACTGTGTGCATGTGTGGTGTGAATTAACATAAGATACTTCAATTATGAGACTCTGTTCTTTATTTTAGATTAAAAAAAAGATGATCTTAGATTACAGTGTAATTGTCACTTAAAATAACAATGTGATATTGTGATAGATATTTTGAAGATAATACAAAAACTTCTGAATTGTTCTTTTTGATTTTAAACGATGTCCGAAGTAACCTAACAATATGCCCATTGCAATAAAAAAAATGTTTAATAAATAAATAGTCCATTAAAAATAATATTTGATCTGTTTCACATATCTACTCTGCATTTTTTTTTTTTTTAATCCTCTCTAGTTTAATATAAACGTTTGCTTTGATTATGTTTTCCGGAAGTAGAGATGCCAAGAACCTTTTAGTGCAAAAATAAATTTCTCCTCTTGCATTTGACTTGTTTTTGAGTCCTCCTGCATTCACTCATCCTTTTCCATGTTTGTTTGTCTCTCCTATTAGGCATACAGAACAATCTCTACTGGTTGACACTTTATACAAATGCCACTATATATACCACCATACTGCCAAGCCCTATAGTTATACCAAATACAAACAATACATTTAAATGCATATGAGATGACTAAGAAAGTTGCAAGAAGGGTCCAAAATTATCTTTATGGCATTTTGCAAATGTTTTATTAAAATTAAATATATATATATATATATATATATATATATATTTGTATATTGTAGCCCTTTGACAATGTAATGCTTAGCTGTTAGGCCCATTTCAGATACTAGATGAGATAATCTCAGGCTATTGGCGAAACTACGCCTGTCACAAAATTATGTTTTTTGTTCCTCATGTTTTTGTTTTTGCAGCTTAATGTAAGGAACATAAATATCAATCCATATACTGTATGTGTCGCCACATGGAGTTCTCAGTGATATTTGCCAGAATAATGATGTAAAAAATAGAGTAAAAATGTATACAACTTTACAGAACAACCTGTACATTTTACAGTGTAAAGCTGTTGTAATTTACATGACCATGATGGCAGTGTAAAAAAACAAATGTATTATGTTAAATTTACACTAAAAATAAAACATCATCATAAACTTGTTATTAACCTTCTTATAATGTAAAAATCCACCTTTTACCTTATGAGATATTGTTAATCACCATACAAATTACAGAAGAGCACATGATGATATGAAGTTCATCATTAATGGCTCTTCCAGGATCAAAGACCAATAAACATGTAGAGACAGTGCTCAGTGTCACACAAACACTAAACACCATCAGGGTAACAAGTGTGAAATTTAAATAATGCAGTAAACATGAACTAAACTACATTAACTATAAAACAGAACAACTTAATGTACTCTCATTAACCATTATTAACCAATTTAAGTTTTTTTACTATAGCATTTTTACAGTCTTTTTTAAAATCTTTCAAAGAGTATCTTTGAAAGATTGAATGCCACTAACCTGTCATACTTTGGAAATTCAGTAATTATTTCTTACTCAAAAGTGCTTAAAAACTTGGCACATAGTAAAAATGAATTAGTATCCAGGCAGAATGGTGCACCCCCAACCCCACAAGTTGCGTAAAGACTGCAAATCAGATTGCAACTGACCCTGTAACTGAGGTGGAGTCTACTTTTGTTTGGATGTTTCTAGGCTGTCATTGTGTGCGTGTGTGTGTGTGTGTGTGTGTGTGTTTAAAAACGTCACTGATAAGACTGCCTGTAATGTTGCTGGAATTTGCAGTCACTTTAAGGGGTACAACTCATGTTGTTCCAAACACGTATGACTTCCTTTCTCTGTGGAACACAAAAGATGTTAGGCAGAATGTTAGCTTCAGTCACCATGGAAATAATTGAGGTGACATAGGCTAATATTCTGCCCAACATCTCCTTTTTTGTTCCACAGAAGAAAGACATAGAGGTTTGGAACAACATGAGAGTGTGTAAATAATTAAAGTATTTTAATTTTGTGTGAGCTATAACTTTAAGTTGAAGTAAGAAAAATTGATTTCCATGGTATAAGGAATGCTGGATCTACATTTTGGTCTCATGACTGTAAGCTTTGATCATGCGCATGTACGGTTCTTAAGAGTGTTTTGCATTAAAACGTATGAGTGTCTAATGATCTGAAGAGTTTGACCCTTGCCAGTTGTCACGATCTCTCTAGGCATTGTGCATTTGGGAATGTTAGCATTGATTACCTGATTTATGCAAAAATATTTGTCTGCTTCAATAAGTCAGGACACATTTGAGACAGAAAGTATGAATTCTGGAAAAGGTTTGTGTGACTGTCTGTAGTGTATTCAAATTGATCTCTCATGTATGTGTGGATCATATGTTTATTTTCCCTCTCTTTGTCCTGAGGATTGTTGAATGATGTGTTTCAAGATTTGTGGCAACGGTGTAGGAACAACAGGTTATTTTCGCCATGACTGCAGGTCACTGGTATGCAAACAAGATGGATTATAATACGTAGTTTACAGTAGTGTTGTCTTGAAGTTACATCAGGATGGCTTTTTCTTAGTGGTTCAGGTCATCCATCTTATTTATAAAAAAAGTAAAACAATTCTGATGAAACATGTTCTGACATTAAGTTTGGCTTTTCTTATAACAGTGTACACTGTTAAAATTGTTAAAATTATATTACCTATTTTTAAATTTTAAGGATACATCCATAAAAGTTACTATTGTTGGAGTGACCTAAACTGTAAAAAAAAAAAGAAAAACTGGCAGCTGTGGTTGCCATCATAATGATGTTAAAAATACAGTAAATATGTAAACAACTTTACAGAACAGCTTGTACATTTTACAATTTAAATCTGTTGTAAATTACATGAACACGTTGGCACTTAAAAAAAAAAAGTCTGTTAAAATTACTGTAAAAAAATATCATAAACTTGATATTAACATTCTGAAACTGTAAAAATCAGTTTTTTACTTAATATGGTATTGTTAATCATCATAAAAATGACAGAAGAGCTCATGATGAAGTGAAGTTCAACAATAGTGACTCTTCCAGGAGCAAAGACCAACATGTAGAGACAGTGCTCAGTGTCACTCACACAAACACTAAACACCATCAGGGTTCCCTGAAGAACCCTCCTTTGAAAGTGCTATTTAGAACCTCAATAGTGCTATAAAGAACCTTTTTGATGCAAGGAAGTTTTTTTTCTGCTCTATATATCTGCTCCTATAAAATATTATAGCCTAAATTATGGTTTTACATTAAATATAACCAAACAATCAAATAAATAAAAGCAAGGCATGTGTGTCAAGTAAGAACGTCATGGTTACTGATGTAATCTCCGTTCCCTGATGGAGGAAACAAGACGTTGTGTCGATGAGCTGACTCATGGGAGCCCAGAAATCTCTGATCTTTGAGAAAAGTCCAATGAGAATTGGCGTGTGGAATTTGCATGCCACTCCCACGGACATACGGGTATAAATGGAGTGCCGCTTGCAAACACACACTCAGGTTTCGCACTGACCCGGACATTTCAGCGGTTGGTTCAGTGTTGTGTCAAGAGGGACCCCGTCTCATTCCCTCTATCAGGGAATGGAGGTTACATCAGTAACCATGACGTTCCCTATCTGTCACTCACTCGACGTTGTGTCGATGAGTTGACACTAGGGGTCCCATTGGAAAACGGCACAAGAGCTGAACCGAGTTACGTAGACTGGTGGTGCGAGACGGGCAGAACTCTGTGTGCCTCGTAGACAGTGCAGCAAGCCGTCACGTAACTACCCCAACACACTGGCAGGCATGAAGCGATCCCCTACACCTTGGGGAGTGGCTAACTGCTCAGATGTTTAAGGACTGGCTGGACCAGCCATAGCCTTCTCTCTATTTTTCTCTCCGGTAAAATGAACGAAATCATTCAGCTGGGGGCCATATAAGGTCCACATTGAGGGGTGTCCCTCCAAAAAGGAGAACACCACGGAGACCACACCCAGCCCCAAGAGGGGGTGGGACTTCTAAGTGGAATACAACACATGGTCTTACCGGGTCGAAGCGGAAGCACGTTGTGCGGAGCGGTGGGGAGGAGTTAATACAAACACGGTGACCAAGAACAGAGGGCCCTCTGCCCAAGAAAGATATGGTTTACCAGAGGGGTAACCATTTTGCGGAATATACGTCACATGGGGTTACCTAAGGAGACAACCAGCACATGTGGATAAGGAGAAAGAACGTCCAGGGTTCACACTTTTTTGTGAACACAACTGGGAAAAGAGCACATGTCTTTTCCTCAAGGGAGGGGAAATGCGCTATGCACACGTGGTACAGCCGGCCAGCTGACCTGTACTAACCAGTTTGTGTCACCTGATAACACATGGGACGAAACTGGCTCAGCCCTGAGGTTATAAAACTTTGCAAAGGTGTTCGGTGTTGCCCAGCCCGCAGCTCTACAGATGTCTGCTAGAGAGGTGCCTCGGGACAACACCCAAGAAGCTGCAACACACCTGGTAGAATGGGCTCGCTGGCCAGCAGGGGGCGGCACATGCTGGGCATGGTATGCCGTAGTGATGGCATCAATGACCCAGTGATCGATCCTCTGTTTGGAGACAGCGCTTCCTTTCCGCTGTCCTCCGAAGCAGACAAAGATCTGCTCGGAGTTTCTAAAGCTCTGCGTTCGATCCAAGTAGATGCGAAGAGCATGCACCGGACACAGCAACACCAAGGCTGGGTCTGCCTCCTCCAGGGGCAACGCTTGCAGGTTCACCACCTGATCCCTGACCTGGGCTTTTAGGTCACATGTGGGAAGTGACGCGGTGGTAGATCCCACCTCTTCGGAGGGAGGAGTTGCTACAGACATGGTGACTGGGGGGCAGTGGGAACAGCCCAAAGGAGACGCGGGTCAACTCGTAAGGAGACCGTACCACGGAAAATACACACAGGCAGAACATCCACGTAGGGCCCTAACCTGCAGAGCACCTATTACAGTACAGGGTAGATTTGAGTACCCGCAGTGGATTGGGTCGGCGAATTCCTCCGCCGAATTGCGGATCCACAGGGCTAGGGAGGAGTCATCCAAGGAGCCGAGTGAGTGGGCTCTGCTGGGAGAAAAAGCGTACGGTATTACCTCAGCTGAGGGAAAAGGCACTAGGTGCAAGCTATTCACCCGGTCAATCCGTCAGCGTGTTACAATTTTCTACCGGCTCGGACCTGACAAAACACGGGACGAGACTGACTCTACCCTGAGATTGTAGAATCTCGCAAAGGTATTAGGTGTTGCCCAACCCGCTGCTCTGCATATGTCTGCCAGGGAGATGCCTCTGGCTAGTGCCCACAAGGACACAACACTCCTTGTTGAGTGTGCTCGGACCCGCATGTGGGGCACGGCCTGGGTGTGATAGGCCAATGAAATGGCCTCCACCACCCAATGGGCGAGCCTCTCTTTGGAGACAGCGTTCCCTTTCCGCTGTCCACGGAAGCAGACAAAGTGCTGCTCAGAGCATCTGAAGCTTTGCGTGCGGTCCAAGTAGGTATGCAAAGCACGTACCGGACCCAGCAACGAAGGGACTGGCACTTGCAGGTTCACTACCTTGTCTTTGAAGGGCGTGGTAGGAACCTTGGGCACGTAGCCTGGCCGCGGTCTTAGGATCACATGTGTGTCTTCCGGACCGAACTCCAGGCAAGTGTCGCTGACAGAGAACGCTTGCAGGTCCCCGACCCTCTTGATGGAGGTGAGCGCGATCAGCAGGGCCATTTTTAAGGCCCTGAGTCCAACTGATTCTAGCTGCTTGATGCGGGGTCTCTAAAGGCCTGAGAGGACCACTGAGAGATCCCAGGAGGGGAACAGGCTTGGCCGGGAGGGATTTAACCTCCGGGCACCTCTTAGGAACCTGATAATCGGGTCGCGCTTACCCAAAGACTTGTCGTCTGCTGTGTCGTGGTGGGCTGCGATAGCAGCTACATACACCTTCAAGGTGGACAGGAAAGCCTCCCCTCCAACCTCTCCTGCAGAAATGAGAGCACTGACCTGACTGCGCACCATTGTGGGTCTTCGCCCTGAGAAGAACACCAGTTCGCAAACAAGCACCACTTTAGGGCGTAAAGTTGCCTGGTTAAAAGGGGATCTGGCTTGGTTGATCATGTTATCATGTTGATCAGCTAGATCTTCTGCGTCTCGTCCAGGGGCCAGACGTGGAGGTTCCAGAGGTCTGGGTGCGGATGCCAGAGCGTGCCCCGTCCCTGAGAAAGAAGGTCTTTCCTCAGGGGAATTTGCCAGGGAGGGGCTGTCGCGAGGAGTATGAGGTCCGAGAACCAAGCCCGGGTGGGCCAATAGGGATTAAAAAAATACTCTTTTAGTATTGCGCTGTCGAAGCGACCAGGGGCAAACTGCACTGCCGTGCAGAGAAGGAGAAAGGCGCTGATGTGCGCCGTAGATCCAACAGCAGGTAAGAGGAACTGGTGGGTAACTCGCAGCTCGCTGCATACACGACCATTGGCTCCGAAGAAAATTTCTGAATGAAACAGACGCATTTCCCCGCCTTTTATACCCCTATGTCCGGGGGCGGGACATGCAAATTCTGTCTGCCAACTTCTCATTGGCCTTTTTTCATAGATCAGAGGTATATTCGCCGCTCAAGAGAGATCCCTAGTGTCGCTTCTTCGACACAACATCGAAGTGAGCAACAGACGGGGAAGCATGGTTAATTTTCGTCAGGGTCCTTAACTAAAAAAACTGTTTCTCTAATTACTAAATCAACATTTTAACTTAGGGTGTGTCCACACTTGGCAGGTTTGGTTAGATTAAAATGAACTCTGGTGCGATTGCTCTGTTAGTGCCGTTCATTTGAACAAGTGTGAACGAGCTTGGACCAAAGACGTCTAAACGGACCAAAAACAGGAAGTAATTTGCCTAATACTGACTTCAATCATACCTGCTTTTTCTCACCATAGGAGCTATGTTGCCCATTATAGTTCGGTACAGGTGTCGGAACCGCCGTCAGCTGTCCTTGCAGCATATCGTTGCATATTGTGTGTGCAATGGAGGAAATCCTCGCACTGTTTTGACTCCTTTACACATTTTATTAGCTCTTTGTTTGTCTCAGCTGGTAAAAATACCACCTATATATATATATATATATATATATATATATATATAATGAGCCCAGCAGCCAGCATTGGTTTGGATGATCGGCAAGTGCCGTCAGAAAATATACGTCATAAAAGCTGTCCAATCAGGTTGTGACTTTTTCCTGATGCCTTTGGTTTTGTATCGTTAGGTTCGGTGTTAAAAATGCCAATGTGAACACTAAGCGAACCAGGACTAAATGTGTGAACACACATACCTGCACTAATTCGCTACATGCATCAACATAAAGTGCACTTCAAACTCATCTCAACAAATATTCAATATTCAGAAGCTGTACATCACTATAAAAGGAATAACCTTGCTATTAAAATGCATAATGCTGCTCGAGTATTTTAATTATACGTGGAAATCCCACATGAACGTCGGATGTCTGTCCGAGTGCTAATTTATTTCAGACTGAACTGATAAAACAAACAATTTGTATTGTTTTATTTGAGTAATCACTCAGTGTTTCTAAAAGTAAAAAAAAAGGTACGAAGTTTAATTAGAATTGTCAAAGTGCGTTAATCATGTTAAAAAAAGAATACATTTATTTGTATTAATCACATGCGTTAACGGCTCACTTTTATTCATCACGGTTAACGCATTTACCATTAATAAAGCATAAACCAGCATACTGGTCAGAGTAGGGCAGAACCTTTGCTATGTGTCCACCCGAAATAATTTTACTGACACACAAAACACAAACAGACACACACCAGCCTTGTCAGTCATCATTTGATAGAGAAATTAAATCTTGATGCTATTTGTTTTACAAAACAAGCCCAGATGGGACTTGTGACAGAAATCAAGTACTTTTCAGCCTCTGTAAGGCGTAGTTGAATTACCACAGAAGCATGTCAAGTCTTAACTATCACAAAAATGCAGGATGAGACGTCGTCTGCAAACGCTTTTCATGTGGAGATCAAAGCATGCTTGACGCTAGCGTTGACACCCCTAGTTCATCAACCTCCCACTTAGACTCTGCAAAACATTTGATGGTACTTGAAATGGTGCTATTTTAGTGGATTTCTATCTTTATACTGTGAATGGCTTTGTTTGGAAAATGTTTAAAAAAATCTATTTTGTTTTCTTTCCTAAGAAGGAAATACAGGCATTTTGGCAGGAAAAGAAGTAAAATTTCAGCACTTTCAAAATATGCGATTAATCGTGAAGAAACTAGGAAAAATTATGCGATTTAATTGTGATTAAAACAATTTAATCGACTGACAGAGCTACATTTGATAATTTATTTGCCAATAGTGGAATAATTACTTAGTTAAATATGGCTGTTGATCATTATGTTTTTAAATAAGCTATATCAGTTGTGGCAAATGGTGCATTGTTTTTGATTCATAGCAGGTCTAAAAATTAAGTCTGTTATCAATGTGATCATTACAGATATGCAAATGTTGTTTAATTTCCATTTTCCATAAAATAGCCTGTAGCCTTGTCAGTCAAAACATATTAAAAGGGGGAAATCAGATAAAACCCCAAAACATTAGGAAAATACTTTGGCCTTTGCTTTTGTTTGCACAATGTGTCATTAAATTAGATGAAAATATATTAAGTCAAGCAGTAGTAATTAATAAGACCAGGAATAAAAATAGCTAACAACAGACACAAAGAAGAGGCTGCATTAAACAGACTAATCAGACCGGTTTAACATGAGACTCATTCATGAATGGAAACATTAATGGTAATTCAGAAAAGCTGTTCCATCTCTCTACACATTTATCTCCTAATTCTGAATTCAGAACTGTTGGATATGGCTGAATTATAGTCTCTGTCTATCCAAACATTCATTAGTCATATGTCACAAAAACATTCACAAGGATTGAAAAACAGGTTACGACTTATAAGGATACATTGGGCCTCATTCATGAAACATGAGCAAAGACGAATTTCTGTGCAAGTCACTTGTAAAACACTCATTCTTAAGTAAATCGTTTTACGAATGAAATTTGGACACAGCAAGTATACGTAGAAATGAGTAGAACACATTTCTGTTAAAATATCATTACATGATAATGCATTAATGAATTTTTTTTTATATAAAAACGGTTTATGAACGATTTATAAATACAATTTTCATGTTTCAAGAATGAACCCAGTAGTGTGATGTTTACTTATTTGTCCTTGTCATTCATTTTATTTTTTTTACGTATTTATTACATCTCTGTTTTGAGGGTCTTGTTAATAGAAATATGTAACATGTTCACTGATTGGTTAAGGCAAAAGCTCACTTTTTATTTTTCAGTGGAATAAAAATCTGTCTGTTTGTTTTAGGTGAACTGTGGGAACTCTAACAAATACAGAAACATGCATTTAAAAAACATGTCAAATGGATTTTTGCACTTTTAAGACTAAGAAGTATGTGTGCATAGTGTTTGTTGGATGCAAATTATATTTTACATGAAATATGATTACTCTAAAAACATGCGTGTGATAAAGTTTAGCTGTATTTAAAACGCATTTTAGCTCTTTTTATTTATACTTTTTAGGCCTACCTTGTGACAGCAAAAAATCAGACTGTGAATTTCATTAAGTAGTAGCAGCTACCTGATCTAGCTCACCTTAATTGTTCTCTCGCTCTCTATCTCTTAGGAGGAGGAGGGAAAAGGAATGGGCGGAGCAAGAAATGGAAGGAGATGCTCAAACTGCCTCATATCAGTCAGTGTGAAGAATTAAGACACATTATTGGTAAGATGGATGTGTATAAGCAGGGCTCGAGTTGAGGGGGGATGCGAGGGGATGCCATCCCCCTTACCATCCCCTTTAGATCAATTGTGTCATGTTTTACATGGAACTAATCATGCAAGTAAAATATTTAATATTTAATTTGAATAAGTTTGATAAATAAGAGACTTTAAAAAGGGCGATAAGCCAGTCAGAATTAGATTTTGACATGTGTGAGGTTGAAATCCTCAATTAGATCTGGACCCTTGTACTCTTTGAATATATGCTGCCAGGGTGATGTTTTAGTCATGCAATCTGACAACCTTGAGCGCGCAAGCTCACTCTCCACTGCGAAAAAATAACTGTTTACTTGAATACACCTCTTCTATTACATTTTCCAATTGCTTAGTTTAAAGTCATATTTATATTTTTTCTGGGGATTAAAGTAAAAACTGTCATGTCAGAGTCTCATTAAAGCTGAAATTCCTGGCATGACTAGTGCAGAATAATCTTTTATTGTTATTTCTTTAAAAAAATAAGCAGTGAAACAAATGTGATTTAAAATATGATTTAAAATGCTTTTGTCAACCAAATCAAAGTCATTGGGTGTAACCAACATTTAGGTAGTTATTTTGTTGTTTACATTAACCATAAAATCCATAAAACAGAGCGGACACCTTTAGACCCTCAAGACTGAGTGTGAAGTTTAAAAAAAAAACATCTGATATTTATTTTGACATTTTAATGAATGCATTCTCATTTTGTTCATGTTGTGTAACCCCTTATTTTGATATTTTTGACTCAAATTCATAATATTAAAATAATAATAATTATCTTGAAAAATGTGTTTAAAAAAACTTTTGGAAATGAATGATTAAGTTGTTCATGTATTCGAGGTGCAAAAAAGTATTATAATACTTTTTACTTAATGGTTACACCACATGACAATTTTAAAGTTACATGTTTTTGTATTTTTTGTAGACAATGCTATAAAGATTGTTAAAAAATGTATGAAACCCAATTGGACACAAAGATCACATTTCTGAGAACATGACATAAAAAAAAATGTTTAAAACTAGATTTGTAAAAGATTTCTCATTATAACATCTTGTACAAGCTTAATTGTCAATGACTCATAAGTATTAGAAATCTTATAAATCTTTGACTACACCATCCCCCTTATTTACAAATCAACCACTGTGTGTAAGGGTGTCACGAACCCCGCTCCCTCGCTCCGCCCCCTCGGGCTACCACGCTCGTTTTGCTCCCTCGAGCTCGCACGCTCGTTTTGCTCCCTCGAGCTCACATGCTCGTACGCTATCTCCCCCCTCGGGCTCTCATGCACGCTCCTATGGCCAGAACATTATGACCACCTGCACTCGTCTCAATCACCCCTTTATTCGTTTCACCTGCACTCGTCTCATCACCTTTCATTGTTTACACCTGCACCTTCCCCTATAAATACCACAGCACATCCGTTTCACGGGTGTTGGTTATTGTGTTTAGTTTCCCGTATCTTTGCCCCCCACTAGTCCCGTCTAGTTGTGTCTCATTCCCGGCTTCGACCTCACGCTCCCGTTGACCACTCTGTCCCGGATTTGCCCCTTTGTTCCATTCTGATTCCCCGGCTTCGACCTCCCGCTCTCGTTGACCATTCTCTTTTGGATTTGCCCTTGTTTGTACTTTGGCCTGCTTTGCTTTGTGAATAAAGCAGTTTCCCATTTACATTGTGACTGTCTCGTCTTGTGTGTGTGTGAGCGGGTTACAGAATAACCAACCTCACCGAAGACAGTCACAATGCATCACGCGGAGGTTTCGCGCAGCTCACTAGAGCGGAGGTACACGTCACATTCAGCGCGAGGAGCTACGATATGGAGACATGACCAAGCACTCCCAGCCCAGGGGCAGCAGGTATGTACTATGTCTGAAATATTTCACCCTGTTTCACCTGTGTCTGACCCTGAGCCCGTTGATGCTTTCCACGCATCCGCGAGCGCCATATGCTCTCCATCCCCGGAGAGGTTTCATGGCTCTTCGGACGCGAACCAAGGGTTTTCCGTGCAAGGCAGTGGTTATGTAACTCATAACCCCGTCCTTGACATTATGGAGCCAGCGGCCCGACTCTTGGTTTTGCGCCAGGGGAACCAACCCTTGGAGGCTTATATTATGGATTTTTGTGCCCATATGAATTTTGATGAGGTGGCTCTGAAAGACATTTTTCAATTTGGACTGAATGAGCCAGCCTCATCATTCATGCCTGGTGGTCGCTGCTCTCTCAACCTGGCTCAGTTTATTGACCTCGCCCTACTGTACGCTGGTTCCTCGTTTACTGTGGGGGAGGCAGAAACTGAACCAGCGTTCCCTTCCACGGCCCCCGTCTTGAAGCCTACCACGGCCCCCGTCATGAAGCCTACCACGGCCCCCGTCTTGAAGCCTGACACGGCCCTAGTCCCGAAGCCTGACACGGCCCCAGTCCCGAAGCCTGACACGGCCCCAGTCCCGAAGCCTGACACGGCCCCAGTCCCGAGGCCTGTCACGGCCTCAGTCCCGAAGCCTGTCACGGCCCCAGTCCCGAAGCCTTACACGGCCCCAGTCCCGAAGCCTTACACGGCCCCAGTCCCGAGGCCTTACACGGCCCTAGCCCCGAAGCCTTACACGGCCCTAGCCCCGAAGCCTGACACGGCCCTAGTCCCGAAGCCTGACACGGCCCTAGTCCCGAAGCCTGACACGGCCCGAGTCCCGAAGCCTGACACGGCCCCAGTCCCGAAGCCTGACACGGCCCCAGTCCCGAGGCCTGTCACGGCCCCAGTCCCGAAGCCTGTCACGGCCCCAGTCTCGAAGCCTGGCATGGCCAGCGAGTCAACGCCCATGCCTGCCATGGCCAGAGAGCCAGCGCCCATGCCCGCCACGGCCAACGAGCCAGCGCCCATGCCCGCCACGGCCAACGAGCCAGCGCCCATGCCCGCCCCGGCCAACGAGCCAGCGCCCATGCCCGCCGCGGCCGGCGAGCCAGCGCCCATGTCTGCCACGGCCGGCGAGCCAGCGCCCATGTCTGCCACGGTCAGCGAGCCAGCGCCTGTAGCCTCGACTGCCCCAGAGCCAGCGCCTGTAGCCTCGACCGTCCCCATGGCCACGTCCCCTGTTGGTAGAAGACGTAAGAGAAGGAAGAGGGCCCCTTCTCCCCAGTCTCGTCTTGTGCTCAAGACCGCAGAGGTTCCCTCAGAGACTTCCATGGCTCTGCCGGGTTCTGCTTTGCCCTCAGAGTCTTCCACGGCTCTGCCGGATTCTGCTCCGCCCTCAGAGTCTTCCACGGCTCTGCCGGGTTCTGCTCCGCCCTCAGAGTCTTCCACAGCTCTGCCGGGTTCTGCTCCGCCCTCAGAGTCTTCCACGGCTCTCGAGTCTCTCAGGGCTCCTCCCCCTCTCAAGCCTCTCAGGGCTTCCCCTATCGAGTCTCTCAGGGCTTCTCCTCTCGAGTCTTTCAGGGCTCCACCCCCTTCCAAGCCTCTCAGGGCTTTGTCTCTCGAGTCTTCCAGGGCTCCTCCTCCTCCCGAGCCTCTCGGGGCTCCGTCTCTTGAGTCTTTCATGGCTCCCCCCCTCGAGCCTCTCGAGCCTTCCAGGGCCCCACCTCTAGAGCCTCTCGAGTCTTCCACGACCTTTTTCCCCAAGCCTCTCACGGCTCTACTCCCAGAGACTCCAGAGCTTCCTAGGGCTCCGCCTCTCGAGCCTCCTACGGCTCTGCCTCCCGAGCCTCCTACGGCTCCGCCTCCCGAGCCTCCTACGGCTCCCCCTCCAGAGCCTCCCACGGCTCCACCTCCCAAGCCCCTCACGGCTCTGCTCCCAAAGACTCCAGAGCTTTCTATGGACTCGCCTCTCGGGCCTCCTATGGCTCTACCCCCCGAGACTACAGAGCCTGCCAGGTCGTCGCCTCGGGGACCTCCCACGGCGCCACCTCCATTGGCTCCACCTCTTGAGCCTTCCAGGCCTTCCCCCCTAAAGCCTCTTCGGCTCCACCTCCATAGCCTTCCAGGCCTTCGCCCCTAAAGCCTCCTTCGGCACCACCTCCAGAGCCTTCCAGGCCTCCACCTTTAGAGCCTACCACGGCACCACCGTCATTGGCTCCACCTCCAGAGCCTTTCAGGCCTTCGCCCCTAAAGCCTCCTTCGGCTCCACCTCCAGAGCCTTCCAGAACCCCACCTCCAGAGCCGCCTACAGTGCCGCCTCTGACGGCACCGCCTTTCACGGCTCAGCCTGGACTTCCTGACCCTCTCCCTGTCCTGTGGCCTCTTCCCTGGCCTCCGGACCCTATTCCTGTCCGGTGGTCACCTTCCAGACCCCCGGACCCAGTCCCTGTCCTCCAGTCGCCTTCCAGACCCCCTGACCCTGTCTCTGCCCTACGGCTGCCCCCCAGATCTCCCGACCACCCGCCTGTCCTCTATGTTCCCCCTGACCTTGCCTTGAAACTGCCCATTGACCCCATGGACTGTCTCATTTCCCTCTGTGCCCCTTGGACTGCCCTCAATTTTGTTTGTGTGTTTTGTGGGTTGTCTGTTCAGGGTTTTTTTGTTTGTTGGGATCGTCCAGCACCACTTCCCAGAGGTCGCGCTCCTCGCAACCGAGCGCGGCCGTCAGGAGCCGTCCGTTATAGAGGGGGGAGTACTGTCACGAACCCCGCTCCCTCGCTCCGCCCCCTCGGGCTACCACGCTCGTTTTGCTCCCTCAAGCTCGCACGCTCGTTTTGCTCCCTCGAGCTCACATGCTCGTACGCTATCTCCCCCTCGGGCTCTCATGCACGCTCCTATGACCAGAACATTATGACCACCTGCACTCGTCTCAATCACCCCTTTATTCATTTCACCTGCACTCGTCTCATCACCTTTCATTGTTTACACCTGCACCTTCCCCTATAAATACCACAGCACATCCGTTTCACGGGTGTTGGTTATTGTGTTTAGTTTCCCGTATCTTTGCCCCCCGCTAGTCTCGTCTAGTTTTGTACTCCTCTAGTTTACCCCTTAGCTTGCCAGCTCCCCTTGTTCCCCTGTCTTTTGCTCCCACTAGTCCCGTCTAGTTGTGTCTCATTCCCGGCTTCGACCTCACGCTCCCGTTGACCACTCTCTCCCGGATTTGCCCCTTTGTTCCATTCTGATTCCCCGGCTTCGACCTCCCGCTCTCGTTGACCATTCTCTTTTGGATTTGCCCTTGTTTGTACTTTGGCCTGATAAGTTCACAACCTGATTGGACATCTTTTATGATGTATATTTTGTGACAGAACTTGCCGAACATCCAAAACAATGCTGGCTGCTGGGCTAAATGCGCTCTTTGGATGTAAATATGTACCGGTATATATGGTGGTATTTTTACCAGCTGATGGTATTTTTGCACACACAAACGAAGATATGCTTCAAGGACGGCTGACGGCAGTTCCGGCGCCTGTACCGAACTGTAATGGGCAACATAGCTCCTATGATGAGAAGAACCAGGTATGCTTGAAGTCAGTATTAAAGGCAAATTAATTGTTATTGGTCCGTTTTGACGTCTTTGGTCCATGCTGCTTTCATATATCAATCGAACTGCACCAGAGTTCATTTGGAAGTGGACCGAAACCCACCATTCAGGCGGTCTCGGTCCGCTTGTTTGGTGCACACCAAGGTTTGGATTAGAGGTCGACCGATTAATCGGCAGATTTTTTGCATTTTTTACATAATCGGCATCGGCCAATATCCACGCATATCAAGCCGATTATTAGGCAGGCGCGTCTGTGGGCAGCCCAGTGTTGTTGTGGAACACGTGTTCGACGCACACTGCCCCTAGAGTCATTTTCCAGCAGAGTGAGCAGACCTCATCCAGTGCCTAAGGAAGGAGCTAAGTTCCTTGGAGAAAACAGTAAGGGTTAAATTTGTATAACTTCTTTAGATATAATTAAAAACTTTTGATACATTACTGCCAACTTCAAGAAAAAACGTGACAAACGCGATAGTTGACATGACGTTCGGCTACTTTGGATATTGATAGCGTAGTTGAAGTTGCATTATCACAGCAGAAGGGTTCCTATCATGTCACAATAAGTAAGCAAGAATTTTGCAATTACAGACAGTGAATCTGAGACTTTTATTTGTGCGCTCCGAAACACACCGCAAAGAGACAAGCAAACTATAGGCTACTATGGGTTTCATGTGCGTGTCTAAACAATCAACTATACACAAAAATATGTCAAAACGACTGGCTTGGAGATTCACTTAAACACAGTTTATGTCTTAAATGGACGTAGTTATGGAAATAGTTTGGGAGAAAATATGCTGCATCAGGAGCCTATTAGATCTGAACTCGGTCTTAAAGGGGAAGCTGTCTATTAAACATGTGACGATTGAGCCATTACTGCGAATCAAACAACAAAAGGCAAAGAGAAAATCACTTACAGCTCTTGAATGAATAACTTCTGGATTAATAAGCATTAATCTATCTATGATAAACTATGCAGTGTTATTTTACAATTGATTACTTTATTATATTTCTTTTTAGACCACACCTGAACAGTAATGTTAGTAGACCTTCCTGAAATTAAATCACTGTGCCTATATAATGTTTATCTTTGTTTAATATATAATATATAACAAAAAGAACCGTTAAGAATACCGTTAAAGTACCGGATCGATAAACAGTATCGGTAAGATTGTAATACCATTAAAACCTTAACGATACCCATCCCTAGTTATGCCTGTGCTTCTCTTGGATGCTCTGAATATTGGATTACGTGTCTGGATTGCCCCTTAATTAAAGCTGCATTTGGATCTCAACCTTCGTGTCTCGGAGCAGTTCGTAACACCTGCTTTGTTTATTTAATATATTTGTTATACATTATTTATACAATATGTTTTTACATTATACATTTTTCATTTTAAGTGTGCAAGTGCAGATTGGTCAAGTGTTCAATAAATGTATTTGTTGAGAAATGTTGTCTATCTTAAGTAATTATTTGTGTTACATTTTATCTTTCAAACAAAAGGTTCAAATAAGAGGTTAAAAACAAGCACATATAAGCCAAATATCGGCCAAAATAAATCGGCAGCAGTAATCGGCCGTCGGCCACCCGAATTTCAAAAGATCGGCATCGGCCTGAAAAAACCAATATCGGTCGACCTCTAGTTTGGATGGCAGCGTTCACACTTGTTCAAATGAACCACACTAACAGAGCAATCACACCAGAGTTCGTTTTAAGTGTGAACACACCCTAAGAGAACTTTCAGAAATTGCTTCTGGCATAGTATGGGCTTCAAGGTATAACAGGAATAAATGTCATGGCCTGTTTTCCCATATTTGAGTTTTAAACTGAAATTGTTAGATTGAGTTGAATCAGTCAATTAAAAAATTAGATCTTGAATTAAAAAAAAATAGTGAAGCACAGCTGGAGTAGCCAATGTCTGTCAGATAGAATTATATAAATTTTTATATTATATATCTGCTTTGGGTGTCTGTTGGCTTTAGATATTGTTTGCACAATTGTTATGTTGTTATCATTCAGACGTAGTGCAATCAAATATCAGTCCAATAAATGCATTTTAGCCAAACGTGACTGCACGTCAACAATATTATGCAATCTAAATTATTAAATAATTTACCAGATTACTCAATTAATAATCAGATTATTTGATTACAAAAATAATCGATAGTGACTAGTGTTGTCACGGTACCAAAATTTCAGTAGTCGGGACCAATACCATTGAAATTTCACGGTACTCTATACCAATTTCGGTACAAAGCAAAAACAGGTTACTAAACAACACTCTTTTATTAACAAAGTCTACAAAACATTAGCAGCAGAACTAAGAACAAAAATATGCCATTGAGCAACACTTTAATTTAAATATGTTATTTTTGAATAATAACAAAACTGAACAATGTATGCTTAAAAGTATTTTTGAACACTTATATTAGATTTGCTTAAACTTTTGCAACTCTTTAAGTTTTTCCAAGTACTAAAAAAAACCCCGAAATAAACAAGCATACAATAGAATGAATAAAAAACAATTTCCAAACGAATGTGCAGAGTGCTCTCTTATTAATAAAGCTGCATATTGCCATTTTCTTAACGATAAGAAATGCACAATGACATATATTATGATTAAATAAGTCGCAATCGCTTTCTAATCTAGCTGCATTAAGTGTGCGCGCTCGAGGGATGAGCGTCCCGAGGCAGAGTCTCTCTCAGCCAGGTTAGATCGGGACATTCGCGCAACTCATAGAAGAGGCACCGACCACACAGAGAAATGCCTGTTTCTGAGTTTAAAGTTATTAACATGAGCTGCTTCTGTATTATTTGAACTTTAATAAAGCATTTAATATTTACGCATTAAATATAACTGTATTTGTAACGCTGGGATGTTTCCTTTAAAGAGCTCCAGCTCCGCTTATTACAAAACGAGACTGCTTCTGAATTTCCTTTTTTTTTTTTTTATATAATTCCCTAAAACTTTGGGATCTACATAAGAAGAAGCTGTGAAAGTTTAGAGCGCATCTGGACTGTGATCTGTGTAATTCTTCTTCTCCATCAGGCATGAACTGCAGTGCTGCTCTCGCACGTCATTAGTTTAATATGATTTAATTTTACGTTAAATGAGATCAAACGACTATTCGACAATGAAAATGTTTCTCGTCATTTTTTTATTTTCGACGTTGTCGATAATGTCGACTAAACGTTTCAGCCCTAATGCAAATGATAATATGATTTTAAACTCACCTGCTTTGGTTGCTTGAATTAATCTGGGTGTCTGTCTTTCAGGTGCTTTATTAAGTTTGATGTGTTTCCTCCTTTCGTCAGAACATCATAAATCAGCAAAAAATAGGTTTTTGCTGATCTATGATGTTTCCCTTTTCATCAGCCTCAAATACAAAGAATTTCCAAACCTGGCTTTTTCCACTTTGCTTTTCGACAAGATTCAGTTGAGACTCCGCAGCAGCTTTGCTTGTCGCCATCTTTTGCTTGTTGTGAGAGTTCAAAAGTTCCCGACTCTGGAAGGGTTACCGGGTAGACCGGGTACTTGGTACTCCGATACCTTCAGAAATTCTGGTATCGTAAAAATGTGTTTGTTTCAGTACCGACTTGGTACCGGAGTACCGGTATTTTTGACAACACTAATAGTAACAGCCCTAATTGCTTTTAAGCATTAAAGCAATTCAGTTATCTGAAATTGTCGGCATTAGTTTGACAGGCAAGCAGATCATTCCAATGCTTATTTTTGTCAAATTCAATATGTCTAAACAATTATACATCTGTACTACTGTACATTGGAATGCTATGATACTTAATTTCATCATGTTAAATTCTAGATTTGAGCTTTTTTTAAATTGTCAACATGAGCTAAAATCTTTGTTGGTGTATCTCTAAATTATTAGTTTTGTTATTTGATGTGCACTCATGTTCAGTCATGTTTTGTTTATGTTTCACTGACTGACACAACAGTGGTCTTGGAATTCATATTAACACCCAGTAGATGATTCTCACGAAACTTGTCAAGGATATGTCCTGGTTATTTTTAAAGAAATATTCCAGGTTCAAGTTAAGCTTAATCGACAGCATTGTGGCATGCTATTGATTACCACATAAATTATTAAAACCAGGGTTGGCAACCTATGCTGGCATGCGCCAGCAATGGCAAGAGTGGAATAGACTATTTTATTTATATTAATTCCACACCTGCATCCCAAACTATATCTTGATGTAATTCTTCCTCATGAACACGCAGCGTTTTCATGAGCTGAATGGGAGTCTAAACAAAAAGTTAAATGTGACAAGACTGTGGAGTCATACAAGGCTCCAAAATCCCCACATTTTTCATTTTTACATGTTGGTGAAAATTAAGTTCACACACATTGGAATGCAAGAAATCAACAGTTTATTTCTGAAAATCCATGTCTCTCCATGCATATGTCTCATCATCATCTCTCTCTGTGCAGCGTAGTCTGTTTAAAATGCATGCGCTCTCATAAAGGGACAGAGTGCTAGTTTTATTCCCACTGTAAAAAACAAACACATTTTCTCTCATTAATTTGTCTTAAGAGATGAAGTGTCAAATGAGATGCAATAAAATGTGTTGAACCCTAGTTATACACGTGTCTGGATATCACAAGCTGCTGAATATCCAAAATATAAGTATACATTTAATTAGTTAATGTTTCAAAACATAAACATTAATTCGACATGATAATGCAGTTTGATATGAAAAGAAGCAAGATCACTATGGCTATTAGGCTATTATTATCAGAGCTGTTCAGCTGCATGGTGAAGATGAATATTTGAAACAGTCAACTTCATATCATCCTCATAAAACACCTGTTACATGTCTCATTTCTGGACCATCCAATATTTTTGTTTTTGTTCTTTATATATCAGTCAGTGTTGGTCTTGTTTGGGTTGTCTAATTTCATGTTATACACATTGTTGATTCACAGATTAGGATTAATATCTACCTACTATATATTACACATCACAACCGATTTATTAGCAAGTCTGTTCCCTCAGCCAATAATCAAATCTTTAACTCAGTGACTAAATCTTTGATCCTTCTTGTGAAAACACTACTCATGGGCAAAAGTTGCATGACAGGTGACTGAAATATAATCATCTCCTCCACAGAACGCTTGGCTTAAAAGCACATGTGTTAATGACAGGACGGCTTAATATTATGTATTTATTAATTTATATCTGTAAAGCACATATATGGGATTACATAAGACATAAATCATATCTTGCAAATGATAAATGTGATTAAAAAAAAATTCTCTCCCCTTTTTCTCCCCAATTTGGAATTCCCAATGCACTCTAACTCTAAGTGGTGTAGTGACTTGCCTCAATCTGGATGGCGGAGGATGAATCTCAGTTGCCTCCGCATATGAGACTGTCAATCCACAAATTTTATCACGTGGCTTGTTGTGCACATTACCTTGGAGACGTAGCACGTGTGGAGGCTTCACGCTATTCTCCACGACATCCACGCACAACTCACCACATGCCCTATCGAGAGTGAACCACATTATAGTAACCACAAGGAGGTTACCCCATGTGACTCTCCCCTCCCTAGCAACAGGGCCAATTTGGTTGCTTAGGAGACCTGGCTGGAGTCACTCAGTGCAAACTGGATTCGAACTCGAGAGTCCAGGGGTGGTAGTCAGCGTCTTTACTTCGGACATATTTTTTAAAGCCATGATGGTAAAAACATCTATTTGTCATTTTTGTGTTGGGCCAGTGAAACTTTTGGAAGGGCCAGTAAAAATCGGAAGCACTGGTAAAAAATCTGGTAATCAAATAAGGTGTAAAACTTGTTTAAATGGAAATAATTACTTGGGTCACCTTTAAATTGAGTAAATATTAAAATATTTATAATTTTCTTCCTTAACAGGGATTGGTTTATTTTATGGTTTACCGAACAAAGCAGACCTACTAGACATACATTCTGTTCTTCATTAAAGGGCAGGGTTTATACCATTCCGATTGCTGCTTTCAGTTAAAAATGCATGCTGGTGTGTGGGCATGTGTGTGTGTGTGTGTGTTTGCGTCAGAAAGCTGTAGACCTTGGCTCAGTGAGGAAGTCCCGGCAGAGGCTGTTTCCTCTTGGCCCAGAATGCACCAGGCCCGTAACATTCCAGAGAGCCCCGCAGCACAAGGGCTCAGCTTGAGCTCTATGCTCACCATTACTGTGATTAACTGTTGTGGCTGTGACCATGTACACTGTATGCTGAGTGATTGGTGATTAATGTTTTTTTGCTGAGTAGCCTTCTGCATAGCTTTGCACTTTGTGCATATGTGTGGAGGAAATATTTCAATAAAGGGGTCATATCATGCATTTTTTATCACTTTATTTTTTCCCTGAGGTCCACAAAAATGTTAGTCAATGTACTGACAGACAAAACAGTCATATTTTATTTTTTCATCACCATTTTCCACGCTCTATCTGACCCTTAGGATTAAAGGACTAGTTAACCCAAAAAAGATAATTCTCTCATCATTTTCTCACCCTTATGCCATCTCAAACTCATATGACATTCTTTCTTCTGCGGTACAAAAACAAAGATATTTTTGAGGGTAAATGATGTTTATATCCATACAATGCAAGTCAATGGGGTCCAAAATTTCAAGCTTTAATGAGGACATAAAGTTAGCTAAAGGTAATTAATTCAACTCAAGTGGTTTAATCCATGCATGAGAAATTGTCAGACAGATTGTCATACTTCAAAGGTGTATGTGTGCCTCGTATGCATTAAGAAGTCATTTATTCATATTTAACTTGGAATCAAATAATAAAATAGAGATATTTGATTTCCTTTAAGGTTTAAACAATTGGAAAATATTGCACATGGGTAAATATTATTTTAAATATCAAAATATTTCCAAATACTTAAAATGTGCCTCTATTTTTGGTCAAATTTATTCTTGGTCCATTTTACATTGACACTGTTGTTTTTGAATCCCAGCCAACCTGATTAGCTATTATATTATCCAATTGTAAAATATTTACATCCTAAATTATTCACTTTCACACATTATTTTAAAGCTCTGCGATTAAATACGAGTGTCTCTCTGCGAGAGACACTCAGCATGCTCTGGATTCAAACTTGCGACTCCAGGGGTGGTAGTCAGTATCAATACTCGCTGAGCTACCCAGACCCCCCTTCTGTGTAGTATTTAAACCTCCACAGATGGCATGTGCATAAGTGTAACGATGTTGCTGCTGGCAATGCTAAAGACGATGATGGTGTGACGAACCCAAGTGCAGTTTATAAAACAAAAGTGAGATCCAAAACCCAAACTCGAAACGTGAACCATAAACATGAACTTGACTACACCTTAACATAAACTAGGCTTGGCCACAAAACAACAAGGTTATACTCACACACAATACTTCCAAAGAGACAATGGCAAACTTGAGGGCTTATATACACAGACATGGGTAACAAGACAACCAATGAACAGACATAACTATAACCAAGATAACAAGACTAATAACCTAAAACCAATGACAATCTAGAACTAATAACAAAGTAATCAAACAATGAACCAATGAAAACAAGACACGTGAACATGGAGAGAAACATGAAATCACTTGACAAGGGAACCACATGACAAGAACCAGGAACTAGAATTTCAAAATAAAAGACTTGAACACAAATCATGAACAAAAACACATCTAGACATGACAGTAACAATGCTTCAGCGGTTAATATTCAGATGCACTTTAGGAGCTGCTCTGAGTGCGATCCGCTGTTCATTTGAAGTGCCCACATAATGCGATAAAATGGAAAATGAGACGTTCGTGCAATTTCTAGATTCATAGCGGTTGTCTTAAATAATCGTTTTTATATCAAATAATCAAGTTTAGACAATTATTTAATCGTCGCAATAGGCCTAATCGAGCTTCTCTCATGAATGTGTATTTTAGAAGTTACATTTTGGTCTGTTTCTCATCAAAACTGATCATATCGTTTTAGAGGATTGTGACAGGGTGGAGGGCAGGGCCGGGTCGTGATTCCACATTCCCAGCCCCTAATCAGGCTAATCAAGCCTGGGATAATCAAGGGATAAAGGCCGAATGGAGACTGCAGTGGGACGGAGAGAGAGATTTACGGACAGCATTCCGACACCTTTGTGTGTTTGTCTTTTTGTTTCAGTTTTATATTGAAACTATTATTTATATTGTCAAGCAGGTTCTCGCCTCCTTTCCATTAACACCTTTGCAAGGATATTAAACCCTTCGTATGGTCGCATGGTCGTAGTCTGTATGGATGCTTCCTCTATGTCCTTTTTGGAGCTTGAAAGTTTTAGACCACACTGACTTGCATTGGATGGATATAGAAGCATGATATATCCTTGAAAATATCTTCCTTTGTGTTTCAAAGAAGAAAGTTTGAGATGGCATAATGGTGAGTAAATGATGAGTGAATGATGGGTGAACTATTTCTTTAAACGATTCGTTTTTTTGCAGCTATGCCTTTAAGACTTTAATGTTTGGTAAATAGATCTTTCGCATGTAAAATAAGTAATGTCGCTTTGCTGTGTTTATTCACAGGCTGCAGGATTGCTGTCGGGTCAATAGCAGCCTCTTTGCAAGGCCTGCATTACATTGTGACAGTTTCACAAAACAATCCTCTCTAAAAAGGGCCACAAAAACGATTAAGTCTGAATGGAATGATCAGGAACCTGGCTAAAAATAGGCTAAACTTAAGGTTGGAATTTTTCGGATTAATACACTTATTAACAACAAACTGGAATAATAGTATCTCCTTCTCTTTTAGCAATAATAGTTTCATTCTGACTCTCTCCTAATAACCTCATTTTGGCTGGGTGACATCGAATAGGCATCTCTAGCATATAACTCTTTTGCGGGAGTTTGAAATAAGCTGTCTTTACAGCTTAGTTTCAATATATTGTCTTTTTAGATTGGGAAGGAAGTTTTGACTTCTAAATGTTACATTGTGTTTTCATAGTACTTGGAAATATTTTGTTCTAAACGAGCAAGACAATTTGATATTAAATGATATGACCCCTTTAAAATGATTATAGATCATGTAGAAAAGAAATTGTGCAGATGATAAGTTTGACTCTTTCTCTCTCTCTCTGTTATGTTTATTTCCCTCAGAAAGGGATTACACAAGCCTTTGTGAGAAACAGCCAATTGGTCGGCAGTTGTTTCGGCAGTTCTGTGACACTCAGCCCAAATTGCGCCGGTGCATAGAGTTCATGGATTCTGTGGTATGAAATCTCAGCATAAACACAAACATACACATACTGAACTATGTGAAACACTCCTGATGTTCAGTTCCTCTCTACATCTTTTTAACACACACACACACACAATTCTGAGATTTGCTGTATCTACTGTGTCATTTTAGTTTGTGTGTGTTTGTGTGTTTCTTTAGGCATTGTATCAGTTGGCTCCAGATGAGAAAAGGAGAGACGTCGGTTTAAATATTTTAGACACATATTTTAATAATGGGGTAAATATTTATTCCCTTTTTTTTGCCCACACACACACACACACCTGTCCTCACACTCTCCTACATGCACATGTGCATCGAAAGAATTCCTGTTCTGAATGAATGTTTCTCTTTTTTTGGCATAACATCCCGTTTTCTGTCAACCCCTCTTCCTGTTTTTTCTCCCTCTTTCTCACACTCTCTTCCTCATGTAGTCGGCAGCTCATCTACCAGAGATTGCTCAGGACGTGGTGGGGGACTGCAGGCAGAAACTGGAGCAGACTCCCTGTAAAGAGCTGTTTCAGGGGTGTACCAGGTAACAACAAAGTTCATTTAAAGCAAGTTTGTCCACTAGGCCGCAATCTTGTTGATGCCTCCAGGCAATTTTTTCTAGTCAATCAGCTCCTGTCTTTTATTTTACTTAGTCTTTATTAACTCATCTATACAACCCACATAGCTTTATTTTTTTAAGCGGAACACAAAAGGAGATATTTTAAAGAATGTTGCGATCGCTGATTTTCAAATAATGGCAGTTAAAAGTGACTCACTTTTAAAGCTTACAAAATTACCCAAAAATGTCATAAAATAAATCCATATGACTTGTACTTTATATTGAGGGATGAGAATAGTAAGGAAATTGATGATTCCGTTTCAGTTTCCTCTTAACGATTCTGGTTAAGAATCTAATTCTCAAAAATATATTTGTAGTACTTTTGAGGAAGAATTATTTGGAAATAAGAAAAACAATTCTTATTGGATTTACTGCCCTCAGCATCCTGTTGCCAAATTATGAGATCATTTCAGATTTCTACAGAGCAGAGAACTATATAATAAATAAAAAATCTAAGCAAACAAGAAATGTGATAACATACAGTCTTAGACACATAAGATGTTTCACAAAAGCATTTGTCTTAAGATGGTTATTTATATCTTCAGCTTTAGTGTGAATAGAAAAAATAAATTTTAGACTCCCAAACATTACTTTTGCAAATAGAAAAGATTAGAATAGAAGAACAGGGAGCCTTGCAACATATGGCATGGCCCACAACAAAGCCCCCCACTGAACATTGTGTCTGTCTGAGATTATATGAAGAGACAGAAGCAATTGAGACAGCCTAAATAGATAGAAGAACTGTTGTGAATACTTCAAGAAGCTTGGAACATCCTATCTGCCAAGTGTCCAGGTGTACCTAGGAGAATTGGTGCTGTTTTGAAGGCAAAGGTGGTTAAACCAAATATTGATTTATCTTTTTTTATGTTTACTGGACTTTGTATGACATTAAGTGATAAATGAAAACTATTTATGGCATTATTTTTGAAGACATCCTTATTAAAACTTTTGCACAGTACTGTATTTCATTCATTAATTTATTATTTTATAACATTCTACTGATTAGATCAAAATGCATGTGTATCTTTAATTACACAGTCACATGAACAAGTAGTCAGTAACTGCACTGATGGATTGAAGTCTCTCAGGTCTAAATTACAACAATAAATAAACACAATTCCAAAAATAGTTTAAACTGTGTTATGTAGCTAATGTTGTACTTCAGGCTAGTGAGACATTCATAACTTGCTCATCATTTACATTTATGCATTTGACAGACGCTTTTATCCAAAGCGACTTACAGTGCAATTATTACAGGGACAATCCCAGGGACAAACCAGGGACCCTCTGATTAACAGCCCTGTGCTTTAGCCACTACGCCACCACCACATCCCATAATCTCATCAGTGTAAGATTAATTCAGTAATCACCCTAACTGATGTATAAGTGTTTTTTGATTCACTAAAATGAGTCCTTTCTTCGGGAATCGGACCACACCGGAAGCACCGCATGTTTCACGCTGTAGATTAAAAAGAACCGGCTCATTAAGGCCTTTACACAGTGGCTGCCACTTTCTCCCATAGTGGAAGCATTTTGTGCAGTCAAGGTGGTGCTTGCAACCCGGTTTCTGGGGCAGCCGTTGCCATAGTTACAATCAACTAGAACTCCATTGCATGAAGTCACCTACACAGCAGCAGTAGACTTTCAATGTATGTGAGAGAAATATTCTGCACCTATTTTACCTCACCTCATTGAGAAGTGCTCTGGCAACACTCTTTATTTGTGTAATTCAGATGCAGTTGGACCAAACAGATTTTGGGCTCACATTGTTTCTTTAACTGTTTATAAAGTTCATATAGTAGTTAAATCAAATCTGTAGTTGGTCGGTTAAGTCATAATCAGTTGAGAACATGTGCATAAACAAATGATCGTGTAAAAATGGCATTTGTGTTTATTGTTGATTTGTGTCTGTCTGTCACAAGATTTGTGTCAAGAGAATCTGATGCATTATTTTGCATGTGCTTTGCCGCTTTCCGCGTGCCTCTCATTGAAAATGAACTAGACACTTGCGATTGCTGCGTTCCTTGGATAACGGCCTTTGGAGTCATTAGTTTGAGAATCAGACAACACCGGGCATGCTGTGAGTTTTGCACTTTGTATTCAAAAGATCCAAATCATAAAAGTAATTAATTCAGGAATGAGAATACACTGGCCCGTGCTTGGTGTTTCACACTGTAGATTCAATAATTGCAAATGAATTACTGAACATTCATTCGTCATTCTGAAATGGAAGGTCAAGTTGAGCACATTGTAGTGTTGTGTATGCTATTCCAAACATTACTTCCTATATATTTTTCTACAAATTGTCTGTCTCCTTACTGATGGATTTACTGTATCTGATAATGCACACACTTGCACATAAATGCATTCAAATGCTATCATGCATACACTCACAAAGTCTCAAAGAAATTTGTACTCCTGCATAAAGTCTGACGTAAATGTTGCATAGTTGTATTCTTTAGTTTATTCTTTTTTGGTTGCTACGCCTGAAGATTATACAGTAGGCTTGTCTTAACATGTGTTCTTTAAATTGTTTGTTTATGTTAGATTGACATGACTTTGAAGAAGACTCGTGGGTGTGGATCTCCGTTTGTGGTTTTAAGTTTTCGGGGTTTAAAGAAGGTTCACGCTAGTATTTGTGTGAAGACTTATGGTTATGGAGTGAACCTGATGAATAATTTAAACGTGACATTCAATCTAAACAAAGTTTTGTGTGTTTGTGTTTGGTGCTGATATGCCTCAATCAATCTTTTAGTTCTGTTTAGTTTAAACTTCCTTTCTCTTTAAGAGGGGGGAGGTGGAGTACTTTAACCCTTCCTGTTAAATCTCTATGGGCACAGTTTGTTTTAGCGTGTGTGTGTGTAGGTGAGGGTGTGATGGCATGAGCTGCATGATACACATCCAGCTCATCTGCATTTACATTTATACACTTGATAATTACAGTTTTGAACAGCAGCTACCAACAAGTACAGACAATATTAAATTAATTAATTTCTTTGTAGGATAACAGTAGCTCATCTATTTTAAAAATATAATTGTTTTTACAGTAACAATCTATTTTTTAAAATAAGCTTTAATTAATGGTCTCTGTTGGTCTTGCAAGTCCGATTCATATTAGCAGATCAGTTCGTTTGGACTGTACATTCAAATGGTTAATTTCAAATGCTTGTTTACATGGACACCAGAAAGCCATTTATTGTGAGAAAAATACTTAAGGTTGGAAAGATGCTTTCCCATTACATGCACTGTTCGTGGCTTTCACTTTACTCCCGTTCATACGGCTCAGTAAGTAAGCAGCTTTCTCCTCATCAGCGTAATTTCCCAGTGACCCTAGTGTACATAACAAACATGGTACCCGAGGAAGACTTTGCTATTTTATTTTCTGTTCACTTTATTTCCAAATATTCTGGAGTTGTTGCTGTGTTTATTTCCTAAGTTTTCCATCACAACCTTGCGGTGGAATTGCACTGCAATAGTGGGATTTCCCTCTTATGTCAAATTCCGGGATTCCCCCAGTGTACTTGAGTGCATATACGTGGACATGATGGACAGTAGACAGTATTTTTAATTGGTGTGTATAAATGGGTATACTGCATTTTAAAGTGAATACCTTTCCCTTTTTTCCACTGTACTCTAATTCTTTGCACTGTGTTTTGTTGATGTGATCTATGGCTCCATCCATATGGCTTCCACGCACTCTTCAAATGCCTGTAAGAACAGCGCTAATGCCTTTACATGGCCACATAAACCACGTTCTCCAGGAGAAACCTGGGGGTGTTAAACCACTTTCGCTTAATCCCTCTCATAATTTACATGACATTTCTGAATGCTGCTTTCTGCAAAAACCCTGGAATAAACTGTTTTCTTAAATGCGTGCTCACTGATCCCACATGTATGTGTTCTTTGTTAGCAAAATCAGGTTGGTTCAGCTAATGTGCATGCTAACCGAAGTTGATTCATACTAATTTACTTAGCTAATATGCCATTTTTTTGTGCCAGATCAAATCTACTCAGATCTTTTTAGAAATAAGTATATATTCTTGTAATATGTAATTAAAAGTATATTGCCCTCTTAACATTTTGCATTTAGTGACTGTAATTGTAGTTGTAGGTATCTAATTTATGTTAGTAACTACAGTATCTATTTTTTTCAAAAGAGTAACTTGACTGTATTTAATGGCGTATCGGTTAAGATGCCTCATTTCATTTAAATCATTGCTCACTGTTCCCACATGTCCTTGTACGTGTTAGTATTTAGTCAAATACTGCTGTTTATCAGTGTTTGTTTTGTTGTATTTAATGACAATGTGTTCAAGTTTGATATTAGTACAGTCATATATTCTTGGATAACCACAGGATCTTAAATTTTGGGCAAATTTGTCATTTTTTTTTAGGTTGGTCCAGCTATCGTGCATGCTAATCAAAGCTAATGCATGCTAATTCCTTTTGCAAATATTTTTTCTATTTGTGCCTGTAGAGTATTCTGATTGACATGTAATTAAAAAGATATTGCCTCTGAAATTGTTTGTATTGAGATCATTGCAGTTAATTGTAGCTAATCTTTGTTAGTAACTTTTGTAGCTAACTGTTTTTCAAATGGTACACACTGTTGTTTTCTTACATACCGGTTGTCTCAGTCAGTTGCATTATTTTTTTAGTCCATGGCATAGAGGTGCTCTACCAAGGTTCATTCATAATTTCTGCTCTCAGGCCAGTTTCTACCAGGAAATCTGCAGTTTTCTCAGTTTATTTAGTGTCTAGCTCCCATGGAGCTATTTACATAGTCTCAGAAGGTTTATGTTTTCTGATGGTATGCCATTTTGTAATAAAATCATAAATGCCTTGTGTCTATTTTAACTGAGCCTACACACCTTTTTTTATTCAAGCTGTCTTTCTTTCACTCTCTTCAGGATAGTTCGTGAATACTTAAGTGGGGCTCCATTCTCAGAATATCAGGAGACAATGTACTTCTCCCGTTTTCTCCAGTGGAAGTGGTTAGAGAGGTGAGTGGCATCTCCATCAACTTTTCTGATTTTTGGATTCTGAACACCTCTCACTCTAATAAACAGCCTTAATTGAACTGAATCTCTATGAAGATCTGTATTCCTAATTTATGATCAGAATTTGTTGTTGAATTACATTTTTTATACCATTGACATAGCTTTGCATTAATTGTTAAGCTGTTTATATTACAGACCCATTGTCACATTTGTATTTACATAACATAATTATAAATCTCATCCTTTTTGATTAAAATATTAGAATATTAATTTAAATTAATCTGTAAGCATGCATGTCATGTGGTATCCTGAATGGTCAATCTTCAAAATGACACATTGCTTTTGGTTAAAAAAAAATTATGGGTCCACAGCATCACAGATCAACTTTGAATCACAACACAGCCAGTGATGAAGGATTTGCTAATAAAACACTGAAAATACTGAGATTTGTGCAGTGAAATTATTTTAACTTTCTTTTGCAGGCAGCCTGTAACCAAAAACACCTTCAGACACTACAGGGTATTGGGAAAGGGCGGATTTGGTGAGGTGGGTAGTTTCATTATTGCCAATTTGAGTATTTTTGAGTAGTTGCAGTTTTTATGACTTCATTACTTCCATAAAATATTTTAAAATATGTTGCAAGTGAATAGTGAACAGAATTTTGAATCTTCAAAAATCACTCAAAGGCAGCATAAAATTAATCTATACAACTCCAGTGGTTAAATCCATGTTTTCTAAAGCAATATGATAGGTGTGAGTGAGAAACAGATCAATATTTAAGTCTTTTTTTCTATAAATCACTTTTGATATGCATGAAGAATGTGTATTAAGCAAAAATAACTGTTTTTACCTTTCTGTCTAATGTTTCTCTTCCCTTTTGCTTTCCCTCTTTCATCCTATTTATCTTTTCCACCATACGTGTCCTCAGGTTTGTGCCTGCCAGGTTCGTGCCACTGGTAAAATGTATGCCTGTAAAAAGCTGGAGAAGAAACGGGTGAAGAAAAGAAAAGGTGAAGCAATGGCATTAAATGAAAAACGCATTTTAGAAAAAGTTAACAGTAGTTTTGTAGTAAGTACTACTTTCTTTTTATTCCTCATTTTTTACTTTTAACCTAACGGTCACAGTTGCATGTTGGTCTTGTCTGTATTATTTGTGCATTAAAAGCTTGACACACTCTTTATGTGATTCAGTTTCCGTGAGGAGTTTTAGGGATATTAAAATTTGACTTATTTTCCTGCTGTCTAAGAAGTGAATCTCTTAATCAGATGATTTTATGAAGGGGAACTTTGCTAAATATTGTCAGAGTTAAGTAGTGCTTAACAAATTGCAGGGTGTTTCTTCAAATATGGGCACTTTTTAGCACTGTTGACTTGATATAAACTTAAAATAAATGTTCATACTCTCACTAGTTCATATCATTTGTTCACTTACAATGTCCAACAGAGGACATACAGTACATGCATTTCAGGAGAATTCTTTTATTTTGGTGATTTTTTTTTTTTTTAAATATCTTTCCACCACATCTCAAATTATTATGCAATGTTTCTGATAGCATTCTGTGGTAGAAATGGTAACATTTTAAAACATTTCTGATAAAATAGCAGGCATAGGCTATCATAGCTAGCATTTTATGTATCCACAAACAGTATTTTTCCCATTGGGCATATTTGACAATTACAATTGTTTGCCCTTTTTTTTTTTTTCGTAAGTGATATTTAGATTCATATTTCATCTCAGGCATGCTCTTCACTGATACTTTTGTCTCCTTAGGAACCAAGTACACAGACCTTTGATAAAACTTTATTAGTGGCAGAATTGTTTGTTGTAATGGAAATTAAGATATGCCATAATTTATAAATTAAATATAATTTAAAAATGTATAGTTTTTTTTTTTTTCATTTTCACATTAAATTTTGTGAAGCTTTAGGGAAAGATTGTTTCACTCTGTTTAGATTATTATTGTCACGTTCCTGTGTTGTCTACCCTATGTTCTCTGTTTCACCCATCACGTTTATGTCATGTTTCCGTGTGGTCTGCTCCGTGTTTTCCGTTTCACCCGTCACCGATCCCATTCCATGTCACGTTTTCCCTGTTGTCCGCCCTGAGTCTCACTGTCCGTGTGTAAAACTACAATTCCCACAATTCCTGGCCTCTTTCACTGCCTGCACTCTTCATTGTTCTCACCTGTGTCTCGTTTAGTCTTCATTGTGTTTGTGTATTTAACCGTGTTTGTTTCTCCTTTCCCCTGTCGGTCTTTGTTGTATGTAGATGCCTGTTTCCCATGTTTCCGTCGTTGTTTTTGCAACAGTTATCCCAGTGTATGCCTTCTGTGTTATGTTAACCCTTGGTTTGCCTTTCGTGTTTTTTTTACCTTTTCCCATCGTGGATGTTTCCTTTGTTCTTGTTCTTTTGTGTTGCCTTTTATTTTTAATAAACCTTACTGCGTTTAGATCCTCGTCCCGTGTCTACCTTCACCGTCATTCGTGACAGAAAGACCGATCGCCAAATGGATCTAGCAGCGGTTTTCCTCGAACTGGCCCGGGCAAATTTTCCCATCCGCGAGTACTCACGACTCTTCTGCACGGTCGCCATCCACACCGGGTTCGACGACGACGCCCTGAAGACCATCTACTGGGTCGGGTTACCGTCATCCCGGCGGGGAGAGGCGCCGGAACCCGGAGACCACCCGTGGAGGGAGTACGTGAATCTCGTTCTGAGAAAACTCGCGCCCGAGGAACCACCCCTCGTGATTCCGGCTGTCGAGCCTGAGCTCCTGCCTACCCGGATCGTTGAGCCAGCGCTGCCAACTTCTTCCGCCCGGAGGAGGAGGAGAAGGAAAGCCTCCGCTCTCCAGCTCACGTCTGCTACGGTCAGTGAGCCAGCGCCTACGCCTGCCACGGTCAGCGATCCTGAGCTCAAGCCTGCCGCGGTCCGCAAGCCAGCGCTGCCAGCCTCGACCGTCCCTGAGCCAGCGCTGCCAGCCTCGACCGTCCCTGAGCCAGCGCCTGTAGCCTCGACCGTCCCTGAGCCAGCGCCTGTAGCCTCGACCGTCCCTGAGCCAGCGCCTGTAGCCTCGACCGTCCCTGAGCCAGCGCCTGTAGCCTCGACCGTCCCTGAGCCAGCGCCTGTAGCCTCGACCGTCCCTGAGCCAGCGCCTGTAGCCTCGACCGTCCCTGAGCCAGCGCCTGTAGCCTCGACCGTCCCTGAGCCAGCGCCTGTAGCCTCGACCGTCCCTGAGCCAGCGCCAGCAGCCATGAGCGTCCCTGAGCCAGCGCCAGCAGCCATGAGCGTCCCTGAGCCAGCGCCAGCAGCCATGAGCGTCCCTGAGCCAGCGCCAGCAGCCATGAGCGTCCCTGAGCCAGCAGCCATGAGCGTCCCTGAGCCAGCAGCCATGAGCGTCCCTGAGCCAGCGCCAGCAGCCATGAGCGTCCCTGAGCCAGCGCCAGCAGCCATGAGCGTCCCTGAGCCAGCGCCAGCAGCCATGAGCGTCCCTGAGCCAGCGCCAGCAGCCATGAGCGTCCCTGAGCCAGCGCCAGCAGCCATGAGCGTCCCTGAGCCAGCGCCAGCAGCCATGAGCGTCCCTGAGCCAGCGCCAGCAGCCATGACCGTCCCAGGGCCAGCGCCAGTAGCCATGACCGTCCAAGGGCCAGCGCCAGTAGCCATGACCGTCCAAGGGCCAGCGCCCCTCGAGCCTTCTAGGGCTCTGCCTTCTGAGCCTCCCAGGGCTCCGCCTCTCAAGCCTCTCGAGCCTCCCAGGGCTCCGCCTCTCAAGCCTCTCGAGCCTTCCAGGGCTCCGCCTCTCAAGCCTCTCGAGCCTTCCAGGGCTCCGCCTCCCGAGCCTTCCTGGGCTCCCCCTCTCAAGCCTCCCGTGCCTCCCAGGGCTCCGCCTCCCGAGCCTCCTAGGGCTCCGCCTCTCTGGTCTCTCGAGTCTTCCAGGGCTCCTCCTCCCAAGCCTCCCAGGGCTCCGCCTCTTGAGTATCTTGGGTCTTCCGGGGCTCCGCCCCTCGAGCCTCTCGGGCCTTCCAGGGCTCCGCCTCTCAAGTCTCTCGAGCCTCCAAGGGCTCCTCTCGAGCCTTCCAGGGCCCCCGCCTTTCAAACATCTCAAGCCTCCAAGGGCTCCGCCTCTCAAGCCTCTCGAGCCTTCCAGGGCTCCGCCTCTCAAGCCTCGAGCCTTCCAGGGCTCCGCCTCTCGAGCCTCCCGAGCCTTCCAGGGCTCCGCCTCTCGAGCCTCCCGAGCCATCCAGGGCTCCGCCTCCCGAGCCTTCCTGGGCTCCGCCTCTCGAGCCACCCAGGGCTCCGCCCCCGAGCCTCCTACGGCTACGGCTCCTCTCCCAGAGACTCCCGAGCCTCCTACGGCTCTGCCCCCAGAGACTCCAGAGCCTACCAGGTCGTCGCCTCTGAAACCTCCCACGGCGCCACCTCCCTTGGCTCCACCTCATGAACCTTCCTCGGCTCCGCCTCCTGGACCTGCCTTGGCCCGGCCTCCGGGGCCTCCCTCGGCTCTGTCTCCTGAGCCTCCCTTGGCTCCGCCTCCAGAGCCTTCCAGGTCTCCGCCCCTAAAGCCTCTTACGGCGCCACCTTCCTCGGCTCCGCCTCCTGAGCCTTCCTCTACTCCACCTCCTGAACCTTCCTCGGCTCCGTCTCCTGAATCTCCCTTGTCTCCGCCTCCAGAGCCTTCCAGGTCTCCGCCCCTAAAGCCTCTTACGGCGCCACCTTCCTCGGCTCCACCTCCTGAACCTTCCACGGCTCCACCTCCTGGGCCTGCCTCGGCCCGGCCTCCGGGGCCTCCCTCGGCTTCGTCTCCCGAGCCTCCCTCGGCTCCACATCCTGAGCCTCCCTCGACTCTGCCTCCTGATCCCCCAGAGCTTTCCTTGGTTCCGCCTCCCTTGGCTCCGCCCCCTGGATCTCTCTCTCTCTCTCGGCTCCGCCTCCTGGGCCTCCGAGCCATCCTCGGCTCCGCCTTCCTCAGCTCCGTCTCCGGAGCCTCCAGAGGCCCCCTCAGCTCCGCCTCCTGAGCTTCCGGAGCCTCCCTCAGCTCCGCCTCCTGAGCCTCCAGAGCCTCCCTCAGCTTCGTCTCCAGAGCCCCTCTCAGCTCCGCCTCCGGGACCTGTCCCTGTCCGATGGCCTCCTCCCAGGCTCCCTGAACCGGCCCCTGCTATACGGCCATCTCCCAGAGCACCTAAACTTGTCCCTGCTCGGTCGATACCTCCCTGGCCTCCTAAGCCTATCCCTACCCTGTGGACGCCCCCCCAGGCCACCTGACCCGGTTCCCTTCACACATCCCCAGAGACTGCTTGCTTGCCCTCTCGGCCTCCCTGGTCTGCCTGTCTGCTCTTTGTGCCCCCGTGGACTGCCTAATTGCCCCTTGTGCCCCCGTGGACTGCCTAATTGCCCCTTTTTCCCCCATGGACTGCCTAATTGTTCCTTGTGTGTTGCCTTTTATTTTTAATAAACCTTACTGCGTTTAGATCCTCACCGTCATTCGTGACAATTATAGTATTTTAATATGGGACAATGGTAAAATAAGAAAATCTGTATATAAAATGCATTTGAAAAGTAGTTTTGTGGTTCAATTTAATGTGACCTTAATATACTGAAACAACAACAAAAAAAATCTGTTGGTTGATATCAGTTAGTTTTCATAAAAATTAACCCGTGGGACATTAAATAGCTCGTAGGTGAAGAAACACTCTGCTATGAACTGAATTATGTTCTTACTTCCTCACTAGCTTTATCACAAAGAGATGCTGCTGCTTTATAACAGCTGTTTGGCTATGATCCACAAAGTCAGTCATAAACATTCCTTTAATATTACTGTGAAAAAATTATTTTTTCAAATAAAACGTATAATCATCCAGCAGCTCTCAAACAACCTTGAAATAGCCACAACAAACTTAGAAAGTGTGACATTTAAATAACCCTGATACTGTAGATCTGTTATGAGTTTTACTTTGTCTTGATTTTATTCTATATAAAAAGTAATGCTTTCAAAGAATGTTGCAACTATTCCAAGGTTGTTTAAACATTGCTTTATAATAGATGTTTCAAATAAAGAAGAAACCTTTTCCATGAGATAATTGACTCATTTGGCAGGTAACTAGCTAGGTAGTTCTCTAACCTTACTTAGCTTGCTTCCCCAATCTCGCAAAACCACACCACAGCCCTGCTTAAAGTTAGGATGGTGCAAGTGTAGTATAAGTGGGGATTCTGCAAGTAAAAATGTTTTTTTTTGTTGTTTTTTTTTCACGTGGTCAGTCTGTCTTGAAAAGTGTATACGTTATCACAAAAAAAATGTCTATATGAATGGGATTTTTGCTTCCAGAACACTTCATTTGCACTCCGATGTTTTTATAAAATGATTTCCTTGTGAATTGTTGATTAAAGGAGCTAAAGGGTTTTAGTACTATCAAGTAGAAAAGCAATATGTAGTACACTTAAAGAGAATAATAGAAAACAAAGACAAAATGCAATGTTGTTTTAGAGAACAGACATCTTCCACTGGTGTGTGTGTGTAATATGCTCGTGCCATTTTGGGATTTAAAAATAATTTTTTCATCCTAATGTAATTTCAAATGTCTGTTCGTTTCATTTTCCATGGAACGCACACATTTTCCATGGAGATGTTTGGCAAAAAGTCCTGGCTGCTCTTTACCATACAGTGAAAGTGAAAATCTTGCTGTAAATCTTCAAATGTGACCCAAAAGGCACTATAAATGTATAGTTAAAGTGGTCATATGACTTTGCTAAAAATGTTCCCTTCTGCCGTTTCTCTCAAATCTCATATGTGCCATTTGTTAATGTACGTGAACGCAGAGATTTTCGTCAATTAACAATTCCTCAGATTCAGTTACGGCCTCTTCTTCACACAAAGCTGTTGCATGGCTTGTAAAGATGTGGAAAATAGCACATGAGTTGAATGGACCACTTTTATGATACATTTAAAGTGCTTTTTTTGTCATATTTTGAGCTTGACAGCCAGGTCCCCATTCACTTTCATTTTGTGGAAAATAATGTGGCCAGGACAGAATTTCTACCTATGAGCTGCATGGAAGACAGAAAACCATACGAGTTTGCAATGAAAAGAGGGTGACTGCAAATGAAAATCGGTCACTAAAATGGGAAAATTGACATTTTAGGACCCTAAAATAATGGAGTATTTTTAATAGAGACCAACCAACTGAACATGTGCACACACACATAGCACACAGTGCCTGCAGCGAAATGTCAACCTCTGATTCATTCCACTACAGCTGTAGAGCACCTTAGCCTTTGTCCACCCACCCACACACTAACACACACACGCACACAGCCATATACACATACTGGTGAGTTGCGTTTAGTACTGCAGTGATGTGCAAGTGTATGTTAGATATGTAACATTTGTGTGAAAGTGTGTGTGTATGCAAAAGCATATATATGCGTGTGTGTGTGTCTGTGTGTGTGCATTCATACTACAGGCAGGAACGATTACTCCTCATGAACTACTTCACAAATGAGAACATCTCTGTTGCCTAGCAACGCTGACCAAACAGCAGCTTTATTGAGCGGAGTCAAGTGCTCTAATACCTAAACCCACACACATACACTCTCTCTCTCTCTCCAGCCCAGAGCTCATTCTGTATAAGTATCAGACTCTTGTTTAAAGTTGGGGACGTCAAGTAAACTTAAAATATAAAGTGACATAATGCTGTTATTAATGTGAGCTGTGCAGGATGGGAAACAGATTTTGCTCTCTTCACTGTCTCTCTGATTATGTCTATTAGCCAAAATGCATCTACACTGAAACAGAGAAAATGGCTTTTTTGATTGTCCAGCCAAATGTGGATTATAAAATAGTCTTAGTTTTTTTTTCTCTGAATCTGAGCATAGTTGAACCAAACCTGGCACACATGTGTAGTGGACCAGGTTTCACCACAGACAAGATTAAATCATATTCAATCACCAACCACTTTATTTGGTACACCCGTACACCTACTTATTCATGTGATTATCTAATCAGCCAATTGTGTGGCTGCAGTGCAATGCATAAAATCATGCAGATATTTATCAGTAGCTACAGTTAATGTTCACATCAACCATCAGGCTGATTTTTGGTGCCAGATGGGCTGATTTGAGTATTTTATGTAACTGCTGATCTCCTGGGATTTTGACACACAACAGTCTCTAGAGTTTACTCAGAAGGGTGCCAAAACAGTAAACATCCAGTGAGCCGCAGTTCTGCTGATGGAAGTGCCTTGTTGATGAGAGAGGTCAACAGCAGAAGACCACATCATGTTCCACTTCTGTCAGCCATGAACAAAAAGGTGAGGCTGCAGTGGGCACAGGCTCACCAAAACTGGACAGTAAAGACTGCTGTTGTCGAAATAACTGAAATCAAAAAAAAATTCCCCATTCTGATGGTTTATGTGAACCTTAACTAAATCTCCTGACCCATATCTGCATGATTTTATGCACTGCAGCCACGTGATTAGCTGATTAGGTAATCGCATGAATAAGTACTGAAGGTGTACACGTGTACCTACTAAAGTGGTTGGTGTATGTAGGTATATATAAACATCTGTCAATTAACTTTTTGTGTAATTAATTATGAGAAATAGTAAAGCATAAAAAAATTTCAAATAATAATGTACCTGGACTGTAATAAGAAATATTCCTACCATCCGAGTGTAACGTGATTTAGATGGGCAAGGAGGAGGCGAGAACCGGCTTGGCATCATACACCAGTGTATAAATATATAAATAATATTTTAATGAGCAACTAAACAAAAGACAAACACACACACGACGGACATGTCCGTAAACGATCTCTCTCTCCCGCACCACCGTCCGCAATCGGCCTTTATCCCTCTCGGAGGCTTAATTAGCATGATAAGGGACCGGGTGTGTATAATCATGACCTGGCCCCGCCCTCCGCCCTGCCACACCGAGCAATTCAAGTTTTAAGTACCACCTGTTTTCAGCAGGGGGCTGTAAACGAAACTTCAGCTGGATAGGCAACCCTCAGCTTTACAGACAACAAACGTGCCTCAATGTTTTCCCCCAACGAAAATGAAGACTTTTGAAAACGCTCTCTGGCAACAACAAACTTTGGAAAATGACTATGTTAGGAAACTGAAAACTACGTTTTCAAATAAAAACAGATTAGTGTGGACACGGCCTGAGATTTTGCATCATTGGTGACATTCTCAAATCATGCTGGATCACATGGATCATCAGGTTTCACACCAATTTACCAATCCGTATATACCAAATAATATGAAATGTATTTCTTTCAAATCAACTTTTTACTCAAATTATGCTGAAAATTATATAATGTTTATGAAATAAATTAAATCAGAAAAATGCAGAATAGAAGCCTTTTCCGTTGTGGTCACAGGATTTTGGACCCTACTCTACATATATACTGCAGATTATTTTACACTGAGGCAGCTCTAATTGGCTCCCATCAGTGTTCCGTTAGCATTACGCTTCACATAATGACGCAAAAGTTCCTTTGATGGTTCTTGTTGTCTTGTTAAGTTGCAGGTTCCCACAGTCACATCAACTTCTTGTTTGAGTTCACTGCCGCATTACCACATTTGCCTACTTCTGAAACCTGACCACCCACAATTATGGGTGTAACCACTTTATGGTGAGAACCCCTCCTTAACACTGCATTTTTTAACCTCTCCAGTGGTTCTCATGACGTGTCACTTAACAGAGAACAAAGGACACACTGGTGTAAAATGATAATAAACTGCAGTGATACTTAGATATAGCAGGTCTCATAGACTTGCATTGAAGGAAGGACCAAAGACATATCTATGGACCAGCATATCATTGAGATCATAGGACCAGTATATGACTACCTAGCAACTACCCATAACACCCTAGTAACCACATAAAAATCCCTTGCGAAGCACCCAGAGCATCCTAGCATCGTGGCAGCGAGTTTTGTATGGGAAAGCATCACTCACATTGTCTTCTGAAAATTTTAAAATCAAGTTTAACCACCCTTTCTAGTTTTTCTGCACACAAATGCAGTTATTCTTGCCATAATTTCTTTTCTGTTTTACATGCACCACAAAGTTTGTGTTTTGCCTTAATTCGTGAATAGATAACCATGCACCTCTCTCTCTCTCTCTTATTTTCTTTCCTAGGTTAGTTTGGCATATGCATATGAGACAAAGGATGCGCTATGTTTGGTGTTAACTATAATGAATGGTGGTGACCTAAAGTTTCATATCTATAATATGGGAAACTCTGGCTTTGATGAGCAGCGTGCAATCTTTTATGCTGCAGAGATTTGCTGTGGCTTAGAGGATTTACATCGAGAGAGGATCATCTACAGGTGTGTGTGTTCTTTGTGTCTGTGTGTATTAACAGGATCTGGTGTGAAATATATTTTGAATACTAGGCACTAGTTTCTATGGGCATGCACAATGCTCTATGTAAAACAAGTATACAAAAATTGAGCTTTGTACCGTTCAACTGGTCAATGATTAATCCGAATATTTAATTCAAGCCAACGCATTTCCAACGGCAAAGCCCATTAAACTTAAGAATGCGCTTCAGGTGTCTTTCACTTATAACGTACCCATGTATTAATGCTAAAGGCCGTACTATATCTTTATATGACAGTCCTAATTCAAAGTAAAATGTTATTTCATTAGTCATCTCCATCTCATGCTGACTGCTGTAGCATATGGTTACAGTGACGGAAGTCATTCCCTCAACATGAGATCTTGAGGCCACGACTTCACATTGCGTGGCCACGATATAAGGATGTCGTTCCCTCAACATAAGATCTCGAGGCCACGACATAAGGATGTCGTTACCTTGATAAAATTATATCGTGGCCACGACTTATCACATTCACACGAGTTAATATGACGTTCCTACGAATTAATATCTTCCCATGTGTTAATATGTTGTGGCCACAACAAAACCAAGTGAACCGAACATGTCCCCTCCCAGTCACCGTACATTTCCATGTAGTGTAGGTCTTTAATTCAAAACAGGAAAATTGTGGTGACAGTCCAAATAGATTAACTTTGGTTTAACAGTGATACTAAAAGAGCAGGATTATTATTATAATGAATGTTGAGTTACTTGGTCAACTGTAATTGGATTTAAACCATGTGTTGGCAGCCCAGATCATTAAGCTTTATACTACCACCCCCATATACAGTGGCCCCTCAAAAAAGTGTATAAATGCCAAAATATCAAACCAAGTTGCATTTATTTGAAATAAATTAGTTTGTTCAATTGTGAAACTTAACTTGGCACAAGCTAACAGGTCCTTTTGAACATCCTTTGATGCCGATTTCTTTTATTTATTTTTTTGGATACCTTCCTCCACCCCAGCGCCATTTGTTTAAATCTGTTTTGGCAGGATTGAATTTATACCTAATTGTGCAGAAGAGTCATGTCCTACATGTTTTATGCAGCAGGTCTTACATATGTTTAATTTTGCAGCAGCATATCTGTGTATGTACATGCAACAGCGTAAAAAGTTCTAGTCCACCAAGACCAAACCTGCTAACTTGTCATTTACGTTATATCCATTCATCCATCCATCCATCTTCAACCGCTTATCCGAAGTCGGGTCGCGGGGGCAGCTGCTCCAGCAAGGGGGCCCCAAACTTCCCTATCCCGAGCCGCATTAACCAGCTCTGACTGGGGGACCCCGAGGCGTTCCCAGGCAAGTGTGGAGATGTAATCTCTCCACCTAATCCTGGGTCTTCCCCGAGGCCTCCTCCCAGCTGGACGTGCCTGAAACACCTCCCTAGGGAGGCGGCCAGGGGGCATCCTTACCAGATGCCCAACCACCATTTACGTTATAATGCCTTAAAAATGTCAATACTGAAATATAGCACAAACACACTTTTCAAGCAAAATAATTTTCAACAAAAAGTTTGTAAGATTTTAGATAATAATACAATAGATAAATCTATAAAATTAAGACAATAAGTATTTGGTTACTCTTTTCAGACACCTGTGTGAACTTAAGGGGAACATTTGATTAAAAGTCATTAAAAAAAAAAAAGGTTGAGTATCATTTGTTTGCAGATGGCACTTGGTTTGACATTTTGTTATCTATAGCCATGAAATTATCACTATTATTATTATTATTGTTATTAGAGTTCTGTTCTGTTAATGACTTTACTTTTTTACAGGGACCTGAAACCTGAGAATATTCTCCTTGATGACCGTGGTAAGCAGCTTTCTATGTTCCACACTATTTTACTGTTTTAGTTTTTTGCCACAATATTCCCTTGTTTGTCTTTGCGATAACTTTCACTCTTGACCCCATTCACATCGCCGGCGGCATTGTCACTTGGTGTCACTAGACCCACTAGCAATTTGTGTCGCTAATGGGTGTTCCTACTGCATTTGCTCTAACATTATTGGTGGACTGTACAACTGGCCATAGTAGTTTTTGAAATGCTGCTTACAGATGATACTGCTGATAACGCTGCAATGAATCAGTTCTATTGCCTCTAAAGATGAACATTCTCCAGGAGTGTGTGATTTATATAACCTGCAGAAGTGCGTAATGAATCATATCATTAATAAAGGCAAATGTTATAATAGTATATGAATCGAACTTACTCTGAATGCCAGAAGGCCTCATTTCATTAGCTCATATGCGGTTATTGACAAATTATGTCTCCAATGTCTCTAGTGTATCTTCACTCACAACAGATGGGTGACATGACCTTCACTGTCTTCATTCTCATTGGTGGTTACTCCCAAATGTCGCTTTTCATTTGCATAAAGTTGCAATTTTCATAACTTATCTTTTCCCTCGCCATGGTGATCTCTGTCGCCAATGGTCGCGGCAGCTCGTGTCGCCGGAAGTTGCTCTGTTCTCATTGAAAATGTATGGGATTATGTCGCTCTGTCACGCGATGCCGCTGGTGCTGTGGACGGGACTTAAGGGCCCTAATTTAAGAGCGCTATGCCTTAAGCACAGTGCTATGCAATACTTCATGCATGCAAAGTCAGTGGGCATGGCCATGACGTTTTGATATTTTCATGCAAGTATGCTTTAAGTATAGTCACAAGAGGTTTGGTGAAACCGTGCACGCAAATCGCTAATGGGCTGGGTCAAGTGCAATTTAATTCTGATGTTCTTTTCCAGTTTTTGCACCATCTGCATCATATTCATGCAAGCAGCATTGATATGAAGACAGCCCATTCATAAGAATTTGGTAGCATGAACGAACATTGCACTTAGCGCAGGCACAAACATGGGCTCTATGCTTGTGTTCCTAGGAAACACATTTTGAATTATTGTTATTTCTTCAATCAGAGCATTTATCTCTATAAGAATGCCTGGACCGTTTAGAAGTGTCATGTTTGGACTTGTCAGGTCCAATATTGAATATTTTAACAGGATGTTGATCTCCAGGGCACATCCGTATATCAGATCTAGGATTGGCCGTCCAGATTCCAGAAGGAGAGACGATACGAGGGCGTGTCGGCACAGTGGGATATATGGGTAAGAGTCAGTCACATTCCGTATCACTTGACCCATGCTTGTTATTTTTGTAAATCATTGGTTCTCAACTGGTGGGTTTCAACCCAAAAACGGGATGCAGGTCTGTTCTAATAGGGTTGTGGACAGCAGGAAAAACAATGGTAAATGCATATAATAAAATGCAATTAACCATGTAATTGTGAATAGGATAGCAAAAACAATTGGCTTGTCAATATTTAGTTCAGTTTTTGTTCCATGTGTTAGGTTGGTTTAGTAAATCAGACTTTTGCTGTTGTTTACGCCTCTACAAAATTGTCAGTTTTCTTATTCTGCCTATGTCATTTAAATAGCTTTAAATGTTGTTGTGTTTGTGTTTAGCTCCAGAGGTCATTCAGAATGAAAGCTACACCTTTAGTCCTGATTGGTGGGGTTTGGGCTGTCTGATATATGAGATGATTCAGGGTCAGTCTCCGTTCCGCCGTCGTAAAGAGCGCGTGAAGAGGGAGGAGGTGGACCGCCGTGTGTGCGAGGACCAGGAGGAATACTCTGACAAATTCTCTGAAGATGCTAAAGGCATCTGTCGACAGGTGCACGCTTTATACTCTGTAGTAATGTTACAGGAATAGTTCACCCAAATGTGAAACCCATTATTATTTTCATTCTTCTTATAAACAAAAAGGAGATGTTAGGCAGAATGTCTGAACAGCTCTTTTCCATACAACAAAAGGATTTGGTGATTTTTGCTGCCAAAAGGATAAAAAAAAAAAAGCACCATCACCTGTACTGTATCATAGATCAAATTTCACAATTGGCTTTTAAGGATGCAGTGAAAACTATATTTTTTGCATTCTGTCTGAACATCATGTTGGGGTAGAAGGGAGTTTCTTATGAGAAAGTATCTCTTTATGAGTTACTATGTAGTTGTGGAGGAGTGTGTGTTGTTTAGTCCTATCTTATGGCACCATAGAAAACTGTGACCTCTAAGTCCAATTTAGTATCATGGTCCACTGAGATTTCTCCTCTTCTGTCTCAGCGTATTTTTTTTTCTCTTTTCTTGGACTTTACAGTTGTTATGTAAAGATCCAAAGGAACGCTTGGGGTGTCAAGGTAGTGGAGCTGCTGAAGTCAAACTGCATCCCATTTTACGCAACATCAACTTCAAGCGATTGGAGGCCAACATCCTTGACCCGCCCTTCTGTCCTGATGTGAGTTAATGGTTGGCTATTTTCATGTTCAGTTTTTCTTATTAGACTAAATAGGCAAATAAGACGCTATGGCATTTTTGTCAAGGAAAGCATGCTAGAGTCAGAGGTTCACATCTCAGTTCAAATACTTACACTACACACTAATAGAATGTACTACTTTGGTGATTAGAAAGCACATTCTTTCTTAGTATGTAGAAAGACAGTATACCGATATTGGGACATATTACCATGTCGTAAAAAATTACATCTTGATACCACAGGCCCCTTTGTTGCATACTGTTTGCATGTAAGCATTAGCATGAAGCTAAATTAATTACCATACATTTGAATATTACTTCACATTTACGTTCATATATTTAAAAACTGGCATACTATTTAAATGTACTGTGATTTGGAATGCAATAAAAGATCATGTGGGAGCTGTGGCCACATATGCTTCAGTTATGTTGAGCCCTGGTGCTTATTGACAAGATTCTGGTTAGAATCTGGCTTGCAACATTTCTGTCTAATGTTGTAATGAATAAAATGGCAAAAGGGATATTATAAGACCCTGAATTCTGATTGGATGAGCCGTGTTCCAAGCCATTGTAAAATTACTATAAACGCACATCTCTTACCGCACAACATCTGAATTTCATATTAATGCACCAAATTGGAGGATTATGGCTTTTGATGCTACTATACCACAGACATGGAAGATTTTGCTATCAGTTTTGATTAAAAGTTGATGAAAGATGGGAGGAGATTGACTTATCAAATAACTTATCTTGACAAAAACAAAATGTCAAGACATGCTAAAATTAACGAGAGGGATATAGAGGAATTGGAGAAATTAAGAAATGAAATGAGATTATGTGGGCTGTTTGCTGTTTTGAAACCTGGTGTACTGAGAAAAACGTAGCTCTGCATTTTTTTTAAATCACCAAATCAGAGCTTAACGTCTCAGGTATTGTTGTAACATCCATTTCCTGATGGAGGGAATGAGACATTGCGTTGATGTAGTGACTCAAGGGGTCACTCTTTGGAGCCCCTACAATCTTTGAGAAAAAGCCAATGAGAATTGGCGAGTGGAATTTGCATGCCACTCCCCTGGACATACGGGTATAAAAGGAGCTGGAATGCGGCCCCTCATTCAGGTTTTATGCTGAGGAGGAGAGACAAGGTCTTGGCCATTTTTGCGGATTGTACAGCATTGCGGCAAGAGGGACACAATGTTTTGTTCCCTCCATTGCCCTATAGAAAAATACCACAACAGCTGAACCATGTTACATGAACTGCGGATCCTCTGCTGCGTGCGTAATAGCAGGTATATCAGTCTGCACGTAACCTCCCTCAGCCATGGCCCTTCTCTCTATTAGATTTGGCTGGGGCCATCTAATTCCATTATACACATCGGGGAAGGTGTTCTTTTTCTTTCCTATTCTTTCAGGGGGAAAAGACCCCACGGAGACCACATCCTGCCCAAAGGGGAGGTAACATTATGCAATATGACACGTGGGCTCATCTGCCGCACATGGAAGAGGCACGGTGGTAGGTCCTGCCTCGAAGGGTAGGAGCTCTACAAACACAGCGACTGGGACAGAGAAAGCTCTGCCCAAGGGAGACCTTACTGAGGAAAATACATCACAGGGGTTACCGGAGTAGTCGGCACCTGTGAAGCACCTATCCCAGTACAGGACATATTAGTACCTGTAGTGGGTCTGGCTGCGAACTCCTCCACTGAATTCGCGAGCCACATCCAGGGTTCACGGGTTCGTGAACTCGCATGGGAAAGAAGCGCACATCTTCGCCTCATGGAGGGGAAAGGCGCTGTACACAATAGCCGCCAGTTGTCCTGTAACCCTGCCTGTTCGTACCTGAAAATCCATGGGATGAAACCGGCTCAACCCCAGAGACCAAAAAGTCTCAAAGGTATTGGGTGTTGCCAACCCGATGCCCTGCAGATGTAAGCCAGAGAGGTCCCACCGGCCATTGCCCCATATTCCCAAAGGGGCGGGCACGGCCTGGCCTGGTATGCCAGCATGATGGCGTTCATGATCCAGTTGGCAAGCCTCCGTTTGGAGGCAGCGTTCCCTTTCCGCTGTACGCCAAAGCAGATAAAGGGGTCATGGGAACCTTGAGCACATAGCCCGGTCGGGGTCTCAGGATCACGTGAGAATCTACCAGACCGAACTCCAGGCAAGTGTCATTGAGAGAAAAAGCTTGCAGGTCCCCAACCCTCTTGATGGACGTGAGCGCAATCAGGATTGCCGTCTTTAAGGAGAGGGCTTTCAGCTCGACTGACTCTAGTGGCTCAAAGGGGGCTCTCCGAAGACCCAGGAGGACCATGGAGCGATCCCATGATAAATTATGATAACTGGGTAAGAGGCATGGCTTAGGAGGATTTAGCCTCCGGGCGCCTCTGAGGAACCTGATGATCAGGTCGTTCTTCCTCAAGGTCTTACCATCCACGCGTCATGGTGCGCCGCTACAGCCACCCCTTCAGCCTCTCCTGCAGGAGGGAAAGCACTGACCTAATGCGCATCTCCCTCAGAAAGAACACTAATTTATGAACAAACGCTACTTCAGGGCAAATAGCTGCCATGTAGAGGGAGCTTTGGCCTGAGTGACCACTTAAATCTTCCCTTAAAGGGTCTGTGCAAGTAGGCTCACTGTGGTGAGGGGGGGGGGCTCTACGCTGTGGCCGAGGACTGGGCTCGGGCTGTGGCGGATCTGGGCTTTCGCCGCCACAGAGGAGGACGTGAGGATCTGGGCTTTCGCCGCCTCATGAGCCGTGCCGGGGCAAGATGTGTTGTATCGCCTCAGTCTGCTTCTTCTCCGCCAAGAACTGCTGGGCAAAGTCCTCGAATTTCTTGCGTTGAGAAAGCGAACATTGTCAGTGTCCCTCATGCCGACCAGATCCAGCCATAGGTAGCGCTCCTAGCACTTGCCGCCTCATCAAAATGCACTTAGCCTGACACAAGCACCTCTGGTTCATCGGTGTGTACCATTAACGGAAATGTCCAAATAAATATCAACAATAATTCTGATAATTAGAAAGTCATAGAATTATCTTATGTTTATAGTGACCATACGTTCATTCAATGATCTTAGGAACTATATTAATTGGTGGAAGAATTTGTTATTGTGCTGATTATATTTGTTATTAATAAATTGAATTATTAATGTCTTTGATTGCTGTTCCAGCCGTTTTATAAAAGCAATAAGACACTTGAGTCCGTGCCTTACAATGATTTACCACTGGTAATGGGGTTTTTCTAAGAACACCACTTACTCATGGAAAAATCACTGTAAGGCATTATTTATACTCTCAGTTCTATTTTTTTAATTTAATTGATTTATCCCTGTTTCTCTCAATTTGGAATGCCCAATTCCCACTACTTAGTAGGTCCTCGTGGAGGTACGATTACTCAACTCAATCCAGGTGGCGGAGGACAAGTCCCAGTTGCCTCTGCTTCTGAGACAGTCAATCCGCGCATCTTATCTTGTGGCTTGTTGTGCATGACACCGTGCATAGGAGGCTCATGCTACTCTCCGCGATCCACGCACAACTTACCATGCATCCCATTGAAAGCGAGAACCATGAATCGCGACCACAAGGAGGTTACCCCATGTGACTGTACCCTCCCTAGCAACCGGGCCAATTTTGTTGCTTAGGAGACCTGGCTATAGTCACTCAGCACACCCTGGATTTGAACTCAGGACTCCCGGGGTGGTAGTCAGCATCAATACTCTTTGAGCTATCCAGGCCCTCATAATGTCTGTACTATTTCGTTTGATATTATATTTTGCATCTAATACAATGATATTCAAGCATTTTGAAGTTTGATTTAAATGTCTGAAAGTGTTAAAATACTTTTTGGGCCACTGTATATTCATTACACTTGATGCATATGACTATGTATTTATGCATATGTTTATATTTGATTTCCTCTCGGCTGTAGTAAAGCATTTTGACAAGATTATGAGATTGCAGGTTTGTTTATGCATGTCTTATCTGCTGTTTCTACCAGCCACGTGCAGTGTACTGCAAGGATGTTCTGGACATTGAGCAGTTTTCTACAGTCAAAGGCGTAAACCTCGACCCTACAGATGATGACTTCTACCACAAGTTTGTAACGGGGAGTGTCTCCATCCCCTGGCAGAATGAGGTACTGCACCCTGGTCAGACCATAACAGTAACATAGCAATACATGTATTTATTTGAGTATTTATACCACACTTTCAATTTGTCATTCAGATTGCTTTACTTGCATTCCAAGGTTGTTGATAAAGTTTCTGTAAATGCACGGCTATAAAGTAGTTCCATGTTTGATGACCACATTACAGTTGCTTATCTCTTTGATAACCTTTTTTCCGAACAGACACTTTTGAACTAGCAACAGAGGTTCAAGCTGTTTCTGAGCAAGATACTTAATCAGCAAGCACATTTTAGGGATGAAATCCTGGAAAATATCTTGTGATAATCATAAATGAGAAGGATTTTTAGACATAACGTAGCAATCCATTAATTCTCCTGAGCTATATAAGAGTAATCTCTGAGCAATAACCTATGTGGTAATGTGGCAATGATGTGAAGCAGGGAACAGTGATAGAATGAATAGAACAAAGTGTGTTAAATTGTGTGCTTTGTGTGTGTGTGTGTGTGTGTGTGTATGTATGTGTGTGTGTGTGTGTGTGTGTTTATTTCAGATGATTGAGATGGAGTGCTTTAAGGAGATTAATGTTTTCGAGATGGACGGAGCACTGTGTTCTGATCTGGATGTGAACAGGCCAAACCCAGCACCCAAGCGAGGATTCTTCTACCGGTTATTCCACCGAGAGGCAAGTGCTAGCGTGCCGCCCGCCGTGATCAGAGGGGGTGGGGCTTGAGGTATTTCTGGCTCTGTCCACACATTTCCCACCTTCATCATTTGGTCTTGGTCTCTATGTACACTTGTTAACCATTTATGAACTTCAATGGTTAAACATTCTCTGCATGACTATACTTTTTTTTTTTTCACTCTCTCTGCTGATATTCACAAAAGGGGGGCATTTACATACAACAAATATAGATTTTTTTTATTTTTTATATTGGATATTTAAATATTCTGTTATGGCGTTATTTCCCTGTCAAATGTCGAGAGCGCATTATTGTAGCGAAAGTACATTAATGTTATGCTTGAGCCTGAATCCCTCTGCTCGTGCATGAATATAATGCGCCGAGCCGAATCCTCTGCTCGTGCATGGAACTGGCGCAGCTCTCAGATACACGCTGCTCTTGAAAGAATTTTCTCTGCGCTCGCTCAGAGAATATGCCTGCACTTAAAACGTGTTCATTGCAATCGCGAATCTCTCCTCTTACGCTTAAAGTAAGCGTGTTTGTGCTTAGACTGTGTCCCGTGCGTTCGCGCATGCCCAAGTACTCTTCTCTTCGATTTCTTTCTCTTTGCTCTTAGCATAAACGCTGTCAAAACGGCAACAACCAATCAGAAAAGGCTTCAACGACTGACCAATGAAAACGCGACATCGTACATGGAATCTTATTGGTTGATATTGAACCGCACATGTTCATGTGTTCAATCAAGACGATTCAATTCAATCAAGACGAGCCGAGATGGATCCGCAGAATCGACGATCTCAGGTAAACAGTTTTATTTGTTTTGATGTTAAATATGTCAAATGTATCTTAGAAATGTCTGGGAAGAGGGCGATTGGATTATTTTACATATAAATGACCTAGACTGTCAACCACATTCATACTACAGAGCTATGCTCATTGTAGTGAGATTTTTGAGCCAAATAGATTTGAAAGCCGATTCCAAAAGGCAAAAATAATATTTTACGTCTGATAATTAACATTTAAAGCCCTGTTTTAAGATCGTTTCTGATTAAATAGAACGGTTAAGATTGAAAGATTGGTTAGGGTTAGACCACTAGGAGGCCCTTCTGGCCCATATATATCTGTGTCTCATATTGACGCTAAAGGGTGCCATGTGCGTTGGTTTTATGACGCCTTGGTCCAAATTTTAATCTTAACCGTTCTATTTCATCAGAAACGATCTTAAAACAGGGCTTTAAGTGTAAAATACCGAACTTGTCCTTTAATCAAAATGCCTCTGATTGGCCAAACTGCATTAATTAAGCTCAACAGAAAGTGGGTGATTGATTAACGTTATAACACTCAACGCTGCAATCCGCGATAAAGAAAATCTATTGCAGATGACACTTTTCATTTCACATCACTTCATTCGTGACAACCATAATAGATATAGGACTAGCATAATTTTACGGGGCATGTTGCCACCTTATCTTCCCCCAAGTCTTTTTTCAGATTTTAATTTAGCAGTTGATCTCGCTTACGTACTTAATGTTTAATCACTGGTGTGATTGCACGAGACAATGTGTTAATTATCAGACTTAAAATATTATTTTTGCCTTTTGGAATCGGCTTTCAAATCTATTTGGCTCAAAAATCTCACTACAATGAGCATAGCGCCTGTAGTATGAATGTGGTTGACAGTCTAGGTCATTTATATGTAAAATAATCCAATCGCCCTCTTCCCAGACATTTCTAAGATACATTTGACATATTTAACATCAAAACAAATAAAACTGTTTACCTGAGATCGTCGATTCTGCGGATCCATCTCGGCTCGTCTTGATTGAATTGAATCGTCTTGATTGAACACATGAACATGTGCGGTTCAATATCAACCAATAAGATTCCATGTACGATGTCGCGTTTTCATTGGTCAGTCGTTGAAGCCTTTTCTGATTGGTTGTTGCCGTTTTGACAGCGTTTATGCTAAGAGCAAAGAGAAAGAAATCGAAGAGAAGAGTACTTGGGCATGCGCGAACGCACGGGACACAGTCTAAGCACAAACACGCTTACTTTAGCGAAGAGGAGAGATTCGCGATTGCAATGAACACGTTTTAAGTGCAGGCATATTCTCTGAGCGAGCGCAGAGAAAATTCTTTCAAGAGCAGCGTGTATCTGAGAGCTGCGCCCAGTTCCCGCGAGCAGAGGGATTCGCGCTCGGCGCATTATATTCCGCGCGCGAGCAGAGGGATTCGCGCTCGCGCATAACATTAATGTACTTTCGCGCTACAATAATGCGCTCTCGACATTTGACAGGGAAATAACTCCATATTCTGTTAACAATTCTGGAATCTTTGCACCTATGCAAGTGGAATGCCATAATACGTTGGCTGTGCAGGATAGTTTCAAATGTGTGATTTCCATGTTTAATGTAGATTTTGAACCTCAGTATATGGGTTTGTGTGCTCTTTTTGCTTAACTATGTAGTTTTGTTTATTGCATTATGACAAAAATGTATTTCGAAAAAGTTTTTTTTTACATAACATTTTGTAAAATTTTACAAAAATGATCACTAGATTACAGTGAGTCACTTACAATGGAAGTGAATGGGGCCAATTTTTGAAGAGTTTAAACAGAAATGTGAAGCTTAGAATTTTATTAAAAGCACTTATGTTAATTCTTCTGTAAAAATAATGTATTATTGGAGCTGTAAAGTTATTTAAATAATTGTTACAGTCATTTTAAGCTTTTCTGAGTATTTTAATGTTTATGGATTGGCCCCATTCACTTCCATTGGAAGTGCCTAACTGGAACCTAGATTCTGTTATTTTTTTATGAAAAGAAGAGGCAAGTCAAAATACATTTTTGTGGTAAACAATCTTGTGCCCGAAATGCTGTCGATTGAGCGTAACTTGTATTTAACCTGAAATATTAATTTAAGGAGCGTGTGTGACAGGTTGAATATCTTAAACATTGATAGTGTATCTTCTTATTTACATCAAGTGCTGTTCTGAAAGCAAAAAACAATAAATAAAACAAGAAATTGTAAGCTGTCATCTGCTCAACCATGCAACGCGACCAATGCAAAGTGCATTTACTTGCACGATTTACTGAAAGTGAAGTGCTGCATTAATCGATCTGAGGAATGAGTGGCCCATTGTCACTGGCCCAAAATTGTTGGTTGTGTTGCTGTCTTTTTCTGAATATCACGGCTCCATTTTGTGGCCCTCTTCAGCAAGTTGTGGCTCTTTCGGCATAACGCGGTGGTCCATTTCAGCTTATCGCCACCTGTTCGGCCCCTTTTCGCGGCCAGCACACCAGGAAAAGTCCCGGTTGAGAATTAATGCCTTCTCTGCATTTGGCATAACGTGTGACTGTGTTCCTCTTAATTTGCAGGTTTGTTTTAGAAGTGACATCAGTGTCGAGGGGGAGGAGCCATCTTGATTTAAAACCACTCCCACATCCCATCAGCTGCCAATCAGAATGCTAAATGTATGAATGTTCAACTGTATTTATGAACTTTATTAAACTGTATCATAATTAAAGAAAAGGGTATGAGATTAAAGAATTTTGTACATTTGTACTTGAACTACGTGTAGATGTATATTTTCACTAAAGGTTGTATTGTACAAAAAGCCATAGAAATACCACTTGAATGCACATATATAATGTTTTTATTGTTATTATTTTTCATCTGTAATGAATATGAAATGTGTATTTCTTTTTAAGCACAATATCTACATTCAAGGTTTTTTTTATGCTAACACCCTGTTGTTTGTTCGATTGTTTGGCTTGAGAGATTTGGGGCTCTCGTGTGCAGTGGCATAAGAAAAATCAAACATAAAGCTAGTAAAAAAACTATTTAGTATGTCATAATGTCATTAAAACCAGTATGTATTTTTAAAGGCCAGTGCAGATGTCTAGAGAGCAGCATGGCTGATTGCCGATATAATGCCAACATATTCAATTTAATGAATACCTTCGAGACATACTCACTATTTATAATTCATAATTCACAAAAATAAAATTTGAAAACAGAAAGCAGTTGATTTTGGAACTGAAACAAAATGGAGCTGATCAGGCTATAGTCCAATGGCCAAATATCGGTTGATTAATCAGCTTGTCTGATATATCGTTCTATCGCTAGTCATCACCATTACCCATACCAACTATATCAGTGCATGAAACGGGGAACTCTAACATCCTGGACCTTGGTTATGTGCACCAGCTTCTTGTTTAGAAAGTCATAAACATTTTTACACACCTTTGTTATTTCCATACAGCTCTGTGTGTATGTTAAATGCTGCTAAACATTTCTTTCAGATGCAGTGATATGGACAGGAATTTCAATAGCAGATACAAATGCCAATATCTAGAGCAGGGTGGCCAATATAATTACAAAATAAGCATCATTCAATTGGATAATTTCAAATAAGACATAATAATAAGTATTTTTTTTATCTTAAAGCTGAAGTATGTAACTTCTATCCCCAATTATTATGCAGAGACACTATAAGTAGGCCATTCATAGGTTAACTTTAAGCACTGTGTCTCTGTGGCGCTATAAAAATTCCTGTGTTTGTTTTGAGCAACCAGCCCCAACAATTTTACAAAACCAATGGTGTGAGTTGGGGGCGGAACTCACTTGACTGTTTGAACAACAGCAGATGAGGGGCAAATACAGAAAGCTGTTTTGAAAACATTGTTTATTTTTGCAATTCCGTTCAGTGGCGCTAGTGTCGCAGAAATTACATACTTCAGCTTTAAGAAAAAATAAGTAGTACTTTAAACAAGAATGTTTAAAATAATGCACACTTACATGAGATAAGAACTATGTAAGGTGGGTCACACTCTCATGGTGGCCGTCATTTTGTGATCATATGACCAACCAAATGCTACTCACTTTATTTAAAAAAAAAAAAAAACTTTTAGAGTCAGACAATGAAAGTTAATTCAGAACATTTTCTAAAGGAATTGCAAATTAAGTTTGAAATAGAATTTTCTATTCGTGGATGCATGCATGGTAACAGTTGAATTGCAACGACAAATCGATATTTGTGTTTAAACACAAATAATTACCTAATAAGTACCTAACGCTTCTTTAATTAGTCAAGCGAGCATGCTTATTTGCCGATGTAGATAATCTCAAAATGTCCAAGTATTGGCTAGGCCCTGCAAATATGAATCAGTCAATCAAGGTTTCAGTTTTGATGGGAGGGTCAGGATTGCTATTTAGGAGTTATACTATGAGTGTAGGTTATTGTTTGCTCATTTCCACTGAATTTTGCTCAGTTGTTCTGACATTTACCCAAAACTCCATTGTTACCTTTAGTGCAATCGGAAAGCTTAACAGTGGTTTAAAGCAGGCCAGTGTAAATCACCTAAATATGCTTAAAGGAATATTTCGGATTCAATAAGTTAAGCTCAATCTACAGTGTTTGTAGCATAATATTGATTACCACAGAAATGTATTTTGACTCGTCCCTTTTCTTTAAAAAAGAAAAAGCAAAAATCTGGTTTCCATTGAAGAACTTACAGTTGAAGTGAATGGGGGCTATCCGTTTCACTGTTTCAAAAGTATAGCCACAAGACTTAAACAATATGAATGTTTACATGATTGTAGTGTGATAAAGTCACTTACTAAACTTTTCTGTGTAAAGTTATTTCCAATTTTACAACTTCATTGTCATGATGATGTAATGTCAACAAACACTGAAACCCTAAAACGACTGTAAAAATGTCAATTTAAACAACTTTACAGCTCAAATAATTCTAGTTTTTAAAGAAGAATTCATGTAAGTGCTTTTATAAAATTATAAGCTTCACATTTCTGCCTTTAAACCCTCCAAAAAATGTCCCCATTCACTTCCATTATAAGTGCCTCACTATAATGTCCCTTCTTTAAAAAAAAAGAAATTTTTAAAAATTGATGTCAACATTTCTTTTTTTTTTTATGGTAATCAACTTTATGCCACAAATGCTGCCAATTGAGCTTAACTTGTATTGAACCCGGAATATTCCATTCATATTTGCTCACAGGTCAGCTCTTAAATGAGCTGTTGATGTTGCCTTAGGTGTCATATCTTCAATGAATATTCCAAAATGAGTGCGAGTGTGTTTGTATGCCTACCTGTATTGCAGTGAGTTAAAGTGCATGCACACGGACACTATAGATTTTTTCCATACGATAAGCCTCAGGCCATGAGACGTTTGTTGTGTGATTGATCTGGTAATTCAATCTGTTTGTCATCAACATGCATATAAACATCACATTATCTTTATGTTCCATGTTATTGCTTTTTGTTTCCTTTTTGTTTTTTATTAGTTGTTTTTTATTTTTTATCTTTGTATGTATTTTTATGCCATTATTTGAATCACAAGATTAATGCTACCATTTACATTAAGACCTCCCTCCTGTATCATCATTCCTAAACTAGTAAACAAACAAAAACGGCATATAATCTTACACCACTTGACTTTTCCACAGATGCCTTTATAAATAACATTTTATTTTCATGCCATTCTTTAAAGCTGAAGTGTGTCATTTTTTCAGTGTTGGTTATATCCTAGGTTAATGTAAAGATATAATTAGAAGTAGCCATTCATAGATAAGCCAGTCGATTTTCCCTAGAAAGTGTCAATATTGTGTCGCCATGGCACTATCAAATTATAGCTCTGTTTGTTTCAGAATCCCGATCAACCCGACATAACAACATTCAATTAACCACTGTTGTGTTTGGGGCGGGACTATCTGATTGTTTGACCAATAGCTGTTGGCAGACAGGAAAACCTGTAATTATTTTCAAAGTCCCTAGAAAAATGACATTAGTGGCACAGAAATTACACACTTCAGCTTTAACATCTGTGACATTAAATTTAAAATAGGAATCATAGTTTGCTGTTCATTGACATTATCTCTAACTTGTCTTGCCATTTCTCTCTCTTTAAGGATAAAAGGAGCTTTATGGTCCCTTTTACAAAGCTGTGAAATGAAACTCTTTTTCTCTTATTCCCATATGTGTGCATGCTCTACTGTATCCATGGTTTGACAATAGGACAAGCGTTCACTTTAGTTGACAATAAAAATATGTGTTGACTTATGGCCATTAAGAAGTACTTTTGATTTCTGTAAAATTCACAAGATAGCTTAAATATTTAAAAATGATACTGCCTTTTTCAATTACAGTATGTCCTCATCTGTTTTTCTTCCCCGTGCAGTCACATGTTTGATTCAGATACCCTGTAAAATATGAAATGAATTAAACTTACTCTTAACCTATTTTGTGGTTCTATACAGTCAAACAAGTGCCAAAACAAGCCCATTTATGTGTATTTGATTGAATTGTGCATTTAAGTTACAGGTGAATTGTAATGTTTTAAAAAGTTTCCTGTACCAGCTTTATATGCTGTGGCTCTCAAACACTATGGTGCGAACAGAACATTGCTTTATTGAGCTTCCAGGCCACACCAACATTGGCTCGACCAATGGCGTCAGTTTTGGGCAGGACTATGTTTGTCCAACCAATTTCAGAAAGGGTAGTGTTCAGGAAACTAACAAATTTGCAACTAAAGATGGAGTTTTGGTCTGTACAAAAATGATTCAGTTATGAAAATGGTTTGACTATCTTACCCTTTTTTTCTACTGTTCCTTTGTTTTTCAATTCTTATCACACTGTTCATTTTTAGTTAATGTCTAAAGTTAGATAAATACAGTTTGAATGTCTGCACAAAGTACAGTTATTTTTATATCATTTTTATTCACTGATTAGTTGATAAAGCATATTAGCTGCAAGCTTAAGTTGCATGCCAACTGGTGCCAACATGTCAGATACTGGGTGCCATGATGTAGATTTTGTACAGATCTGTCTTTCAAGCCACTGACGCCAACAGAACTCCTGTGAAAGATCTGTCTGGTGTTGTACCATACCTGACATCTGGAATTACTGTATTAAATGATACACTGCCATTTGTATAAAACTCTCCGGTCTTGTCATGTATGTGTGAAAACTGTTTAGTTTTTAAGAACATAATGCTGTCTCATAAAAAACCATCTATTTATCTATCTATCTATCTATCTATCTATTTATCTATCTATCTACCTACGCATCCATCCATCCATCCCTAATCACCCAGAGCAACCAAAAACACCCTTTGAATCTTTCAATATTTTCTATCAGAAATCTCATAATATGTGCCTACCAAAATGAAATCGCATTTTGGTTCACTTGAAAAAGTGTGAGTAGTACAGTCACTGAACACTTAATTAGGAACACTATGGTCCTAATAAACTGCCCGACGTGGTCCTCTGCCGCTGCAGCCCAAACGCTTCGAGGTTCGACATGTTGTGCATTCTGAGATGCTATTCTGCTCACTACAATTGTACAGAGTGGTGATCTGAGTTACCAGCTTTTCTGGACATTTTTTCCATTGACCTCTCTTATCAACAAGGCATTTCCGTCTGCAGAACTGTTGCTCAATGGATGTTTTTTTTTTGTTTTGTTTTCAGCTCCATTCTGAGTAAACCTTAAAGACTGTTGTGTGTGAAAATCCCAGGAGATCAGCAGTTACAGAAATACTCGAATCAGCCCGTCTGGCACCAACAAGCATGCCACGGTTTAAATCACTTAGGTCACATTTTTCCCCCCATTCTGATGGTTGATGTAAACATTAACTGAAGCTCCTGACCCGTATCTGCATGATTTTATGCATTGCACTGCTGCCACACGATTGGCTGATTAGATAATTGCATGAATAAGCAGGTGTACAGGTGTTCCTAATAAAGTGTTCAGTGAGTGTATATTAAGATGAAAGTACTGACCACAGGTTTTGAAAGATCTGGGATTATATATATGAATTTGTAAATGCATATTGCTTTAAAACAAGTGAATGTGGTTCAAATATTAAAAGGAAAAGAGAAGAAATAGGAATTAGAGTAAATGTACATGTAAACAACAATGTAGATAACAGTCAGCTGGTTGGTATCAAAGGGTGTCTTTCTAGACATTCAGAAAATAAGTATACTCAATATTCTCTTGATAAACTGCTAGTGGGACCCATTAAGTATTTACACACTTAAGCAACAATTAAAAATGTGTGAATGTCAGACACACATTCATAAGATGGCAAATGTGCCATTAATTTATAAGAAAGAAAGCTATGGAAGAATTTTAATGACAAATGTTTTTGAAAAATAAATAGCATGCCGAATTGCACTAAAAATAAACATATTGCATTAACAGTACTTGCATTTTGGGGGGATGCAATTTCATGTTTGTATATTTAAGATGTGAATATTTCAATTGAAAACATTTTACACAAAATTAAAATTAAATGAATTAAATTAAAATTACCTTCCAAAGTTCAGTTACAAAATATTCAGGGTTTTTGCTTTTTCTTTTCTTTTACTTTTTTATTTCATCTTTATTATTCGTCAGGTAATATTCCATCCATTATACCATATTTTGTTTTGCAAATCCACCTCTTAAACTTCAGTGTTTAAAATTCAGTTGGAAATTTAACAGTATTAGTGTCGATGCACAATCTTCACTAGCCGCTACTATGCTTCACCACTGTTGAATTTCCAACTAAATTTTAACCACTGAAATTTTGTGTAAAATATTTTCAATTGAAATATTCAAAGCTTTAATATACAACCATGAAATTGCATCCCCCAAAAATGCAAGCATTAATGCAATGTGTTTATTTTAAATGTAAATATTTATGTGCAAATCTACAAATGTATGTTTGTCTCAAAGACATTTGTTATTAATATAGGCTACTTCCATAAAAAGCACAAGCAAAACATTTCACATAAAGAAATATGTTAGGTTTTAAGTTATAAAGCAATACATATGACAGGTGACGGGCTGTAAAAAAAAAAAAGAAGAAAGTTTTGTGATACTTTCTGGATGGCAGTGGAATATATCAAAACTAATGTGATTAACTACACCCGTAGCTAGGACACCTGTGTGAAATTGTAGGGAACTGACTACATACATCCACTTAAAGTGGCCTTGGGATCAGATGCTTAAATGTAATTGCAAAAATGTCTAAGAAATGTGAAATTAGTTCTGGGAATAGTTTTAGGCTCATTTGTTAACCGACTGATTGATATTTTGTGTCTAATATAATGAAATACATGTGTTTTTAAAAGTGGCTTGAGTGTCAAAATATTATTTATGTATTTATATATATTTGGAAAAGTCATCAAGAAAAGGTGTTAAAGTATATACATTAATGAAGAGAATAAAAAATAAATAAAATCATGATCAAAATGGCATGAACCAGCACACTGTATTCTCAGGGATATTGGGTAAAACCTGGGAATTTTCTGATTGGATGTCACCTCATCCAAATAGACACATAGACACTTTTTATTATGAAGGGGCAACAACAGTGCATTTCTTTAGTCCTCTGGAGGTGTGTGTTTGAAAAGTGACACAAGACGAGGCTTCAAACGAAGAATTCAGTTTTGGATGCACACATCACCCACCTGGTTGAAGGAAAGAATCAACATACTGAACTGCCAGTGTAATCAATTGAAACCTTAAAGGAATAGTTCACCCAAAGAAATTCTATTCATTAAATCACCTTCATGTTGTTCCAAACCCATATAATTTACTTTCTTCCATGACCTGTCTATACTATTAAAGTACCATGAAAGTAGTCGTATGGCTTCATTAAACCTAATATAGTACATATGCACTACTTTTATAGTGATTTATTTGGCAATATAAACTCATCCACTTTAGCTGTTAGATCAGCTCGGACATACTCCTTTTTGTGTTCCATGGAGCACTCGAAATAAATGTATTTGACAAGCAATTTAATTTCATTCATTCAGATTAAGTCATAAAACCAACAAAATGTATTTAAATGAGGTCAAATCATTGTACTATAGTAGTTTTAACACAACTTCGCTAAGTTAATTGAACTTAATTTAATAATGTTGAATTTAATTATTTTTCTTATGTTGGTCCAACTTAATTTTATAAATCATTAGTGTATGCCAGGTGTGTAAGTTTAAGGACAGTGAAACTGTTGCACTGTCAATTTAATTGCAACTGCTTTTAGAGTTAAGCAGCACTCAAATCAAACATCATTTAAATGTGAAAGTCCATCCTCAACCTATCTGCCAATCTTCACCATAATGGTAACCCCCAAAAACACCAGCCTAGCAGACACACTTTTTAAATAACAATATAACAGATCATTTAACAATAACAAATATCCACCTGTAAAGGTATTCAATGGAAGGAGGAGGCGAGACCCGGCTTGACAATATAAATAGTTTTAATGATAAACTTAAAAGACAACATAAACACACACATGACGGACATGTCAGTAAATGATCTCTCTCTCCCGCACGATCCTCTGCAGTCGACCTTTAACCCTCACGGAGGCATAATTAGCCTAATACAGGACCGGGTGTGTAGGATCACGACACGGCCCCGCCCTCCGCCCTGCCGCACCACCTATTCTCATTTTCCTCATGATGACACTTAATTTCAACATTAGTTCACCCCATCCAGTCCCATACAAAGCATGCAAGGACATGGAAATCCCCAGCCCAGTTTAATCAGTGCTGCAAAAAGTATTTATGTAGTTCCAACTCAAATGAATTAAGTAAACTTACATTTTTTTTAAAATTTTCTAGAATTATGTTGCTTTAGTTCCTTTTAATAAAAAATCTGAATGACCTAAAAAAAATGTGAGTGAAGAAAGCAAGTCAATCATGTGGTTTTTAGGGTGACGTGACAGTGAGTAAATGATGACCTAACCCTTTAAAAGAGTTTGAGTAAGCGTAAACACACCTCTTTGTGTCCTTGTATCTGTGAGTGGACAAATGCCCCAGTATGGAAGTTACAAGTGGCAGGTGAGTGAAAACCATTTGAGTTTCTTGATGAAGACACAAAAGGGAGAAATAGCAATTATCTCCATGGTGATTATTGTGTTTTCTTGCTGTAGGATGACACATTATTTGAAGTCAATAAAAAGAATCCCTTGATGTTATTGTTGTTAACTGCCACTTTTTACAATCCAATCCATTTCTGATGCAAACATGTTGTCTTGTTTAATATACTGTTTCACTGTTATTCATTATGGAAGAAGTGCAAATGCAAATTTCAAGTTGTCTTTAAGTGAAGCTTGTATGTGTGTGTGTTATATTTGTTAGCTGTATAAGTCGCGACTCTGGCTGCTCTGAGAAGCTCTGATTCATTAAATGTGTCACCACAGGTCCGTTGCACTTTTCAAATACTCTCTGATTCTCTAGCACGGGAGTCAGGAACCTTTTTTCTCTAAGGAGCTTTTATATGCATTTTTTTCAAAGAGTCATAGCACAAACTAATAATTTACTATTTTCAAAAAACAAAGTTTTTCAATAAAATAAAATGTTTATTATGGCCATAAACTCAAAAACACAAAAACAAACAAATATGCAACAATTAATTGGTAAAATGTTGCAATATGTTGTTGTTGAGTACACGTGTTTGTGCTGGTCTCCATAAAATTACTTAAATTTACAATTGTTCATGAAAATGTTTACTTACCTATTGGGCTGGGCAATATGTAAAAAAATATTATTTTAAAATATCTGATTATATCGTCAACCCCCCTGCCGTGGGTCAGTGAATATTTTTGCTTCATTATTTTGCATTAAAATGTATTTATTGAAACACAAAAAACTTAAACAAAAGACATTTCTAAATTCAAACTGCACTTTAAAAGAAATTAAGAAAAAAACTGTGATAAAAAAATCTTATATATAAATACCTCCTCAAATCTAATTTACCATCTCCAGCGACCCAATTTGCCATCTCACAAGCATACGTCAATGACAACAGGTGGAAAATTACTAATAGCCTACAAATTAAGAACTAAAGACAATTGGGGTCTGGGTAGCTCAGCGAGTATTGACGCTGATTACCTCCCCTGGAGTCGGGAGTTTGAATCCAGAGCATGCTGAGTGACTCCAGCCAGGTCTCCTAAGCAACCAAATTGGGTCGGTTGCTAGGGAGGGTAGAGTCACATGGGGTAACCTCCTCGTGGTCACTATAATGTGTGCTTTTCGCAGGAGAGTTGTACAAGAAAAAAATAACTAAATACAATTTTAAATGTAAAGATAATAATAATCATAATAAATAAGACCAATAAATTCCCATGTCTTCCCAGAAAACTGCTGCCAAATGTGTGTTGTTATCAACAGAGGCGTTTCCAGCATTGAAGGACATCCGGGATTTAGCTCAGACAATTTTATTTTCACACAAGCAACCACTTCCCTGTAGTCCAAAGCTGGTGAGAGGGTATTCTTTGAGTTTTGCTCTGGCTGGGCCTGTTTCTACAGTTCCTAAATCTTCCACTCTAGTACTATCCTCGACTAACTCATCCTCTCTCCTCCCTGAATCATCTGTGATGCAAAAGAACAGATACAGCACATAACGCATTGCAAATCAGCTTCAAACAACTAATTCAAGTGCTAAATATTTCAAATTGTAGACCAATACCATTGAAGAAATTGTATTGGGAAGAGCAGATCAGTGGGATTGCCCTAAGATCTATCATGATTCTTGAATTTTCATGTACATTACAATAAAGTCATCACAAAAGAGTTATATTATAGTGAGTAAAGAGAAGTAAACATTTTTTTTTTAGATATAAATAATTTCTATTTTTTGACATAAATAGTCAAAATGATGCTAAGTTAAAGCAATACATGAATGACTTTAGTCTAAGTTCATTGACACACCATGGCATCGAACTGTATATAATTCTCAATGTTCATCTGTCAAAATCCTTTCATTAGGATCGTTAGGATCATTGAGATAAACAATGTTTCACTTTTAACTTTCTCTAAAGTAAAATGACTGATTGTTACCAGTTTTCATGCCTGATTCTGGCACAGCTGTCTCCTCAGTCTGTAGCTCATCTTTGCTACCCTCTACAAAACCATTTAATCAAATCAAAGTGTATATTTACTACAAACTAATATCACAAAACAAGTCACACATACATTTTATGCTAATGCTTATTGGTTATCCTTAGAGAAAACAACACCTGATAAATAAAGAAAGCACATTCCGAACGGGACTCGAACCGACGTCTCCGGATGCGCTAACAAGGAGGCTAGAGGCTACAACATGTAATGACAGTCGGTAGTGGACCTCTTGAGGTTTAGCCTACTGTGGGTGAACGCCAGCCAGATGATGATCTTCAGACTTTAAGGACAAAAACAAATGTGAATTCTTACCCACTGACTTTTTTTGGAAAAATCCCCAAAGCCTCATTTGCTTCATTTTTGCTGTCTTTCCTGCTAACTGCTGTTAACTCGCCACTAAGTAATGTTAGTTGATGTCAACGAATGTGCAAGCTCCTCCCCTACCTGCTGCATATTCAACAGAGAGGAAGAAACGGAGTCGCCCATAGGCTACCTACAGCCAAGAAACTTATTCGGGGCTACACTCAAAACATTCGGGGCTGAAGCACCGGCAAAATCGTCTGACGCCACCTCTGGTTATTAAATGTGTTTGTATTGCACTTTGGTAATATAGCTGATGCTGCCTAGAGAAAAGAAAATAGAACTCAATTTTAGGTTCAAGCTGATTTAATCACTTTCGTCTTTGTTTAATACACATGCACGCACGCATGCACGCACACACGCACACACACACACACACGTTGTTGCAGCTATCATTATGAGGACTCTCCATAGAAATAATGATTTTTATACTGTACGAACTACAGATTCTATACCCTAACCATAAACCAAACTCTCACAAAAAACTTTCTGCATTTTTACATTTTCAATAACACATGGTTTAGAATTTATGCCCTCATAAACCATATTTATAGCACAACCAGTTTGTAATCTAAAAAAAAATTCCTTGTAAACCACCCAAACCCGCCCACACACACACACACACACACACACACACACACACACGCACACACGCACGCACACGCACGCACACACGCACACACACACGCACACACACACGCACACACACACATACACACACACACACACACACACACAATGTTACTTAACCAGCAGAGTTACGTTCAAAATGCGAACTGTTCTATGGAAATAAAGCAAAACTCACAGCACCTCCTAAAATGATCGGAGAATCTGGCAGTATTCTCATAGATGACATTATTCTTGCAAAGAACAATGAGTGATAACTCTTTACATGCATGTGTTCCACAAGACAGGGTCCTGCTGCAAGGGATATAACTTTAATATAATAAAGTTTCTTCAAGCACATATCTTGTGTCTTGCATCATGTGTCACTCCGAGACATCTTACAGGTCACCCGCCTGTTGTGGTCAGATGAGCAAAATTACTCTCGTATGAATACCTGCATTTGTACGACGAGTTTGCAAACCGGATTAAGCCTCGTCGCATTTGCCAGGTGACGTGTGTTATTTCACACCCTGGGAGCACATAAAAAAATAACTAACATTCATAAAATCACTCGTAGAAAATGCTCTTGACCGCTAATATCAATAGTTATTGGGAAACGAGGCCTAGATCTCTAAGAAGTGCTTTCATTGCACTGTGAATAGCAGAGACGGCTGGGGAAATCAGAACGGCTTTTCTTTTGTCTGTTCTTCAAAATATAATCACAAATGTTTCATCAAACGTGCATCTTCGTGTCTAATTTCTTGACATATATCACTTCACTTATAGGTCGCCCTCCACAGTCGCTGATACATCAGTAAAATACTTCGTAAGAAAAATCTTGTAATAAATTTCAAACCTTGTTCACAAAGAGTAGGCTATATGACAAATTCAGGAGAAAGGAAATCAAAACAGTGCAACTGACTTCAAGCTTTGCAATTGCACCCACACTTTCGGCAGGAAAATTATCTCTTGAAACTTTTAAATGATGTATTGTGAATGGTGAGACACCCGGCAAGCCACTTGATTTTTAACAAAGAGCCACTTGTGGCTAACGAGCCATAGGTTCTCAACCCCTGCTCTAACAGCACACAGTTGTCATGACAATCACAGAGGTCCTATACAAAAAAACATTCAGATATATTAGGATTTGAATGTTGTTGCTAATTACAGACTAAATGGCTCTTTCACAGATATCGGTAAAATCACTTTTACTACACTACACTACTACACTACACTTTCATTACCAACTTTATATGGACCTTAAACACAATTTAAATGCTATTTTGTGATACAAGTCCTACTTTATACTATGTGTCTTTAGAAACTATGTACTACCATTAAATGACATACAATACAATGTACTTATTATGTAACCTGATTTGCAAAAGTCTCATAAAATTCACATTTGATGCTACTGATGTTGAGGTAGGGTTAGGGTTAGGGTATAGATTAGGGTTTAGGGTAAGGGTTGTGTTTACGGTTGAGGGAAGGTTAACAGTGTAACAGTATTAACATCTTGGTTATGTAAAAAGTAACCCTGGTTCTCTGAGTGGGAACGAGATGCTGCGTAATTGCTTTGGGATACACCCTGAGTGTCACGTGATCTGAAGCCCTTATACAATCAATAATCACATTTATTGGCTGGTGGCACTTAAGCGCCACCGCTAGGGAGCTATGTCATGGGCTCCATAAAAGCACTTGCTTTGGAGGCATTGAGTCAGATTTCCTGCAGGAAGTCAAGAGCCTATGTAGCTGCTAGAGAGAGTATAGCCAGCTTATGCAGTGTCTCATTCCCCTCAGGGAACCAGGGTTACATTTCAAGTAACTGAGACGTTCCCTTTTGTAGGAACTCGAGCTGCGTAATCACATTGGGAATGATATACATTCACACAATGCAAACATTAGCCGCCAACTGTCTACGCATGTATGACAAGCATACAGCGGCTGAGAAAATTATGCGTTTACTCCTGTTTCAACAGAGAAAACCAGAGAAGTAGGAGTCAAACCCTCATTCAGATTATAAAATCTAACAAATGTATGCGGAGAGGTCCACATTGCAACCATTCAAATGTCCTCCTAAGACGCACCTATGGGGATGCTATGCTACTCACAGAATGGATCAGCCTGCTCCTCAGCTTCCGCACCAGCCTCCCACAAGTCACATGGCCATGTGACGCATGCAGACACACGGCCAGCAACAGCACATGGCTTGACCGAATTTCCGAAGGAGGCATGCCTTTCACGGAGCGCCCTGACGTTCATTAAATCGCACTGTGGGCAGTAAGAACCCTCCAATGCGGTCTACACGTGGCGAAATCCCAGACAGGCGAAACGCATTGTGAAATAATGAATGCTTCTCAACAACTTCTCTGGTGATGTAATGTGGAATAATGAAGGCCTCTTTTTAACTTCTTTTGTTGGGGTAGCTGCAGCTGCTCCCTGTTCTAAAGATGTTCTAAGGAATGTGTTTCTTGTCTCTACTCTCACGTTTCACACGTAGCTCAAACATGTATGTCACCCCCATATAAGGTAAAGAACTATTTCATTGGTGGGGGTCCGGTGGATGGTTTTTCTGGACCATATAACAGAATGCTGAACAAATAAACTTGGAAGAAGGACTTGATACCATTGGTTCTCTGTGTCATTTCTTTCTTCCCTCAGCTGAGCCGTATCGAGACAGGGATTGCAGATCAACAAAATAAATTAAATACATTGGATGACAAAATTATCTAACACACATGTTGTGGGAATCTTCATCGACAATGAACCGTGTGCATGGAGGTAAGCACTTCTTAAATTTCATCCTGTGTTGCCACTCAAAAGGGAGAATAATAATGATCCTTGCTTCATCATGAGTCATAGGTACAACACGGGCCAGATGAGATTGTACACTGAAGAACATAAAATCTGACTTAATGGCGCCAAAGTAAGCACTTTTATGGAGCCTGTGACATAGCTGCCTAGGGACATTGCTTAAGTGCCACCAGCCAATAAATTGCCATGATTTTACAGGGCTACAGACCACGTGATAATAAGGGCGTGTCCCAATGCGATTACGTAGCTCGAGTTCATACGAAAGGGACCAAGTTGTATCTGGTGGTCGAATTTGTTTTTGCTGGTCTAAAGCTGGTGGCTGCTTTTTTGCTGGTCCAAACCAGTCCCATACAAACGATCTAGGTTGACCTAAATCAACCATCTAGAGCAGCTTAGACCAGCTAATGACCATAAATGACCACTTTGGATCAGCTTAAACCCTATAAAACCAGCTACCATCAGAAGCTGGATTTGTCTGGATTTTCCAACGGACTAATACCATGATCAATAGCCTACATACTCAGTTCTTTCTGTCATTACTTTATATGACAGCTGCTGTTCAAGGAGAAGATTCAGTTTCTCTACAACCTCATTCTCCTCTCTGGTGCCCTGATGAATAAAATGTTTTAGTTTTTTCTGTTTAATGATTTTTATAGTATAATGTTACTTATCAGTTTTAGTCTGCATATTTCATGAAATCAAATATAAAATTATTTATATGATCAAAACATTGGTGGAGATGAGATTGATTACTTTTTACATTAGGGAATTGAAAAAAATACTAATATCATTTTTAATAAAACTTTTAATATCAACAGAATCATATCAGGAAAACCTGGATGTTTGAAGCTATACAGCTGGAGTACATTGAAAAAGTAACCACATAAATCTAAATAAAAATAAATATACACATTCAAAATTTATACGGTCAAATTTATATTTAGACTTTTTGGCTAAAATAACAGAAAATGTATGAATATTATTTTTATTGTTAGTATACATTATTTAGAAATGATAACATTAAATTATTTTATACTGTCTGAAGATTCAATGTGCTATTACCTAAAAGGTCATGTCTCTTTTAAATTTATCAGGTATTTATAGTCTGAAGCGGTTATACAAATTGGAGGGAACCTTACTTAATGGGCCTGAAGACTTTTTACTTTTTCTCAGCTGGTCTGTAACAATTAGCTAATAATCCCCCAAATACTTGGTGAGGTTGTTCTGCTTTTGCTATGTGTTAATTCTAGAAATCTAAATGCTTCATTGATTTTTGACCATAACAAACATTCCAAGTTTCCAATGTTCCATCATGGTTAATGGTATGGATAGAGGTTCTTATCAGAAAATGGCAAGTCAATTGTGTGTCCATAAGTTCGGAATCTCCCTCCTGTTACCTCAGGTCTATGACAAGCATGAGCAGATCTGTCGAGTTCTCCCTTGAGTGCTAAGCCATCCGCTCGGCTACGTGTCTGAGTTTATGAAAACTGCAGTGGATATTTGTAACGATCTCTCAATTAGTGGCAGCCTGGCTCTGTATGTCCTCAAGAAGATTCTCACATCTCGTTCCCACCTTTTCAAAAAACTAAAAATACTATGGTGCTACTATGGTACAGTAATGGTATCAGATGGTAATGCCTGCACTTTGATAGAAAGCCTACCAAATGACTACCATTTTCAAATGCCAATGTATTTTTATGGTACTCCAAGGTGCTTTGATATGTACCAAGTTAAAAAATCCAAAAATACCATGGTACTATTCACACTATAAACTACTTTTGTATTGCACTATAGATGTGTATGAAAAGTAAGTAAATTCAGGTAAAAACATACTCAGGTTTTACCTACATTGCCATGCAAGGCCATTTGTGAGGTCAGGAACTCATCACCTTTTTTATATGATTTACACAGCTTGTTTTGAACCTCCTGTAACATTAATTAATATGACAATTGGTTAACCACTGTTCTATCCAGCTTTCTACAGATTGCTTCTATTTATATGATTGATAAAACAAGATAACGTAATGTAATGACATCATTAACATCACTTACAAACTATGGCTGTTTTTAGACAGGTGTTGTAACCAACACATTATTTATTTTCAATTGATTACTTAACTAATTTCACTGCTTATGCACCAAAATATATTTTAGCCCAGTGTTTCCCAACAATTTTTTCTGCCACGGGACACTTTTTACAATTAAAAAAATCCCATGGCACACCTCCCAGATTCCTTCCCACATAACCATTGTTGATAGTTTTCATTTTCAAGAACTTCCATGTTTTCTGTCTATTATAGTTGTGTGTTTACTTGTATTGTTTGAAATTCAGCTATGCAAAAAAGTCAGTTAGGTACGGTGTATAATGAGATCATAGGTGGCAAGAGTGCCAATTCGTTAATGAATAAAACAACAAATTTGCATCTTTTCTTTTTTTCTTTATCAATTTATTTACAGGGCTCCAGACTAACTTTTAAGAGTACTTGTTTTATTTACCTGTGAATTTTACTGGTTTAGCAAATTAATATGACAAGGTTTTCTACTTTAGGATTGATACATGACGACACATTATTAAGATATCTTTCAATTATAAATAATATTTACTTATAAGCTACAGCATTCATTTTTAAATGTATGAATGTAGAATTTACGCTTAAACTAACTTATCTAATATAGATAGTACTAAATATGTTCAGCTAAATTTACTTTCCCACAGTCATTTTTTCAGTGTGTTGTAATAAATTATACAACATATCTTTGTAGAGCTTTATCTTCAATTACTGCTTCTATGCTTTATGTTTTGTTAATTTTGTAATATAGCAAGACAGAAGTGACACATAAAGCCCATTTGGTGTTCCTAATTCTAGTCAATAATCAATGTACTTTTTACATTTAGATAGATAGACAGACAGACAGACAGATTGCTGGGCAGATTACTTGTGAATGTTAATCAGGTACTGATGAGGTAACGTAATCTGATAGATTGCATTTTTGGGTTAATCTAATCTGATTACTTTTGGATTACATTCAACCTTATTCCATATTATTTATGCCACATGCACTTGAGAATGATAATAATTTTAACATAAAAGTAAAAAGAGGAAGAAAATGTATTCCAAAAAAAAGCCAGCTCACAAAAAGAAACTTTTTAAAAAGCGCATTAAACATGAAAGAAATAAACAGCATTGACAGTGCATGGCCAAATGTTTATTGAGATATCATGTTCATTTTAAGGAATTAAAACAAAAACAGCATTACGAACATGAATAACCATATAATAAACATAAAACAATCATAACATTTATTAAAATGAATGACCATAAAATCGACATCAATGACATTGTCTAGGTAAAAGCTTTCATCTAAAAATACTGAAACACTTTTAACCCTTACTGCTTACTCATAGTCCATCGCCACTTTCAAAGCTGAGGTGCAAGATATTGTCTTTTGAACAGCAAGAATATTCTAAAAGAGCAGAATATTTTAAAGCAGCAAAGTTCCACTGAGTCACAAAATGAACAATCATGCAGGACTCCACTGCACCTGCAGCAACAGTTCAGCGATGGGCTTTGTTCCAAATAGCTATAGCTGCACATTTTGCAGTTGAACTACTGTGTATCCTGCGGTCAGGACCCTTAGCGATGGCATCCACTAGATCATTTGAAGCAATTAAATTCAATATGTGAGCTGCACACCACTGATGAGGTAGTAAGAAATTATATATATTTTTTAAACATATCTAGTTCATAGAGTATAAAACAATAGAAACATTACATAAACAAACAGTAATGAAGCTGAAATGAACAGCAATGACATTGCAGGTCAAAGCTAACAGCTCAAATCTCAGAAACACTAACGTTTAACCCTTACTAATACTTCTTAGTCCACTACCTATTCCTTAGCTGAGGTGCATATCTTACTGTTGTAATGCAAAAGGTGCACATGCTCAGAATGTTAATCTGAGAGACTATTGCGCTTCAGGGTAAGAATACTGCTAAGAATACTTGATAATATGTAATTATGTAATCTATAAAAAGTAACTGTAGTCCAATTACAATTATTATAAAATGTAAGTTAATCCAATTACAAGTACTTGGTTTTTGTAATCTGATTACATATTTCAGATGACATGTAATCCGTTACTACCCAGCACTGATAGATAGATAGATAGATAGATAGATAGATAGATAGATAGATAGATAGATGTTTTTGTTGAAAAAGCGTCATGTTTTAAAACTATGAACAGTCTTCACACATAGGCTACACATGACAAGACTGGGTACCTTTTAGACAAATAGCAGTGTATTATTTCATAATTCCAGATGACAGATATGGTGTAACACATTTACAGGAGTGCTGTAGTCATCAGGTGCTTGGAAAACAGGAAAACATACACAGAAATGTATTAATGTCGCTGTTTTTCAAACAGCAGTAATGTAAAACGATCGCTGACCACAGACCTGAATGCCATCTTCAGCAAAGGCGTGTGCGCAGTCTGCGTAAGTAGTGCGCAGTGCTGACGCACACGAACACATTTAATTTGCTGACTATTGTCATGTTAAACATTTTTGGTTGCTAAACGACAATAGTGCACATGAGATCCGTACAGCGAAAAGAGACGCGAAAAATCAGATTGCTGAGTAAAATTACAGCTCAAACACTGTAGCGTTGACACGCAATATCGAGAAACGCCGACATCACGAAACAACATCTACATCTTGGGAACTTCTTAAAACCCCTGCCAATTTCAATGCTCTTTAGATACTGATGTCAGGATATGTAAACATGGACGTCTCTAGAATTACAGGCATATGTTTTTTATTGTAGAAAAATAATCGGATGCTACAGATTATATCTGCTTTGCTCACCTGAGAAAGTATTATGGTTCTAGCATTATTATTGCTCATAAGACGCACTGTGATAGGTTATAGTACAATAAACATTGGCAATCACAAAGGCTATGATGTCTTTAGTAGCTGGTGAACTGGTCACTGAAGAAGAGGTGGAGGATCTGGTAAGTACTGTACACTAACTGTAACACTAACAAAACAAAATATAATGGTAATGCTATGTTTTTTAGACATGTCCATGGTAATACTATAATATTATTTTAAATACCTTTAAGTGGCACGTTAACACCATGGTACATTACTATTGTAGTTATTCAGTACTATAGTACACACTGCAGTACCATGGTATTGCCATTTTAATTTAATACTCATGTATGCTATTTGCTCTATAGGCAGAGGACAGTATCTCTAGTAGCTATATGTGTCCGACACTGAAAAGGTGGGATAGATTATAGCCTGTTTTCAGTTATAGACTTAAGTGTCTTTCTGTTGAGTTTTATCCTATTTGTTCTGTTAGCTCTTCTGACTCTCTAATTATGCCATATGTTAGCAATCAAATTCAAAGTCAAAAGTGAAAATGTTTAGTAAAAATGCATCAACAAAAACGAAAATACAGTTGTTATTTCAATGTACAATACAATTGCCTGATTGTTCAACTTTTTCTCAGAAGTCAAGAAAAAATAAAGTACCTGGTAGACCACCTCCTTCTCCTAGTAAGTGAAAAGCTTATACTGAGTAGATACTGTATGTAGTTTCTGTCAGCCTGTTTTACTTATTTGTACTTGTTTTAATGATTTTTTTTTTAAAGGGATCATGACATGAAGAATCAAATTGTTCTTGATCTTTTGACATGCAAGATGTCATTGTACTATACTATACTATACTATACTATAAAAAACATACTGTAAGTTTCAGAACTCAAAACTTCCTCCTCACTGCAAAAAGAGCATTTGTTGAAACCAAGCTGCCAAAACGACTAGTTTTCTAATTCCTCCACATTCTGATGTTGCACTATGGTAGACATTTGCATCTGACTGCCTTCACAACAACACATCGTTGCCTACTTTACCTTATCACTTCTGTAGCCCCTCCCAGTAGCCGTGAGATGGCAAGTAGAGTGAGCTGGTCAGTCAAGAGAAGAGGGCCAATCATAACAGTGGGCATTTACTGTCAAGTCTAAAGGAGAAACAGCACCAAAACCGAGCGTTTCTGATAGAGGGTCTGAATGAGGGTGGAAAATGACCATGATTTACAAATTTATGACTTTTTTTTTTTTAGTTTTTAGTGCAAAAATCTCATCTTATTTAAGTGACCCTCAAGGAACATATTAAAATAAAAAAAAGGCATGCCATGACCCCATTAATGTTTTTCTTAGTTTGTATGCATGACATGCACTGTACCACAGTAGAAAGAGAAAATGTATTCGTTTCTTTGAAGTACTTAATAAAACTATACTGCCTCCCTTTCTGTCTCTTTAGAGTCACCATACCTGAAAAGTGCAAACTTGCATCTGAAGAGAAGTCCATCAGCATCTTGGAAGACAGTGAGAAGGACACAGCTCCATAACTGTGAAACCCCTCCGATTGGCACACCCAGAGATGTCTGGTTGCACTTACAGAATGAGGGACATGGTCTGAGCATTTTATTAATAATGTGGCAAAAATGTTGCCCTTTGATCTGCATTTACCATTACAGCATCAAGTTACATTTAGACAAGTTACATTAAATAACAATTTTACACTACCACTACTCTTTTATGTAAGTCCTGTATATGATACCCAGCCAGAGAACAGTAGAAAGTATAATGCATTGGCAAGACCTGATAATGCAAGACCTGAGATCAGACCCTTGGGGCTAATCAAGGGTAGATACCTTGTGACAAGGGATAAAACCCTTGAGGCTATTATTTGAAGCTAAGCAAGGTTTATATTCAAAACTTTAATCACACAAATCAGATTCAAAGTGAATCTATTGTTCTTAATGGTTTGATCAATAACTTACAAACATTAACTATTAAAAAATGTTGGTCTTTTGAAAGGTATTAAAATGTAATTGGAATGTTATTTGCTTCAGGGACATTGTCAAAGTCTCCAATGGGAGCCGATTACAGTGTTGCACAGACCAGCATCTCACAGAGCAGCACACCTGAATACTTGAAGGAGGCCTTTGGAATGAAAAAGCCAAAATACTCTCGCTCCGCATCTAATGGTGAGTGAAACTGTGTAAGAGACATTATTTTGACCACAATATATTGTAATTTTGAGTGTTGTGTTTGTAAAAATGTTGTTAATTCTTTAAAGGAATAGTTCACCCAAAACAGAAAGTTCACTCATAATTTTCTCACCCTCATGCCATCCAGATGAGTATGACTTTCTTTCTTCTGCTGAACACAAATTAAGATTTTTAGAAAAAACTATCTCAGCTCTGTGAGATACATAAATTGCAAATTGTGGCCAGAAATTTGAAGGTCCAAAAAGCACATAAAGGCAACACAAAAGTAGTCCATACGACTCCAGTGGTTAAACCCATATCTTCAGAAGTGATATGATAGGTGTGTGTGCGAGAAGCTGATACAATTTTAAGTAATTTTCTCACCATTTAATCTCCACTTTCACTTCAACATTCTTCTTCTTTTTTTTTTTGCCGATTTGCATTTCGCCACCTACTGGGCAGGGAGGATAATTTATTTTTAAAGAAGGACTTAAAATTCATCTGTTTCTCACCCAAACCTATCATATCGCTTCTAAAGATATGGATTTAACCACTGGAGTCATATGGATTACTTTTATGTTGTCTTTATATGCTTTTTTGGACCTTCAAAGTTTTTCTTCAGCAGAAGAAAGTCATACACATCTGGGATGACATATATGGTCAATGATGAGAGAGATTTGATAATACTTTTTCCTATCCCACTTTAATGTTTAGAGAGTAAATGACAAGTATTTGTATTTTGACTTCCCTGAAGAGTGTAAAGATTGTTGTTTTTTGCGCTTTTTATAACATCGCTGTTGGCCAATATTTTGGGCATCAATATTTGGATCAACCAACAGTGTGTAGATATAATATCGATAAAAACCCCATTTTATTAATCTTTTTTGTTTTCTATGTTATTATATGTTTTTTTTTTTTTTTTTTTTTATCAGGTTATGTTCCAGGAACCCCAGACTACAAAGAGAAGGAGGATATGTACAATGAAATAATTGATCTAAAAAAGGTGAATGTCAGCTAGTGTTTTCTTTCACAGATTACTGTTAGAAATTATTAGAAACCAGTTTGCACACTATCCATGCTTTATAGTATGCTATATGGTATATAGTAGTAAGGATTAGTGGTTAAGATGAGTGTCCCGTATGTGAAAAAAAGAAAAAAAATAGCATGTCAAAGGTGTTTTTAAAACATATTATTTCTGGTGAATTTTTTTGTAATTATAAAACTATCCATGCTTTTTGTATTATTACTTCTCAAAGCCCCTATACACTGTAAATGTGGAGGTGACAGCTCTGTAACACCTTGTCAAGACAAATTTTATGCTGTGGTTGTAGGTCTCAATATTGCAGTACTGTTTTACTATGAAATACTCAAAAGTACTTACTTCTCCATCACCAGCTCTGTATGTAGTTTTATATTTAGTATTCAGCCATGCTTTCAGAATATATGTGTCCATGTGTTTACTCTCTCTTTTCTGTCTCAACAGACCATCCAAGTCCAAAAGGCTGAATCTGACAAGCTGAAAGCCAAGATGCGGCGTCTTGAAGAGGACAACACTAAGAAAGACAGACAGATCGAACAACTGCTGGATCCAACTAAGGTGAAAAGCTTTTTAGCAAACCGTTTTGGGTTTGATATGTTTTTCTTTGAGTGAATACATACTTTTGTGATTCCTAGTTGATGTTAATAACTTTATCTAGAGGGCTGAGTGTATTACTGACAGACATAAATGGAAGGTGTTCTCTCAGAGCTTATTTAAAATAATATGAATTTTCACTTTGATTATACAGGACCCAGAGTACGCTAGGGGTTTAGTGGACAAGAGGACTGAACATAGATCGGTGAGTATGTGGTTATGAAAACCTCACACAATCTCTTGTTCAAAATCAATACATGTGGTGAATTAATCGGATACAAAAGGAAACAATTTCTCTCTCATTTAACATGCACACTAGATCATTAATGGACTGAAACAGAGGATTCTGCGACTGGAGCAGCAGTGCAAAGAAAAAGGGAATACCTTGAGGTCTGATGTCAGCTTAGTTAACATTATAGATTCACATTATTATGTATGGTCAATAAATACTATATAAATGAAGAACAAAGCTTCAGCAGTGTAACATCTTGTGCTAACCAGGCAGTTTTGAGTGTCAGGTAATTTCTCCAAGTGTATCTTTCAACAAGGAACACCCACTACACGACACGCCCACTCCAAGTAACGCCCCCCTTGGATCATAATGCAATTCTATTGGATTAAATAATTATTAAAATCCTATGCAATTGCTGTATAATTTATGTTGGCTTATCTGTGTAAGTATAACAAAGAATAATTTTAATTAATTATATGTCACTTACAGTGCTGGTAGTAATGAATTACATGTAATCTGGATTACGTATACAGATTACAAAAATCAAGTACTTGTAATTGCATTAAATTACATGTTAAATTACTAGTAATTGGACTACAGTTACTTTTTATAGATTACATGATTACATATTAACAAGGCAATGGCAGTAAATTGTTAATAATTTTTATATCATTTTCATATCAGTATCATCATAGTCTGCAACCTGACCTGGGCCCGACGGGAACCAAGAACCCGACAGGTTTCAGTTACTGCCTTGTAGTGGGCGTGTATTCTAGTAGTCTTGCAGGACGACAAGGAACACCCACTAGACAACAGATCCTTCTCAGTTTTTCTGTACTCCATTAAAGCAAAATGTTGCATGAAGCAACATAATCATAGCCAAGCATAATAATTAATTGATAAGATTTCACTGTGGGTGGGGCTACCCAGTGCAATGTGATGAAAAAGAAACTGACAAAATGTAGCATACTGCTTGTTACGATCACAGCTGTTTAGAACAAAAACTTTGTTTAGATTTGTTTAAGATGAACATATACTATAAACAGGTCTATTAGTTCATGGGTAGTAGATTGTTTTCTATCGTTATGTTCAGGATAAAGTATTTGGCAAATTTTTACTGTTTTTCCTTTCTGCCACTCGCTCAATTGAGAGTCGTAAGCTTTCTGATACAATAAATTAATACATGTAATGTTATTGTCAGTCAGACGGATCTAACACAACATAACATATGTTTTGAACTCAGATAAATGTCACTTATTTCATTTTTATGTAAAGTAGATGTTACTGAGGGATGTTTTTTGTTTTTAATGATAGCCCATTTGTTTATGTCTGTGAGAAGTTTAACACTAGAACATATGACCAAAACTGACAAGTGGTATATTTCTCTTAACAGTCAGCTTCAGAGTGACCTTAAAACCACTAACATGCAGGAAATGCAGATCACTGTAGAAACCTACTATGAGGAGGTAGCTTATATTATTTTGCATTTAATTATACTGTATGTATCTTTCTGTACTGTACATTACTTTGTTTTTTGTTGTTGTTAATTTTGGGTGATACAGACTCTTTCTTTTCATGGTTAGGTTCACAGGTTGCGAGCATTGTTAGAGTCAACAGAGAAAAGGTAAAACAGAATAACAAACAGAATTAGTTGTGCTTTAATTTTGATTATCCTTTTTGATCTCGTATGGTTGGATGTTAGCCTTTGTCTTTTTCTCTCTCTGTCGCTCTCTTTTTAGTAATAAGGCAACGAGCAAAGAAAGCAGGCGGCAAAACAAAGTCCTCAGTGCGACAGTTCTAAAACTCACAAAGGCAGTCAAACAGCTGGAGGATGAGAACCAGGAACTTAAAAAGGAATTGGTTCAGGAAGAGATCAGCATGATGGAGAGTTCTGCATGCCGGGCCAAGGGTACTTACATTTAGGCACATCATAGATAAACTTAAACCTAGAGTTAAAAACGCAGTTATGCCATTAAGTTATCACAGAGTTAACATTACTACTTTACGGATTAATATAGAATTCATCTGATTTGAGGTCACAAGTGTGTGTGTTTTATAATAATGGTGTAATTTTATGATGCTGAAACAATAGTTTCTTATTTCAACCTGAAATATTTACATTTTCATGTGTGCTTCGAATTGATCAAATAACTTGGATATATAATATATATAAGTAAATATAATATCATATTTTAGGTTATTTTCTGGTTATGCACTGAATTTGTTATACTGTGTGATGTATTGTGTTATGTTTACAGGTTATCTCGATTGGAGTAAACAGAGGCTGGTGCGACAAATCCTGGACCTTGAAAAGGTATTTTATTGGTGCATGCACACTAGTACACTGCAAAAAAATAAAATCTAAACATCCTTAAAACAAAAGGAATTTACTTTAGAAGCAGAATTACATGACATAAACATGTCTTGTCTTGTTTTCAGAGAATTCTCTCTCTCTCTCTCTCTCTCTCTCTCTCTCTATATATATATATAGGGTATATACACACACTGATGAGCCAAAACATTATGACCAGTCACAGGTGAAGCGAATAATGTTGATCATCTCCTAACGAGGCCACATGTCAAGGTCTGGGTAGATTAGATGGTAAGCTAGAGGCTTCCAGTTCATTATAACCTGCTCCCGGACACCAGACACCCCATCGTCACCAGACTTTGTGGGTTGGCTCCAGTTGTTTCACCAGGTTAGAAGTGGATAGCTGTGCAATGAAAGTTGTTAAGTGCCACAGGGTATGCCCAATCCCCAACATCACTATTTGACAAGGAAAGGGTGGGCTCCTGTGGCAATGGATTGGCCCAAGATGACTGGCATCCTCCCCTAGCTGCACACAGCTGCTGGTTCCTCAGTGTAAAGCAGTTCAATGGAAAGGAGGAGACGAGAACTGGCTTGGCAATATAAATAATAGTTTAATGATAAACTGAACCAAAAACACACAAACATAAACACACGGAGCAGCTGCATGTCATTCTCTCTCTCTCCCTCTCTCTCTCTCTCTAACCGTCGTCACCTGAACACCAAAGCCACCAACAGCCGCCTTTATCCCTCGCGTGCCACCATCACGCTGATCGGGGACCGTTGTGCATTGTTCCGGCCCCATCCTCCTCCGCCGCTCTACACTCAGTTTGTCAAGGTCCGCCTTCGTGTGCTGCCCCCACGTTTCTTTTCTCTCAGGGTGTGCTACCCAAGCCTTTTAACTTCCCAGTTTAACCCGTCAGGCAGTGGGGCAGTGGTTGCCTGATGCTAGGGCGTATCCACAAATGTGGGCCTGCACATCACCTCTGGGGACCTCTGCAACTCCGAGATCCCCTGCCTTGTTTGCCTGGGGCTGCAAAGCTCCCAGTTACCGTGTGTGGCCACGAGGAGGCCTGGCAGGAGTCTTGGTGATGGAGAGGTTGTATAATGGCAAGGGAAGGCTTACACACAAGGCTTACACACTTCACCACAAGGGCTAGCCAGTGGCAGAAAGCTGTAAGCAAGAGGTTAGCAAGCTAATGGGAAATAATCATGCACCTTCCCTTTAAATACTGCACTAGACACATCACAACACCCTGCACACTGGTCCACCCACACACAGTTATGCATATTAGACACTGTCTAAACACAAGCTCCATTTGTAGTATTACCCATGTTATCTGCTTGTGTTCTAACACTGTAGTTGTTTGATCTCCCTTTCAGTATCTCTTTTATTATAAATCAATTAGATGGGCTTGGATTAAGATCCACACAAAGCAGTCTTCTATTTGTAGAATGCATTTTCAGAAGTTTATTATGTGAAGGCAGTTTATTTGTCAATTTTTTTCACAGAGAGTTGAGCAATGGAGGAATCTACAGATTACCAAAGCATCAGACTCACAGAAGAACACAGAGGAAAAAGTCACTGGGTCAGAATCGGCCAATCAGAGCAATTCTGTTGACACCGAAATGGATCCATCAGTGACTACTGAGAATGACATGCATTTTAGGGGAACAGTTAAGAAACTTGTAGAGGACAAAAAGGCTCTAAAGGAAAAAATAAGCCAGCAAGAGTGAGTAGACTCATCAATAGATTGTACAACATCAGGCATGAACTACATCACTAACAAAAAAATACAGTCGTAGTGCCAAGGTATTCTTTGAAATATGTTTGAGTACATAAAACCATGGAACATTGAAATCTACCATAGTACTGCCATGTAAACCATGTAAGATTATTTCCAGTGTTGGGTAAATTACTTAAAATAATAATCCACAACAAATGACTAATTATTTTACAAAACTTTTAGCCAGATTACTAGACTTAATACTTAATTGAAAAAGTAATCACATTACTAATTACTTTACTTTTAAGTTACTTATTAAAACACTTTTCCGCTAAAAAAATTCAAAATAATGTCTATAGTTCTTCTTTGTGCATTGTTACACACAAGTCATACACTCATAACTCACATTTCTCTTTCACAGTGACTAGTTACAGGGACATAATTAATGTATTCTGCATACTGTTAATAATATAATGTATAGCATAACCCTATAGTGTGCTTAAAAGTAATTAAATTAACTGAAAGTCAGTAACTGTAATCTGATTACAAGAATTTAAAATGTAATGCATTACACTACTTTTTGACTAAATTATTTAGATTACAGTAACCAGTTACTTTGTAATTGGATTACACACAACGCTGATTATTTTTGATGACAACAGTAATTGTACATTTCTGTAATTGTAAATTTTCCTTTTTTGACTGTATTAATTTGTTCAAAGTATTTGAAAGTATTCTAATTGCAAATATTTGTTTGTTTTCTCTCATCAGTGAGGAGATAAAGCAATTATCTGCTGAGAAGAACAAAAGGATGGAAGAGGTTGAAAAAGTGCTTAAAGAACAAATTAGGGAGCATGAAAGTCTAATGCAAACACACAGGTTTCTACTATAAATGTACAAAATTATTTGATTGAATCATGAAATGTTAGGTTTTAATATTATTAGTTAATATTTTTTTTACTGCCCACATAACTTTGGTTATATCAGCAGAAAATAAAATCTGTTTTATAGGTGGAGAAATGTATTTCATATTGATGAAAGATTATAAAAAGCATGTTTTTACAATAAGATGATGAATCACGCATACTAAGGCCAGGGACATATCTTAAGAAAGTTATTGAGGTCAATTTTGATTTCATGTTGTGTTAAAAGACAGGAGATGGGGGCACTGATTGTAGAAATCAACTGTTTAAAGGAAAAACTCGAGGAGGAGAGAAAACTCAGATTACAAGATCACAGTCAGGTAACACTTTTTAAAATCCTTCTCTTTCTCGAACTCTCACACACACAACAGTAACATCACACATCTCATCTCTCAGGTTCCTGACAGTTCACTGTCATTAACACACACCGAACCAACGTCATCATCAGTGTTGGTGTCAAAACAGAGTCTGGAGCAGATGGAGAACAAAGCAGCTAAGATCATCCAGACACACTGGCGCTTACACCAAACACAGGTTGGTACAACACACTGTAATTGTAGATTATCCATATTGCTTTATAGACACTTTTCTTCATTCTTTATCCTTTCTTAGGATCTGGTTCTCTTGCAGTCCTGCCTCAGAGGGCATCTAACCAGACAGAGGCAGTTAGATAAACAGGTAGACCCAAGAACCATCACTGTTTACAATGTGTTACATTTAGAATAAGATGTTTTTAATAAGCACACTTAAACTTTAAAGATTAAAGATTAAGCCAAACCTGATTGATTGCATACCCTTACAAAAAATTATGTGGTGATAACATAGTATAATGGTGGCTTCATAGAGTAAAACCATGGTACTTTGCTATATGCCATGATATGCCTCTTCAGATAACACCATGGAATCACTGTGGTCATTTGATCAAATGACATGGTACTGCCATTGTACCTGTCCAAAATCCACGGCATTACCATGGCACCATGTCCAAAAAACATGCTAAAATCATTGCACTGTTGGTACTTTTTTGTAAGTGCACCCTAAGCCAGAAAATAAGCCATTTATAATGCAAGGTCGATATTATTTTTAAACACACTTTATTTTTTCAGAGCCAATTATGTTTGAACACTCAGGCTGTACAGGAAGAGGAAGTGACCCTGTTACAATCTGTGTTTAGGGCTCATCTCAAACGTAGCACTCTGAAGATGGAAAGGTGATATTCTCAAGATACATAGACATACTTTATAGGGTCCCAGGAGAAATTCACATCTATAGCATTAAGTCACAGCTGTGAGTATATTGGTGTTCTTACCATTGGCCTTATGTTGACTTTGCAGGGCATCTACAGTGACAGAATCAGTTTTTTCCATACGTCAGAAACATTCTTATCCCTCCACTCCTCCACTGCTGCCCAGGGGGTCTTCAGATGCCACATTATGGAATAAAAGACAAACCTCAGGTAAGAGATTTTTCATCTGTACCTGCCTGATCAATCACCCAAACTCTTGTACAGATCTCTCTTTAAAACCGCTGTTATCGGATGTTGTCCTTTATATTCCTCTAGGTGTGACTCAGAAGGATAGTGAGGAGATTACAAAAGAACTCAACCCTGCTTCTAATGATGCGCTATTCCACCAAAAATCAATGCCAGGTTAGAATAGAGCAAGGGTCTTCAACAGGGGTTCTGTGACCTCTAGTGGGGTCTGCGGCAGTACTGCAGGGGGTCAGCCAATTATTGTTTGATCTCAAAGTAATTTTTGTGAAAAAAAATAAATAAATAATCTGTCTATATTTACAATGTTAAGTACATTTAAAGTTCAGCTTAATGCATTAAAATGTATTTAATACATATTAATACAGTATGTAATGTAATGAAAAGTAAATGATTCTGCTTCAATTATAATTATTTTAATGGCTTTGCAATAAGCATTTAGAGGCATTTTGGCTTTGTAGGACATTACAGTACACACTCCATTCACATTATATATGTCCATAGGACATTAATACCAGGCTATATATTAAATATTTTTCAGGTATTTATTCTATTGACAAACATGATTTTCTTTGCTAGCCGACACGAAGATCGACCAACAGCTATCAACCACAGAAATTCCAAAGACAGTCGATTCGGATGACTCTGATGACATCATTGTATCTCCTTCAAAGCCAGTGAGAAAAAGAGAATCATCCTTAAGTCTGTTCAACCCCCAGTGACTTGATTTAAGTTTGTTGTTTTTCTATTTGAATCCCAAAGGGTTTAGGAAAGCTGTTTCTTAACATTTCTAATCTAGATCAGGCCTCAACAATTCACATGGTGTGTTCTTTTTTGTGGGCTTTTTTTTTGGCATAGAAAGCCACCAACGAAAAGCCATTTTTAAGAACAGTTTATTACACGCTCAATTTAAAAGGGAATTGACACAACAGAAACATATCATTAGGGCAATAATAATGATTTAAATCATGGATTGTTGATCATTATTACAATAACCTATATCTATTAATTATTCAGCTAACATCACATTGTTTTGACTTCTAGAAACCAAGTCTTCAATTAAGGGATAAATTTGTCTTCACACTTCAAAGTGCCTTGCATTGAACATAGATCTTTAATTGAATGAGGATCAGGGATTCCATTTTTTTAATTTCTCCTCACTGAAGATCAATTAAAAATACACATTACGTTAAACTTGAACAGCATATCTTATAAAGAATATTTAAGCCATTCTACACCTCCGATTGAGACAAATTCCAGGTACTGTGAAGCTCCACTAATGTGGATAATGTATATTACATATTGCTGTATTTATGAAGTTTTCATTTAACTTTAACCTCCCAGTTTGTAATACTGTTTCAATTAAATGTTGACCGTGTGCATCAGAGTTAGTCATTATAGACATTCTGTATCTAGCTAATAATGAACATATAACACTGAAGTCTTACATTTTGTTTCTGTGTCTGTTTCAATGCCTTGTTTATTCTGCTTTTGCTCTAAGAGCACATTAATTGTTTGTGCCATTGTGCTTGAATTTTTGCCAGTTTTATTAAAGACTTGTTTTCTCTGGAATGATGGACGTTTTATTTACTCTGACTTGCACATGGTTATAGGAGAAAAGACCTTTAAAATATCATTATGCAATTATTACAATGACGCCATCAATGTACATTATTTGTTCAGTTAACAATACAAGCCCAAAGGGATATTATTTAACTTCAAAAGAATATTCCTTGTTCAATGCACGTTAAGCTCAATTGATTTGTGGCATAATGCTGATTACGACAAAAATATTAATTTGTCCCTCCTTAAAAAATAAAAATCAATGTTACATTAAGGCACTTACAATGGAAGTGAATGGGGCCAATTTTTGGAGTGATTAAATGCAGAAATGTGAAGCCTATAATTTTACAAAAGCATTTACATTAATTCTTCTGTTAAAACTCATGTATTACTTAAAATGTAAAGTTGTTTAAATCATTGTTTTTACAGTAATTTTAGGGATTTAGGCATACAACGTTACATTGTCATGGCAACCAAGTAAATAACTACACAGAAAAGGTTAGTCAGCTATTATAGCTCATAAAAATCATGTTAATATGCATATTGTTTACGTCTTGTGGCTATACTTTTGAAACCGTGAGGACTTTAACGTTTACAGATTGGCCCCATCTTCCATTGTAAGTGCCTCACTGTAACCCATATTCTGCCCATTCTGCCCATGGAATCATTATCACCTTTCACTCTTCTAGCTACGGCCCTGGCAGGTCTGGACTGGCAATCCAACATTTTTGTTAAAGCAAAAATGAGCCGCCGCGTTATGCAGAACGGACCACAAAACGGTGCTGCGATATGCAGAAAAGGACAACGATTAGTGTTGCCACCTGTCCCGGTTTTACCGGGATTGTCCTTCTTTTAATAACCTGTCCCGGGAAATTTATCCACTCTCCCGGGACAATAAATGTCCCGGTTTTCGAAAGTATACGTGAATATGTATATTCAACTATCTATTTTCTCTCCACTTGAAATAGCCTATGCGTTGAGCACAGAGTGGTCCGTGTCTCTTGTGTGTAGAATCCGCTATCATTGGCTCTGGGACGTGTGACGTGACGTAGGCTACGTCATCTAGCGCGTCTGTCTTCTTGGCAGCTAGCCAGTTACTACAGGCGGCAATTTGAGAAGCAGTGTGAAGAAGATTGTACGTCAACGTCGTTCGTTAGCGTTAACATGGGTGGCGAGACGGAAGACGAAGATGACAGTGTGTTCACAAAGACGGACAGGCCAGTAAAAAGAAAATGAAACATTCGACATACTTTAATAATGACTGGTTGAAAAATGACAATTACTCCACATGGCTAAAGCCAACACCAGGCGACCCACTTTATGCTACCTGCTCCGTATGCTCAGTTAAAATTCTGGTTAAAGATGAAGGCAAAACTGCTTTGGATGACCATGCTAAAACAAATAATTTTTTTAGCAAGGCAACTGAATCCACTGAGCTGTTGAAAGTAGTTGCTTTTGTTTTTCCATACCAGTCAGTAATGCCTATGCAGAAAGAGTGTTCAGTCATATGGAGGATGTTTGGTCCGATAAAAGAAACAGACTGTCAGTTGCAATGGTGAAGTCTGAGCTTCAGGTCAGATTGAATTTCAAATTGTCATGCACTGAATTCAAGACATTCATTGAAGAACAGAAACCACTGATAGCTGCAGCAAAGGGAAACGCCAAGTATAGATGGAAGACTAGGTAAGCTAAGGCCCATTTATGTATGATTTTGTTATTCCAATGTCTGATTGAGACATACTAAATAAAAGTGGCTATAGATGTGGCTAAGGTATGGTAAATGCAAATCTAATGTCATCCCTCTACTTATTTCTTTAGCAAAGCAAAAGCAAGCACAAGCACCAGTATCTAAGCAACCAGGTAAGCTATAAGTTAAGATAAGTGAGAATACTTGAGATGTTTAAAATATTCACGACTATGCACAATCTTACTGCACAACGACCAATTGTGTCTTCTGAGTCTAATGTCTAATGGACATTTTCACTTGTGAGCAAAGCGGTGGCCGGGTCATTGATTTGTCCAGGTTTTTTATCAGACATAGGTGGCAACCCTAACAACGATGGGGGGAAATGTGAACTCAGTGATTTGGACCGTGGCATGATTGTTGTTACGGGTACTATGCAAGAACTAGGCCACTGTAAATGTTCATTAGGACGTGATGTGATTTGTCTGTCAGTTGCGTCTCTTGGCCACTAGAGGTCAGTAAATACACATATTTTTGTGTATTGAAACAGATTAAAGCGGATGATTGACATTAACGACCGTTTCTTACTGTAGGCTGCTCATAAATCAGTAGTTTCAGCCTCGTAATGTTGGATATCCTTGCGCACGTTTACCCATTTCCATTGTAACGCGATGGAACTGGAGAAGCGCTGATCGTAGGCGTCCATTGGAGCACAGCGGGCGCAGGACCACATTAAAACAAAAGCGCCTTTGGAGGACATCAAAGCCATTTAAAGCTCTTTCTTCACTTCCAACGAGTGTGGATCGCTGGAGCACATACAGACAGTATTGACCGCTCTATGTACTTCTCACGTTGCTTGGATTCAAGGCTTCGGAGGACAATTTCGATCAAAACAACGAAAAAGAGAGGACATTCATCAATATACCAGTCTATATGCATAAAGGACGTCAGTAAAATATCTTTCCTTCAGGGGTCTTGGAGCCATTTCTTTCATGTATCAACAATAATTTCTTTTAGCTCATTGGAGTTTTTTTCTTCTTCTGGAAATATGGTTTAGCCTGTTAACGGGTAAGAATTTTGGTAACAAAAGCCTGTCTAAGGGGCCGTTCACGTTTAAGGCAATTTTAACGTTTTATTTGTTTTTCTATGTAAACACGCGCTTGACAGAAGTGTTTGGCCGTTGAGCCGCGTCTCGCGCAGAAGCGCCGCGGGTTTTTAAATGCCGTGTCAGTTATAAACGTGTCTCGAGACACCTACATAACCCTTTATTTTAAGCGTAAGAACTTATGTGGCGTGAACGGCCCCTGAGAAGGCTGTATTTTCAACATTCCTGGTGATTATTATTGTTTTAAGCTTTGAAAATGATCGAAATGATCTAATTACGAATAGTAGGGGCGTTAAACAATTGCGTTGCAAGCTCGTGGCAACAAAATAGTGGGGAAAGACTGCATTTGTTTGCTCTGGGGTCTTTGGTGCAGATTTTAACCCCTGCTTTACTGGAGGCAGTGTGTAAAGACAGTTTAAAGGCATTTGATGCAATGCGACGTGGTCGCGTTGTTGCTGAAGCTTGTTACGTCTGCAATGGGCTGCTGAATGACTTTATTATTGTATCTTTTGCAGTGACAGATCGACAACTACACGAACACTATGGCTGCAGTGATGAATTATTCTCCACCGTGGTGGGTTAACCTTTTCCATCGCCTTCCCCACTTCAACCTACAATTTCAACTGACCAGCAGCGATTTCCGGCCGGAGGACTCGGAGTATCAAAAGGTAGGTCGAGTTCAAGTGCTGCGTGATTTTAGAAATCGGAGCCAACATCAAGATCAATGTGCGAGCGCGCCGAGCGGCAACATCAGAGGTTGTTCATTGGCATGACGTCACCCTTTGAAGATTTTTACTGCAGCGTGGGCAACAAGATGGATAAAATTAGGATTTTAAGGCATTAGATTGCGATTAATTTAATTCAGAGTGTCCTATATTTCACATTTTGACAGCTAAATGGGGACTGATTTTGTGAAAATAACGTTCTGCTGTTATAACACATGATTTCATACATGGTTTTGATAATGCATGACTGAGTGAGGTGTCCCAGAAAAGACAATGGTAAATGGTCAGTTGGAATCAGACATTTAGAGAGATGCATTACTCGAGTGAGATAGGAAGTATCAAGAAAGCAGTTAGAAAAGATTTGGTTCAAAACGAAGCACCGCTTTTACCCCTAAGGAGTGGCATTGATTTTTAATCAGTTTTTAATGACTTCAACATCTACTGAGCTCATGTTGCACATCAGAGCAGGTTGTCCAATCACTGAACAGTTACTATCCAGAAAATATGTTATTCTTAGCAGCTTTGGAGATAGCCAGGATTTTTTCTTTTTTTTTTCTTCAGCTCAGTGATTCTTGGAGCGTTTGTGTACTTCAGCCCACACAAATCAATAAACATTCAATAAACATATAGGCACCGTATAGTTGCAAATCCAACATTTAGTCATATATATGATATTCATCAGATTGTCATATTTAATTGATTAGAGAACCAATTTAGCTGTTAAGCTTGCAGTCATCGCACCACTAGGGGATTACTGACAAAAATTTGGAAATGGGTCTGGATCTGTCAGTCTGGCTCTGGATGTAAACAACCAATTATATGCTGTCACATAGTCTAAGCACATGTGCACCCACCCCTGCCACACTGCACACATTGTTCGGGAATGGTTTGAGGAACATGATGAAGAGTTCAAGTGGTTGCCCTGGCCTCCAACCTCCCTAGATCTCAATCCTATTGAGCATTTGTGGGATGTGCTGGACCAACAAGTTCGATCCACAGCTGCTCAATCTCACAATTTACAGGACTCGAAGGACGGCTGCTAATGTCTTGGTGCCAGATACCACAAAATATCTTCAGGGGTTTTGTAGGGTCTTGTAGGATCCATGCCTCGACGGGTTGGCGCTGTTTTGGTGGCATGCAGAGGACCAATAGCGTATTAGGCAGGTAGTCATAATGTTTTGGCTCATTTGTGAATATATAGCACATATATACTTGTTATAGAACAAGAGAGCAAAGGCAACCAAGGCTGCAATTCCACACAGCTGGATGCTACTTCCTACTGGCTCTATGGATAATGGCTGCTTGGACAAAATAGCCTCATATTATCAAGTGAACAGTAAAAACACGTTTTGATTTTTGAACTTGAAATGTGTCTCCACCTATATATATATATATATATATATATATATTGATAATATGAGGCTATTTTGTCCAAGCAGCCATTATCCATAGAGCCTGTAGGAAGTAGCATCCAGCTGCGTGGAATTGCAGCAATGGTTGCCTTTGCTCTCTTGTTCTAGCTGTCACTGACCACAGCCAGTGCATGCTGGTTGACTACAACACTGATGTGGATGTTTGGCTAAATGGCCAACATTGGTTGTTTGCTTCCTAAAGGGATTTCTGTGATGAGAATTAAAAGAAACTCAAGTTTATTACTATATAATAGAAATTTATCTTCCCGGTTCAAACATTGCCCTGTGGAGAGATCAGATGAATGCAATACAATACTGCTATGCATCATCAATTTGGAAATTCCTTTAGGGATGTCAGCTCATTAATCACAGCAAATTCATCTGAATGCAAATGAAAGAGTCCTTTTCCTTCACATTTATCTATTAATCTGTTATCAAAGTTAAGGCATAAAGAATTATATTAATCTCATACTGTACTCAGCACATGAAAGTAAACTGTGCGATTTATTTCGATGTTAAAATAATTTTTAACTCGTATGACTTTCTTTTACTGAACAAAAAAATATATTTGGATGGTGATACGATTGGTGCTTCTCAATCGGAAGGCTGCAACCTCGTTAGGCTGGATATCTCGGCTGCTACGTCATCAAGCACCGTCGAAGGCCATCTCAATTGTAAGGACACTTGGAAGGAAACCTCATTTCGCAGCTTTCCTTTGCCATATATTTTACTAGGCTGCAGCCTTCCATTTGAGATGCACCTGGTATAAATCTCCACTTTCACTTTCACATTCTTCTTTTTTTTGTGGTTATTTACATTTTTCATGCATATCACCCAACTACTAGGTTTCTCAACCACAACTATCATATCCCTTCTGAAGATATTGGTTTAACCACTGTAGTCGTATGTATTACGTTAATGTTGCCTTTCTATGCTTTTTGGACCTTCAAAGTTCTGGCCAACATTCACTTGCATTTTATGGACCTACAGAGCTGAGATATTCTTCTAAAATATTTTGTTTGTGTTCAGCAGAAGAACAAAAGTCACACACATCTGGGGTGGCATGAGGGTGAGTAAATGATGAGAGAATGAGATGAGGTCATGACAAGCCCTGAGGACTGTCTGGTCTGACAGAGAAGAGAGTGAGGGGGTTGGGTTTTGTTATTCTCTTTTTGAAGATGAATGCACCCCTTTCTGTAGGGGTCTGTGAAAATGGGTTTTAATCCCCAATGTTACCCAGAGTGCTTTGCAGGCATCCTTTTGTCAAGTGGACACATAGTCTTTATGCCAGTACCCCCTCGCTCTCATTCTCACACTCTTACACTCATACTGGAACACATGGGGGTATGCACTCACTTTCAATTAGAAACGTTTTAATGGACAGAATGGCCTGTAAACATCTATGGGTAGTTGATTACTATACCAGTCCTGCTGTTCTTTTCTTAGCGCCTTTAATTTATAAAGACATTATCTTAATGAACTTAAAAACGGCATGTTTTTAATTACAAAACAATTAGAAATGTTTTATTTAAAATGGATACTGCTGTCACTGGTTTGCACGCCATGTCAACTGTACAATTTCTGTTTAGATACCTCTAAATTGGACAAAGTTAGCACACAAGCACTCATATGGACTTATATGGTGCCAGTTCAGCATTATTCAGTCCCAAAGGCATCTTTTTAACAGCCCTTAAAACTGCATACTGTCCATCCTTGCACCAAAAAGAAGACATACATTTGCACTTTTTGGATTTAAAACATCTGTGTGGTGAAGGGTTCGCTTGGATCTCAGTGCACTCAGCACAATAGTTTGTCTGGATCTGGCCCATCAGTAGCTGCCAAAATGTGTCAGCACTATGTTCTCCTTTTTCTTCTGAACTATAATACCATATGGAGTGTATCCACAACCACAGTGGTTGGTCTAATGTCTTTTATAGAGAAGATAATAGCAATGTCCGAATTGGTCTTTTGAATAGGTTCTTCTTGATTCAGTTGAATAGATTCGTAAAGTTGTTATTAATCCTTTGACTGGAAGAACTTTTTTTGGAAGTTCAATTGAGGTGGGTGGGTTGTTTGAACCGTAAACAATGTAATGTTTTACACAATCTATGTAACTTAATCAAAAACATCAGTAAAATATTTTTTAATACTTATTAATTTACAAAACATTATGAATCAGTGAATTAGGTTTTTTAAACGGTTCATTGAAATGAACAGTTAAAGTCTAAATGAACCAATTCACTAAAATGATTCAGACTTCTCAACACTACAACTATAAAACTTGGAAACTCAAATAGCTCAAACCTCAAGGGCTATTTTTTGAAAATGCAGCGTGTCCTTGACATGTTGTGACAGACACAAAATGGTTAGTATTACATTTTTTTAATTAAAAATGGTTAATTAAAATGTAACAAGAATAACAAGAAATGTTTCACAATTGTATTTGCCAAGACAGTGATCGCACAGTGAATTCGGCGACAGTAGATACAAATTTGACTGCTGAAATCTGTCTGTGCTTACCGAAATGCCACCAGTGGCCCGAAGCTGGAAGCGTTGTTGAGGTGAAATATCCTCAACAAATTAGATTTTTTGGGGGGGGGGGTTGTAAATGATGTAATGCAGTCAACAGGAATGCATATTTTATTAACCCTACACCCTAAACCTTACCTCAACCCTTACCCTAACCTTCAGTGTAATTTTATGGCAAAAATGCAACCTCACGCACACCATTGTTTATGTGAACGTGATTACTTCCTAGTTTCCATGGGACTAGAATCTGTGTCTCAGAGATTGCTTGCACTACATGCTATCAGTATGCCCAGAAGGAAAGATTTTCACGGTTGAACTGATGCAAAAGTGTTTACTGGGGGATGGCACTTGTCAGTAATTTGACAGAATGGAGTGATTTCAGGGTACATGAACTTGTTGACATGTCGATTTCCTCATATGATAATTTTGGCAAATATATGTTGCACTATTCATTATATTTTGAAAAGTTATAATTAGGGATGCACCGATACCGGTATTGGAATCGGGTCCGATACCATGCTTATGTACTGGATACTATACACGAACAATGTAAAATGTTCTGATACCAGAAAACAATACCATCTGACGTACGAATGTCATTACGTAAACATTCAGCGCACAAATTAAAACGTGTCTTGTCGTAGTGAGATTATTTAACAGGAAAAGCTGCAATATAATGAGATAAATAGATCGTTTGCACATGCAGCGTTTTAAATGTGAGTGCTTGTTAATGTGTGGAGCTGGTGTTGTGGAGGCATAGAGACACAAACTGCTCATAACTTTAGAGACCTTGGCTCATACACTGAACTGTCGTTGTCCTTTTCTACATTTGCTGCCCCCTTCGGCATATCGCAGTGCCGTTTTTGTGGCCCGTTCTGCATTACGCGGCGGCTCATTTCAGCTTAGTCCCAGTTCTCCCAATGGCCAGTCCGTCCAATCCAGCCCTGGCTGTGAGGTTCTGTATATAAGCACTTCATTTGATAAAATTAATTCAATATTATGTTGAAAATGTATTGTTATGCTTTCATTTGATTAAATACTTAATTTATGTATTTATTTAAACTCTATTTTGATGATAAACTGCTGAAAAAAACATGTATTGGATTCAGTATTTGTGAGTACTAAAAAAAGTATCGGTACTCATTCTAAAAAAAATGGTATCGGAACAGCCCTAGTTATAATAACTTAAGGGTAAATAGTTTAGGTCATTGGGGTTGCAAACTAATTGTAAACCCCTGCTTCAAGTTACCATTATTTGTGTCCTGAAAGAACCTGGAACTCTGTTTGTCCACCTTTGACTAGCAGTCTCCTTCCTGTACATGGAAAACGGAATTAACAGATGCTGTGCATGTGTTTCAGTTGGTATGTTAAGGAAATTAAGCTTCTGTTTTTTTCAGTATTACAGTACTGATGGTTTCAGTCAGTTTTGTCTGTTCATTGTCCAAAATGAGAGGAATTCATGACTCTTTCTGAATTTGAGGATATATTTGTTTGCTTGTGATCCTATGTGTAGAAAGAGTGCAAGTATTTTTTTTTTCAGCAGGGAATGCTGGAATAATTAAAAGCATATTGGGCAGGAAAGGGGCCCAGCTGGCAGGAAGTAACGAGTAGTGGCGATGAAACAATTTATATGAGAACACAGCATTTTACACACACTTACACATGTACTAATGTCGCATAAACACACTGAGCTGAGAGGAAAATGTCGTTGTGCTTAAATGGCCATGATTACTGTTTTATTGTCACCATTATTTTCTTAGCTCAGATGGGGTAATGTGGCTTAAACAGACTTTTTATGGTTTTGTGAATAACAATTTATGCCACAATGTTTTACTATAACCTTAATCACACTGGGCTCTGATCCCAGGACGTCCCCGTGATAATTCTGGGTGAACAAAAGTTTCCTGGGATCAGACCCTAGTAAAATTTCCCGGATCAATCCCGGAACATGTCTGTGTGAACAAAGGAAGAGCCAATACCGTGAAGGCTGTGTGTCGTAGTGATGACGTATTTATCGTGCAAAGGAAAAGTACAGTATGTATGCAGAAGCTGTCATATACCGTTGACATTTTCTCATTCGTGGCATTGCGTGAATAATGTCAGGATTTGTTCAGATTTAAAAAAAATTCAAATCCAAGGAATTAACATTTTCATTGTTAATATTATTTCAGTTAAGAAACAATCATTCGGCTACATTTGCAGCATCAGAAACCTGACACGTAAAATAAATAAATAAAGTATAAATCCCTCTTTCATTCAGAGAGCACAGCACACCGAAATTCAGAGCCCAAACCTCTATTTCACCTTCTTGTATATTGCAGTTGAGGTCCAAGGTGTAAGGATACTTTGGGTATTCTACAATTCTTTGTTGTTTGGTGCAGCAAATTCTTCATTTTTTTGTTTTTCTTTTATTTTTAATATTATTTTAAAACAATATTTAATACAATTATTTTATTAATTTTAATATACCTTGATAATGTGACTTTTTTTTTATAGGTATCTTTATTGTTCTTGAGAGGCAATTCAGTAGGTAAACAGCAGCTTATAACACAAAAACGGTTAAAGAATTAGTTCAACCAAAAATGAAAATTCAGTCATTGTTTACTCACCCCTGTGTTGTTATAACCCTATATGACTTTCTTTCTTTTTCTTAACAGAAAGGGAGGAATTGTGAAAAAATGTTGTGGTCAGTGATGTCATAAAATGGCAGTTTATTATAACTACCTCTTCAAGCTTCAAAATTATGTAAAAGTATATTTCAGAAGTCCAATAAATTATTCCATTAGACTCATGATTGTTATGAAAGCATACGATAAGGTTTGGTGAGAAACAAACTGAAATCGAATGTATTATTTAGTAAAAATGTTCACTGACAGTTGATCTCCTGTGCACGTTCATGATATGGCACGAGAGCAATAGTTCACGCAGCCCCCTTGCTACATTGGGGCGTTCAAGTGAAAACTTGTTTTGTTTATCTAAAAACAGGTCCACTACAGAAATAGCTACAACAAAACACAACACAGCTGCACAAAAACCATAGAACAGAACTTACTAAACATGTCTGAAGAGTTTGTAGTCAAAGAATTGATGTATTTCTATGCCCAGACTTATTTGTTTTAAACAGAGTACTCGTAAATCAAAAAGAAACATAGAGGAGTATACAGACTGCCACGATCACATTGTGTCCTAACCTGATGGCAAACAACATGCGATAAATGGTATATTTTCTATGATAATTCGAGTTTTTGTCCTAACCAGCAGTTATGAGCGACGGTAAATTATTTCCATGGCTGTTACCAGCTATGAGGTCACTGATTTTTCATATTCAAAAATTTTGATACTGTGTACAACTGAATAAAAAATTAAGCAGTTGAACGCTCCTTTGAGTGTCTGCATGCATGTACAATTTAGTTTAGACAGTTGGCTGGATAGTTTAGTGTCCGCAAATACTACAAGAGTGTGACGAAATGGCACTACCTGAAGAGCATTTGCCGGGCAGAGCAGAGTAAAATCGGGATTGGTCTCACTATTCTGATGAACCTGCTCTGCGCTTGCGGCATGCTGTTCCAAGGTTAACACAGTGTGAGTCGCATGAGACCCATTTGTATTTGGCACAGAATTATGAATCTATAATTATATATCAGAATTATATATCAGTTATAAACCATCTGATATGAGACACTTAAAGGTTCTGTGCTGAAGCTAGATGAAACAAGATTAAACAGCCCATCATATTAAACTACAGTGACTGGGTAAACAGGAAAACATTGTTCCATTCACAATGTAATTACAGGCTTTTCATTCCACAAATCTGCACACTTATAGAAATATACCTGACAGATATTGTAGTAACATTAACTGTAGTAGTAACTATGGTATTTTGCCAGAAATAGTGTATATATTTATAATAAATGTTAATAATATTAGCCTACAAAAATATTAAATATTGTATATTAGGGCAATAAAAGTCACTTTTATGGAGGTTGTTTTTATTATTTTTGCATGTGTTTAGGATATTGTTTTTCATTAAAATTTTTTTTTACAAATCATAGTTACATCTAACATGGTGATTTTTTTTTAATCTGTGATTATCATGAACTTATTAATACCATAATTAAACTCTGGATACTATACACGAACAATGGTAAATTGTCATAAAGGCAGCTACAAAGCAGAATTGAACAAAAAAGCTTTGGACACTCATGAATTAAGGATGAAGTTCTACTTTTTCTTCTTTGTAAATATGTTCAGTTGAAATACACTATAATTGAAAAAGGTGAATTAAAGGTAAAATTCACAATTCACTTTCAGCCAAGATTAATTTTATCCAAGAATGAAAGTGCCCAAGAACAATACGGATAATGAGATTAAACGAGTAGTATTCATCTGGTCATGTGATTCTAAAATGGCAGCCCCTTGCCCCATGTAGATTTAATAAGATCACTGATATGACTAGAGTCCTCATCTCATGTGAGTGGTCATGATATTATATATATATCAAAGTTTTAAAATTATAATTAATTTCTTTAGGAGCAAAACTTTTTTAAAGGGAAAAAAATTGCTTATAAGTGAGTGCACCTTTAAATAATTAAAAGTCTGGCAAAAGGAATACAATTGATTGTTTTGGATAATATTAATATGTAACTGAGTTAAGCCCTAGATAAATTAATTGTTAATTAACTTTTGCTGATTTTTCTGTAGTTAATATGAGTAAATGTTGCTGCCCAACTCAAAATCAATGCTTTATTTTCAGATTTGCATTTATATGTGACAGAAATTCAGTATTAATATTTTTAACTTTATTTGCGATTCAAAAATAATTTCAGTATTTAATTTAGAATTTTTAATTTAATGTATACAATATGTTGCATTTGTAGGTGTAATTTTGGTAAAATTCTTGACACCTCACCATGGACCTCACTCATTTTCAAACCCTGGTTACGGCCTTGATTCTATCGATCACTTGTTTTCTATTTTAGGCATCGGGCGGGTAACTCTGTCTGCCGTAAACTGGCACAGGTCCAAAAACTAATAATATAAATAAATAAGGCTAGGCATAGAAATGCATCAATTCTTTGACTACAAACTCTTCAGGCATGTTTAGTAAGTTCTGTTCTCTGGTGTTTGTGCAGCTGTGTTGTCTTTTATGTTCTTTTGAAGCTTGAAGAGGTAGTCACCATAAACTGCCATTGCAGTTCTGACATCACTGAGCACAAAATGTTTTCACAATTTCTCTGTTTGTGTTAAGAAAAAGAAAGTCATATAGTGTTATAACAACACAAGGGTGATGAGCTATTTATGAAAGTAGGCCTAGTAACCTACTACTGGAATAGTAGTAGGTTAGCTACTGTGCATTTGTGAATTTGCACGATGCCAAGACCAGGAAGCTGCTCGCCATTCAAACAGATGATGAAATTAACCATCAGTTTAATGGTACCCTATTCGAGCGAGAACACAAAAGTTATCAGTAAACTCAAGGCGCTGTACATTAGATGTCACATTGTGATGTCACTTTTGTCTTTACTGTATTTTGCTGTGATGTGTGTGAATACGAGCATATTACAGGAAAGCTGGGGCAGTGTGAATGAACAAAATCCTGCAGTGCCAAAACAGTTGCCGGAACGACTTTTCTGGGATTCTTTCCGGGATCTCTATGTGAAAGGGGCTTATGTAAAATTGTGTTTTTAAAATGCCAGCCTCACATATACATACTCAAACTATCCTGCTAAACATTTAGATAACTTGGTTCGATTTTAGGGTATCCCTATAATAAGATAGTGCCAATGTCTTGCCATTCTACTTATTTCTACAGAAACTGCCCTTTACAAACTTAAGTTCAATCTCTTCAATCTCAGTCTCTATCAGGGTTGGTAATAAGATTTTATTTGAGTGTTACAGATTCCCTCCCCCAGTCTCAACAGGGATCACTGTTTAGTCTGTTTAGTGTGATCACAGTTAAATCTATTGCCTAATCTGATGTCATGGAGTGAAATATGCTATATTAAGACCCTTAGATGTTAGGATATATTGACCCCATGAAATCAAAATAGTAGGCTGTTAGATTTGAGGCCATCTGTATGCTAGTTGACTCCTAAAAGTTGACAAAATTCACTTTTAGCTAAATATAGACATTTCAAATGGACAGTATTTCTCTTTGGGGGGGAAACAGATCAAAAATATTGATGACTCATCCTATATTCATTGGCGTATACACATTTTTGTCCAATAAAATCCTCACTTGCATGAGAATGTCCCTCCCCGTACTACCATCTGCCTCTTACTTGCAATAGTAAGAAACAAATCATCGTATCTGACTGGGATGTAAACTAAAGGCTATTAGCTGTTTAAAAATTGGACAAGTCCTTCGTTATGTCCTGCCTCAATTTCCTGTTTCAGTAAGAAATACATCAAAACAGGCTAGAAAATTCCTCATCAAGAAAATTCATTGGGAATTTAAGATAATGAGAATGTATTAGTACAAGCTTTGTGTGTGTGTGTGTGAGCTGATCATTAATCCAGACTAATCTCTTTACGGATGCTGTCAGTGGTGACTGATTTAAATGAGGTTTGACACATCAGCAGGCAGACATCCCCTCACTCACGGGTCCCTAAACTCTCACAAAAGACCAAAAACTTTCATTAAAGGTATAGTTCATCCAAAAATGAAAATTCTATCATCAGTTACTCACCTTAATTTTGTTCCAAACTCGTATGACTTTTTTTCAACCATGGAACACAACTTTAGATGTTTACATGAACATGAGGGTAGGTAAAAGATGACGTAACACCACCTTCAACCATAACACAGTATCTTAGCCCACTTGAGATCCATTAAGCATCTAATTTTAACTTTCAGTGTATTAATGACATCACTGTGTTAGCAGTGTTGCAGGCCTGTACGACACGTGATCCTTCTGTGAGAGTTTACTGTCTGCACTGGAGTGGTCAGGCAACAGACAGGGTCATTCTGGGCATCTGAGGGCAATTAGTGGTCTTGCCCTTTTTAGCAGCCTCTGACCTCATGGTGTGATTATTGTCTGTTTGGATATATTACATACTCTGCTCTGACCTGTGTTGGTTATAGTAAGGTTTTTTAGAGGTTATTGTCTGTGTTTTAGTGCACCTACTACACATACTAATATGGAAATAGGTTATTCACAGGAGACGGGGCAATTTGTTCAAAATGGCTTATTTTAATGTTGAACATTCACAAAATATTTTTTTCAACTTCATGTCCAAAGTACCAGGATCACACAATATTACTTAGTTAGTAATAGTTACAAAGTAATAGTAATATTAATAATAGTTATAGTTATGTATTACCCTAAACCTTAAAGGGCTACATTATTTCTGCCCCATCACACCAATTTTAGAACTCAAATACTTTTAATTTGAATAGATACAGTAATTATTCTGATCATTCTAAAAGTATCACAGGTTGTTTATAATTAAAATGCAAAAAATATTAATGACCCATGACATTTGTCTTTCAAAACATGTTTTGTTGCGTTTGTTACATTCAAAAGGTTTTTTTGTTGCACCACACCACATATTTACAACCAGTGTTTTTGTACATTTTGCAAGAAATGCTTTTTTGTAATTGATATAAAGATTATGTACAGCAAGAGTAAAAAGGTTGTATTTATATATATTAGTTAACTACATTAGTTAAGATGAACTAACAATGAACAATACTTTTACAGCACTTATTAATCTAGGTTAATGTTAATTTCAACACATACTAATTCATGTTTGCATTAAAATTTGTATATGTTAATATTATTTAATGCATTATGAAATAACAATGATTAATTGTATTTTCATAAATTAACTAACCAAGATTAATAAATTCTGTAAAAAATATTGTTCATTGTTTACAAATAGAACCTTATTGTAAAGGTTACTGAATGTTTTCATTCCAGAGTGAGCAAAGGACATCATTGCATAGGAAACGTTTTAGAAATTTCATCATTACATGAAATATTATTTCATGTATTAATATACTAGAAAGCATGGTAAAAATCTAAAGAATAGTTTTAACTACCAAAACCATGCTTAATGTGATTTAACCAATTATGGCATGGTCCTGGATCAGCTTCCTTGTTGGTCGTTGAACATCATTCATGGGTTAGGTTTAGAGCTCGGGTTGAATGGTTTAACATAATTTTTATCAACATATAATTTCCTCTCTGATTTTTGGGGTAAATTATGTATAGGGATGATGTTTGAGCTATGATTTTCTGATAGGATTGTTATTCTAGGAACAACAAAGGATGTTGATTCAGGATCACGTTCGATTTGGCTAAATTCATGTTGTGTGTTGATATTGCAGACTTGTATACAGTATCACTTCTGAGCTCTTACATCACAGCTCTGAGACCATGAGTAGTCTCCTATGTTCTGTGTGACCTACTTTTACTGCATGTGGAGACTCAAATGCTACATAGTAGCCATAGATTTAAAAAACCAAAAATCTAGATCATGACAATTCTAGTGCTGTGGAAGAGCTGCTGCATGTAGATCAGGATTAAACATTTAGGACACCTTGGAAGAATATCTGAAAGGAAGGCTTTTTCATCCAGAATAGAACCACACTTATAAAATAGTACCATGTTGGACTAGTCAACTAATCGGTCTAAGGAAGCCCTGTATAATGAAGGCTGGTTTTAACAGGGTTTCATCTAACCCTGATTAGATGCATTTGTTAAGGGCTGTTTACATATGATGCATTCTTGCATTCAGAAATAGCTAGATGGAGCACAATGGAATGGAACAGAATGAAAGTACCTTGAGATTAAGGCTGGGCGAAATGATGACATACTATATTGTGGCGGCGAATGTAAAAATCATCAACCGATAAAGATTTTGCCATATCGTGTTTATCGCAATATTTAAATATCCATGTGAGCAGCTTGGGCTTATCTCAGTGGGCAGGGCTTCACGTGAGACAGGGAGAATTGAAGAAACATGGACAGGGTTATTCCGGCTTTGGACATTTTTCTGTGGCTGCCCAAGCAAATTTAATGACATTCATCAAAAGTTTGGCATGTTAAAATTGCTAAATATTCTTCTTTTCTGACAAGCGAATGTTTCTTGTGGCACGCGCTGTCTCTGGAGCTCCGAAGAGTGTGCAAGTCCAGCAGGCTTTCCGATATTTGTGCTCCAGAGACAAGAGAGCTCAGAGCAGGATCACTCACACTACTCAATCATTTTTGACCCAGGAAAACTCCTAATGGAGAACTAAATCTCCACAGAATGGGATGACTCTAAAACAGATCAAGAAAATGAAGAAGAGCTTGTTATTAAAACAGGTGCGACATGGTGTACAGAGTGGAAAAATGTAATCTAGTTATGTAATCTTGAAAATGTTTTGCACAACGATAATTACTCATAATACAAGCAATCTGTTTTACCACCTCATAATGAGTCACGCAAAAGAATATTATGAAAGCCAAAAGATTAACTCTGCATTAATTCAGTCATTTATTTATTTATTTAGCAAGAAGTGATATTTATTTTATATCTATTTTCTTCAAGAAGTGTTTATTTTCTTTGGATATTTTTTTACTTATGTTTTATTTTTTTTGTCGCATTGCTTTGAGAAGATCTTAAGTTTCTTGAGCAAAGTTTATAATAATAATAATAATTTTGGCCAATAACATTTTAAACTGAAATGTGGCATACTAATTTATAAAGTATTTAATTCACTGACTTGAGTTCCAAAAATAGGCATTACAATAGGTTTATTTAATATAAAAACCAATCTTTATTGATTTTCCAGAAAACCTTTACTGTATCTTGATATATACTGTTGTATGTTAAAATTACTCATATTGCGGAATAAGATTTTGGTCATATCACCCACCCCTACTTTAGATATATTTGTAAAAGTAAAAAACAATAGTTTTTAACTTGACATGCCAACTTGAAAATTCAACACTCTTGGGGGGGACTCTCAAAAAAAGTGCGATACAACACGATGGCCAAAGATGCCTGTCTGAATGTGTATGGCTGTAGTAACGGTGCTTTAAAGGGATGAATTTTGTAGAGTCGCATGGGGTAACCTCCTTGTGTTTGCTAAAATGTGGTTCGCTCTCGATGGGGTGTGTGGTGAGTTGTGCGTGGATGCCATAGAGCAGTGGTCCAAACTTTTTACTGTTGTTTACCCCTTCAAACATTCAACATGCTTTCACGTACCCCCTCTCTAACGCATAGATAACGTCCACACAAGGTAATTTGAAAATGTTTCTGTTTAACACAATTATCTTTGTAAAACAACTCCCTTATATTAAACATGTTATATTTGTACATGTTTTGTACATGTTATATTAATCATATACATACTGAATAAATGTCTTGCATGCTAGAAATGATATAACTGCATAACTTAAAAACTCCCCCCTCATCGCGTCCTGGTGCACAATAACTGCGTTCGGTTCTGTACCCCAGTTTGGAAAACACTGCCATAGAGAATAGAGTGAAGTCTCTACAATGTCTCCGTAGTAACACGCTCAACAAGCCACATGATAAGATGTGCGGATTGACGGTCTCAGACGCGGAGGCAACTGAGATTCATCCTCCACCACCCGAATTGAGGCGAATCACTACTCCATCACGAGGACTTAAAGCACATTGGGAATTGGGCATTCCAAATATGGGAGAATAATCGCAAAAAATATATATATATATAAACTAGTCGACCTCGCTAATTACATGCATGCTAATTATAGGACTTCTGCAAAAAATATATTTAAAAAAAATGAAATAAACTAGTCAACCTCACTAATTATATGCACAGAAATTAAAGCAGTGGCATGAAAAATATAAAATTTTTAAATTATATGAAAATGTTTTTATAAATAAGCCGATCTCACTAATTATACGCACTTTAATAATAGCACTGCGGAATACAGTACACACATGAATACGGTAATCGTCAGTATTAGGACTGGGTAAAAATATTGATTTTCTGATGCATATCGGTCTTCAGTTGAATTGTCTCGATATCGATTCTTAAATCCCTAAAACGATCTTTTACTCTTTTTGCTCTTACAACCCTCTTCTTCAATGAGAGAAAATCAGTCACATTTGCAACCAAATTTCATGCTATTCAACTAAAAATGTCTATGGGTAGCCACTGGATGGTAAATGTTCTGATTTTACTCGCCAGTGATTGTGTAGTATATTGGTGAAGTATTCAGCAGCAAAATCCTTTCACTGCGTGTTGAGCGAAACATTTTGGCCTGACTTGTTCCATGTGTGTCCAAAGACGAGATCCATGCAACCCATTTGTTATTGAATAATGTCTTTTACCACCGTTATGTTTTAAATAATAATTTAAATCTCATCAATTTAATGTGGAGTGGTGGTGGCGTAGTGGCTAAAGCACAGGGCTGTTAATCAGAAGGTCGCCGAAGGTCGCTGGTTCGAACCCCATGGCCACCACCATTGTGCCCTTGAGCAATGGATTGTCCCTGTAATTGTGCACTGTAAGTCGCTTTGGATAAAAGCGTCTGCCAAATGCATAAATGTAAATGTAAATGTAATCAAGCATAGCACAGAAGCCAATCGAGTCCTTTCACGTTAAAATGCTCTCGTTTACAGACACTTTTTATACAAATTCAGTTAGTAAAGACAGTAGCGGTTTATAGCACGTTCCAAAAAAATCTATGTAAATACTTTTAAATTGTACAAATTATGCAACTAAACAACAAACATGTAAAAAAAATATAATATATGCAATATGATATCATAGTCATTGATAGAATACATGGATTTGTTCATTTTAATTAACAGCATTAGCTGGGAGAGAATTTCTTTCATATTTATAAGAAAAATAGAATTATAACCGAAGTATACCCAGATGAATCAATATCGAATCAAAATCGGAATTGAATCAAATTTATAGCTTGTGAATCTAAATCAAATCGGGAAATCTGTATCAATACCCAGCCCTAATCAGTGCCATGGTATATATCAAAGTAAGATGGTTTAAACATCTCACACCATCACTGTGCCATGGTACCACCACAGTACATTTTTGTATGGGCGAGTGGTCAAAAACTGTGTTTTTCCAGCATTAAACATAGGTAGAAAATACAGGAAACCTTGAGATACTGTACATGTACAGTACAATAACAAAAGATAGACAAAGCAACTGATGAAAGAATTAGCCTGCAATGACCTAATTATATTCTCAATTGTTCATGGTTTAATTACTGCTAGAAACAATGAGGTTTAAATCACTCATTCTGGCTCATATTTTTCTGTCTCTCTTTCTTTGTCTCTCTATCACTCTCTCTGCAGTCTGTGTTGTTGCTAGGTGCAGTGGCGTTGGTGTGTTTGGCATTGGACCTCCTCTTCCTCCTCTTCTACTCCTTCTGGTTGTGCTGCCGTCGCAGGAAGAGCCAGGACTCGCCCAATGCGGACTGCTGCTGCACCGCTTGGTGTGTGATCATTGCCACGCTCGTGTGCAGGTCTGTTATGCTTTTACAGTTTACACAACACAAAACATTTATCAACTCATTGTCTCCAACACAGACATAAATTAGCAATACACTCAAAAACGATGGTTTATTGTGCATTACGGTTTACTTGAACTAATGGCCTTTAACACAAATAAAACACAGTGTCTCCACAGTTAAACCAACTGGCAACATACAACATAGTGAACTGCTTATATAGATAGCTACTGTATCTTCTAATCTGTTCATGCAGAATGCATTCTTGCGTAACAAAAAAATAAATAAATAGATGCAGTGCAACGAATGCAACAGAATGCAGGTGTCTTAAAAATGTGAAGTGCTTTTAAATTAACAGTTTCTTACAAATGCAGCACTCATGCGTGAGACACTTAAAAAAATAGTAGGATGCTGAACAGTCAAATGCACATGATTACATACAAAAAAATTTGTTTAATTAAAAAGCAGACAGATGAAAAAACTGGTTCTGTGTGAACGGCACCTATGACTGCATCCTTACATAAATGTAAGCTAGTTGCTGTCTGATCTGAAATGATTTTCATAGGCAGGAAGTCTGTTAATGCTCACTCATGCGCAATACACAAATAGCATTCCTCACGAGAAACTTGACTAGTGCTCACAGTTGATTTCAATAAAATTTGTTAGAATGTTGTTAAGGTAATGGTGTGATACTTTAATAAGCTCAATCAGCATGCAAAACCTTTTATAAAGAAAAATTTAATAAGATTTGACATTTTTATCAATATTTTTGAGTACTGAATATAACGTATGCATGTTTTAAATCAACATTTACCTCAACTCAAGCCACCATACTGGATAAAAATTCCATTTGCAAAGGATATAATATGAGTCAGCATAATGTTTCTGACTACTGTTTGGAACAGTCATCGCTGTCTAGGTAGGCAGCTCTCGAGGGTTTGGAGCAGAGCCAATATGTCTTTTAAGTAAATTATTGGTGTTAAATGTCTGCATAGAGAGCCCTTTCCTTGGGAGTAGTTCATTCCAAACAATCTTTAGCCAAAAAACATAATTTATAGTCACCAAGAGGCAAACAAATTCAGAAACCACAACTAAAGAGCTCTGAAGTAATAGCAGTGATATCACTTTTAAAACATGTAACATTGAACAGAGCCCAGCATATAGCAGCTTATGAAACACCTAACCCCCGCTGATAAGTAGTGGCTATGATTCATATGAAATAGTTGGTGTGTGCTTCTCCTTGGACTAGTAGTTTCTCATCTCATCTGTATTTTTAGTAATAATCCCTCTCTGTATCTCAGTGAACAGATGAGAGCATCCCACAAACACACTGCTGTGCTCACGATGTTCATTAGTATGTGAGAGAAAATAAAGAGAGAGATGGTGTTAGGGGCGATTCACAACGAAAGTGGTTTTTCACTCCCTTGGTTGATACGCAAGTACGAGCTGAGTGCGTGCAGTACAAGCAGAGATGCTCAAGTGTTTTTTGTCTCTTATGTCCTTACTCTAAAAATAGCACTGAGAAATCTATGAATCTTTTTTCTTGTTACAATGAAACATCAAAATGAACCAATTCACAACAATTAATAAACTTCCTTGCACTGCAGAAAACATTCTAGGACAGGGTGCCCAATACGTCAATCGCGATCTACCAGTCGATCGCAAAGGCAATGCTGGTAGATCGCACGAAATTTAAATGTGCTTTAGTTAAATTTGAATAACATATATATATATATATATATATATATATATATATATATATATATATATATATATATATATATAATGTCTTTCCTTCTTTTAGTTTCTGTCTGACTTGCACTTGACGAGTACATTTTGACCAGATGAGATTTTTGTTTATTCAGTTGCCATGACAACTAGGTTCGGGCCTTCCAAGGGCTTATGAGAACAGAGCCCGAAATTGCGAAGCTAACAGTGTTTGAGACTAGCTACCAGCAGCTACTGTCTGATTCCATTGCAAATCATCAGAATAAGGTAAATGCCCTGGCTATTGTAATCTATTGTGCTGTAGGTGTTTTGCCTTTAGTGTTAAAACTGAATGATATCAACATTGAACATTATTACATATATATATATTTTTATTAATTACAAGATTAATTCCATGTAGGGATACATACAGTAGTCCCAACAAGCATTTAAAAAAATGAAACTGTGTTTTTTTTAGTTGGTAGATCTTATTGAGTTGGCCATTTAAAAGTAGATCATCATGCAAAAAAGTGTGGGCACCCCTGTTCTAGGAGATTATGCTTGACTCGTGCGTCTATGTGCGCACTCAATAAACTCGATGCAGCAGCTCAGTTGCATGGTATTGGGACATTTTATCGAGAACGAATACATGGGCAAAGTATCTAACCCGAACCCAAACTTCTGAACTCTTCCAATGGGTAAAGCGGGTTGCAACTGAAGGGAACGTACTAGTGGAGACAAATGCGCTGTGAAATGTGGCTGTGTATGATAGCAACACCCAGTGTTCAGAATATGAATTTCATATAATTACACAATAGTGGGCCATATAAACAGCCTGATGTTTTTGCGTGTCTTCTGAAGTGATTTGATAGGTTTATGTAACCTTTTTAACTTTAAATCGGTGCTTCCATCCAGGGCTCTGATGCTGTTTGAAATGGCCGTATTCTCAAGTGAACTCGCTGAAGCACTTACGTCACGCTTCGTGTCAGCTGCTGGCAGGAAGCACTTTTTAAAAGTTAATAACATTTTAATTATCGATTTATTTTTTATAAAAATCTATTTCATCCATTATAAGGATCTGACAGAGCTTTATCTTCTTTTAAAAATCTTCATTTGTGTTCTGCTGAAGAAAGACAGTCATACACATCTGGAATGGCATCAGGGTAAGTAAATAATAAGATAATTAACATTTTTGGGTGAACTATTCCTTTAATTACAAAAAATATGTGATTAATCACGATTAAAAAGTAAATGAATAAAAATACTTCAGACACCTCTCTGCTTTAATCGTTGCAATGTGTCTAGTGTTCCCTATGTGTCACTCACTCGACGTTGTATCGATGAGTTGACACTAGGGGTCACCCTTGGGAGCCCAGACATCTCTAATCTTTGAGAAAAGGCCAATGGGAATTAGCATGTGGGATTTGCATGCCACTCCCCCAGACATACGGGTATATAAGGAGTGTTGCTTGCAAACACACACTCAGATTTCTTCTTCGGAGCCGAGCAGACACATTCACTGAGCTGAATCCTTCCTGCCGTTCCATTCATCTCTCCTCTGCTGAAAGCTGATGGACACGGCGTTTCCGTCTTGCACGCCATGGCTCTCTTGCAGGTGCACCAAGCCAAGGCACTAAGAGAACTACATGAGGGTAGTCCTGACCCGGGACTATTGCAGGAACTGTGCCCGGCAACCGACTTCGCCCTCCGAGCGACGAAGGTCATGGCGCGCGCTCTCGGGCAGGCGATGTCCACCCTGGTGGTCCAGGAACGCCACCTTTGGCTCAACCTTGTCGAGTCACGAGAGGCAGACAAGGTTCGCTTCCTTGACGCCCACATCTCCCAAGTTGGGCTGTTTGGCGACACCATTAGAGACTTCGCCCAGCAGTTCTCAATGGTAAGAAAGCAGATGGAGGCCATACAGCATATCCTGCCCGGTGGAGCCACAGACCCCGCACTCCATCTACTTGTCGTCCTGCGGTGGCAACACCAGCTCAGCCACAGCCCGCCCCCCAGGGCATGCCTCAGCGTGGAGCTACCCGCAGGCCCCCGAAGCCACCCGCCTCACGGCCAGCCGCCAAGAACCCCACAAAGGCTTCAAAGCACCCCTGAGACAGGCAGCCTTGGGACTCAACGGCAATTATGCGTTACCCCCTAGCCTACTTGCATAGATGTTGTGCAAGGTTAGGGAGGACGAGGAGCAGATCCTCTTAATGGCCCCTTACTGGCCCTCCCGGACTTGGTTCTCGGACCTCAAGCTCCTCGTGACAGGTTTAAACCTTTTATGAAGAGCCTACACATATTTCTTCACTTTAAACCTACACATATTTCTTCATTGTAAACAATAGGTCATAGATTTACCTTTATAGTTACTTTTATTAACATTACCAAACATTATTACATTAGATAATGCTTAAAAGATTATTAAAACTTCAGCTCTGACAATATCTGCCATTGAAATCTGCTGCTCCAAAAAACCTGGAAGTGCTGTTGCTTGTGGTGTGATGTCAGTGTAATTTAATCTATTTGAATGCTAATGGATAGTTTCCTCTAGCTATTATAGATCTCCTAGCTAATTTTACCAGTATAAGCACCTAACAGAATTGCTAAAATAATTTTGTTGACTGTTTTCCAATGTTTGGATTAATTGGTAGAGTTAATGTTGCTATGAATGTCCGTTCAGACAACTGGCGCATTGAAACATTGAAAGTGCTGCAGGGTAACAGTGTTCACATTTTTCAGAGAAATTGACTTATTATAGTTGGCTCTGCATATTAGGCTTGCAAAAATCAGACAGAGCAGCATTAAATATAGCAAGAGGTCAGTGCAGGCTAGCAGCTATTTCACAGTGACCCCTGAACACAGAGATTAAGTGGTTTAATCAAGTGTCTGCATTAGAGGATAGAGTGATGTCAGCTGAATAAAAACCATCTGCTCTTTTATGTTTAGTGATCTTGACATGGACATGGGTGGATTCATTTTCAAATTGTAGTTGTTTGTAAAGCCTTGTGGAAATACTGTGTTTATTAGGGCTGGGTATTGATAGCCACCTCACGATACGATATGTATTGCGATACATCACGATATCATGATTCAATTTCGCTTTTAATTTCAATTAATTTGGGTACAGTACAGTTTTAATGTACATTTTGCTTGCATACAGTATGAAAGAAATTCTCTTTTAGCTAATGCTGTTATTCATTATACAGGGGACCTTCTGCAGACTATTTTATCATTAGCTTTTCATAATTTTGGTGACATTTTAGCTTTTTCTTTCTATTTTTTTTTTCTCCCCAATTTGGAATGCCCATTTCCCAATGCGCTCTAAGTCCTCGTGGTGGCTTAGTGACTCGCCTCAATCCGAGTGTTGGAGAACGAATGTCAGTTGCCTCTGCGTCTGAGACCGTCAATCAGCGCGTCTTTTCATGTGGCTTGTTAAGTGCGTTACCATGGAGACATAGCGCGTGTGGAGGCTTCACGCCATTCTCCGCGTTATCCATGCACAACTCATCACCACCGAGAGCGAACCACACTATAGTGACCACAAAGAGGTTACCCCATGTGACTCTACCCTCCCTAGCAACCGGGCCAATTTGGTTGCTCAGGAGACCTGGCTGGAGTCACTTAGCACGCCCTGGATTCAAACCTGTGACTCCAGGGGTGGTAGTCAGAATTTTTGTTCGTGACATTTTAGCTTTTTTTTTAAATATAGTCCATGTATTACATCAATAAATATGGTGTATTGAAATTGCATATGTTATAATGTATATATGCAGTATATTGTAACATGTTTGTTGTTTACATGACTAATTTGTACTATTTTCAAGTATTTACTTAGATATGTAGTACAAGTGCTAAAATGGTACTGTCTCTTTAAGACCAGCGGAACAGACTTTGACAGTAGTGTTTGTTTGGCCGAATGGCTTCTTTAAAGCATTCATGCTATGTTTGATTAGAATTAAATGTTTCTTTTGTTGTATTTGATAAATAACTGATTGTAGAGAACAGAAAGGATATAAAAAGAGACATTATTAAACAACAAATGGTTTGCTTGGGTCTGGTCTTTGGACTCTGACATGACACAGAAAGAGTAAAAAAAAAAATTGTCTCAGCACGCAGTGAAAAGATCTTGGTGCTGAATTTCTATGCCACTACACCACTCAAACACTGGTGAGTGAAATCTAAAAAATTACCATCCAGTGGCTAATCAAAGACATTCTTTGTAGCAAATGGGAAGTATTTACACACAACTAATTGTTGGGATTGCAGATATAAAGAAAGAGCTAACTTGGCATTTTAAGAATCAACATTGGGATCGTACAAATGAAGATTAAGTAGAAAATCTATATTTTTGTATTACAGTAGTGCCAGAGGGAAAGATCAACACATTTGAATTGAGTTTAGTTGGTGCTTGTCAATAATTCGACAGAATTGGGTCAATTTCAGGGTACATGAACATTTGGAAGATCATGTTGATTTAGCAGATCATGTAAAATCAACATGGTGGCCACCAAGAGGGGAGCCCACCCTTATGTAGAATGAAAAGTAACTGACATGACAAGAGTTTTCATTTCATGTGAGTGTACGTAGTTCTTAAAAAATGTGTCAAACGTAGTAATGATTTCTAAAGGGGTAAGACTTTTTCGCCATAATTTTGATAACCAGTCATTCATTATTGTTCTATTTGCCTTTGGATTCCTCTCTGCTTGCTTTGTCCTCTGTTCTGATATTTTTCTGGGCTCTCCTCCCATTTGCCCCCCACATGGGCTCTTCGAAAATCTCCTCCCATATATTTTCTTCTGATCACCCCTTTCTCCCCTCCCTCCCTCCCTCATTAGCACACGTCTGTCCTATATCTGCGCTTCACGCTTTGCCAGTCTTGCTGTGATTGACAATCAAAGAGATTATTTCCTTTAGAGAAAGAAGGATGCAGAAGAACCAGAGAAAAGGACGATTGATTGAGAGAGTCAGATAAAGTTTTTAGGTGATTAGAGATAGATACAATACAGTTTAGACTGATGATTCCACAGCAGAGATGTCATGCTGAAATGATGGCTCAGATGAAACACATTGTGTTTCATGCATCATTAAGCACAAAAAAAAAGTGCACACATGCACTATTACTCACAAAGGCATATGTTCATGGGGTGACCTAAAACCCTACAGCACTAAAACCATAATCTCCCTAAAGAGTTTTGTATCTTTGAGCTTTAGTAACTCAGTGTATGTGTGTTTTAGCTGAGATTTACCACAAGGGTTGCGAACAAAGACACAATTCCATTTTAATGAATATACTGGAACTGACCACGTTTACATGCACATAAGAAAACGGTTTATCCAAGGTTTTCCGAAACGTCATGTAAACAAGAACGGCGATTTCCTTGTGCCGTTTAAGCAATAAGAGAAAGCGGTTTAACACACCCAGGTTTCTCCTCAAGAACAAGGCTTAATGTGGCCATGTAAACACATAAGTGGCGTTCTTACAGGTTTTTGATGAGTGTACATGTGCATGAACAGACCAAATAACAAACATCATAGGATGGAGCTCAACAACAAGTCAACACAGTGGAAAGTATTCAACATTTTTGGGAGTGCAGTGAGAAAAGCATGTACACTATAAACTATACCCATTTATATACATCAATGTAAAATATCGACTGTCTCTCACCTTCATGTATATATGCGCTCATACATTGGGGGAATCCCAGAGTTTTATGTAAGAGGGAAACCCCACTATTGCAGCACAATTCTGCTGCAGGTAGTGATAGAAAGTTAAGCAAACAAACACAGCAACAAATCTGGAATATCTGGAAATAAAGCAAAGTAATGGGGCATAAAATAGTGAAGTCTTCCTAGGATACCATGCTTGTTATTTACATAAGCATCACAGGGAAATTATGCTGCTGTGAAGGCTGCTTACTGACCGAGCCGCGTATACATTAGTAAAGCGTATGCCGCTTAAACAGTGGATGCAAACGGAATGCTGCTTTCTCGCAATACGCCCCTTTTTGCAATAAGCCGCATTCTGGTGTCCAATTAAATGTAGTCACTGTTTCCTATACACTTAAAATGTTTATATGTACTACAGGTAAATTTAGAAAATTTTCAGAGTACACTAGCATATAGATGACCTCAGAGATTATAGACATTGACTAATTGACACATAATTCCAATTTAGATTTCATGGGGTCTTAAATGAACCAATATTGTTAGTTGTTTCACCCAAAAATAAAACGTATGGTAAAATGTAACCCCCCCTCCCTCATGTCGTTACAACGTCGTATTGCTTTTTTTCTTTCGAACACAAGAAATTTTGAAAAATGCTGAGACTGCTCTTTTTTTCCATAGAATGAAAGTAAATGGTGACTGAATCTAACATTCTGCCTAACATCTCTTTTTGTGTTCCATGGAAGAAACAAAGTCCCAAATATGGGTTTTGGGCAAAATGAGGATGAGTAAATAATTACAGAATTAAAATTTTTGGGTGAATTAGAATCAGAATATTTAAATTCCTTTAATTCAATTCCATTTCACTTTGAATCATGATTCAGATCAGCAAAACACACATAAAAGCTTTACACTGTCAAGATCAAACACATGTGATTAATCTAAACACCTGTTTAGTTCTTCATATCTTATCTTGATTATTCCTGCATGGAATTAAAAAAGCTTAAGGTAAAATCTTAAACATATCTTTATGCTTAACCCTATCCAGTTTTGCTTTTCCGATAAATGTATCTTGTTTTAAGCATGTTTTCATTTTACTGAAGAAAAGACAAAGATACTTATTACTAGGATTTTTGCACTGGTTTGTCCTGGGCTAAAATGTCATTCTTTTCTGTAATACACATTTTTTCTTTCTCTGTATCAGTATGGCTTCTTTCACCGCCCTCAGTTAAGTTTTTTTCCCTCTCTCCTAGGCGCTGCCCCCTTGGTGCCTTGGAAATGTTGCCATAGCAACAGAATCAGATTTTGAACATTGAAGCTTAGAGATGAATAATGCACTGCAGCTCTCTTCGTGTGTGTGTGTGTGTGTGTGTGTGTGTGTGCGTGCGTGTGTGCGCGCGTGCCATTGCCGCATCTAGTCGTCATTGAATCGTTCTTATTTAACCCTGCTAGATTCTTCTTGTATCTTTGGATCTTTGTGTGCCTGTGTCTGCTGTTTACTTATTGCTAAATATTGCAACCTTTGAGCGAGTACTTTCATATTTGTCTATTGCTATCACTTTGGCTCAGCAATTGACCCATCAAGCCAGAATCGATTCATTTTAAAGCAATAAGGACTCAAACTCATACAAGGACTCATACAAATAATGGCTTGTTTTCCACTATGATTGTTCACTTGAGTTTATCTTGTTAATGGTTGATTGTCTGAGGCTATTTGCCTTGACTTCTTACATTTATGTCCATAAGCGACCCATATATGTCATCAGTTTCTAAAAGAGCCCTAATTTACACAAAAACGTCAATGTTGTGTTACCTGTATGTGCACATAACAACAACAAATGTATATTTATGAAACAGCCTTCTTTTTCTCTGATCTGACTTTTCATTCTGGGGTACACTAACAAAAGGTACCATTGTACTACCATGTTTTTGGACATTTAACATTGTAGTACCATGGTATTCTTTGAAGCACTTTGTAATTCCAAACAAATACCATGGTACATTAATGTGGTAATCTTTTAGAACTACAGCCATTAAAGAATATAAAATATAAAAATATTACCATATAGTACCATCACTGTACCACTTATAAAACACACTAATCAAAAGGTGACCCATATAATGAGTACATATTTTTATTGTCATTTTACTTTAATAACCAGTTTGGATAGATGTATGCCCACTCACACGATCTGACAGATAAACCCACTAGCAAGTGATTGTGGTCAGTGCTGTCAGAGAGAGGGTTTATGGGTAAGAGTAGGAAAACCTCTCTCTGAATTCCACGTGACTCCTGACTTTAACAAAGAATGACAGCCTGACCCCTCTCTCTCTCTCTCTCTCTCTCTCTCTCTCTGTCTGTCTTACACACTCTTAAGCTTATAAGAGCTCTCCTGCCTAAATCCTCTTGTATTTGAGTGACAGAAGCAAATTGTAACACATGCAGAAAAATGTGCACACCACATCAGATAAATCATATCTCTCGCAATAAAATTGCCCTGAGATTAATGTACCTCAAGTAAATGCTTCTTTGTGTTACATTACTACCTTAATTTGCCCATATACATAAAGTATTACTGTAATTCCATATGTTACTTTATCATCTGACATTAAATCAGTAGCATCAACATGCAGGGCAAGTTACATACCAAAGTTTAATACTTAGGGTTTTGCCTTTTGAACAACTCCTAAATTTGAGCAATAATAAGAGTGATGATTACCTTAACAATGTTAATTTAAGAACAGTCAGTAGGTCTGCAACATTACATAAAACCAAATGTGTGTGTGTGTGTGTGTGTGTGTGTGATTCCTTCAAAATTTTCTTTTCACCTAAGGGCCCTTTTCAATATTTGTCCAGAAGTATGGGTTGTACATTCTGATTTGTGCGTTTGGAACAGTGGTAAGGTTAACGATGCTGGAGAGCTCCTCATTAATGCAGTCAGTTCTGCAGAAAAATTGACTTTTATGCCTCCTGAGGCTAGAGATGAAGGTGGACAGGCTTTGGAAAACCAGCAGGTCCCTGTATCATTTCAATCTTTCAGGGTCACTTACTGGTGATGATTAAATAGTCACCTGCAAATTTACTTTTTAAAACAGAGATATTTCATGGGTTTCATCCTCTAAAAAAATTCTGTCATCATTTACATGTCATTCCAAACACGTATGACTTTATTTTGATTGTGAAACAGAAAGGAGATGTTAAGCAGAATGCTAACTTCAGTCACCATTCACTTTCCTGGTTTTGAAATAAGATGAAGTGGAAGTGATGCAAACATTCTGCATAACATATTCTCTTTGTGTTCCACAGATGAAAGAAAAGTCCTATGGGTTTTGAACAACAGGAGGGCGGTTGAAAAAGGACTGAGTTTTCTTTCATGGGTGTACTATCCCTTTAAATTACATTTATTGGATTGCTGTAGGCATATAGCCTAGTGCAAGAAGTTTCTTGTGCCACGTTTCTATGTTCCAATGTCATTATAAAAGCAAAATTTAGTTGGTTTAACAAAGTTCAGTTTTGCTAACCTGGTCATTTTCAGTGTCTTCTTGAGGTCTATATTCAAGAATCAGGAATCAAAATAAAAACATTGCCTATGTAAGAGTGTTCTATTATAGCCTACAGTATAGAAAACAGTCTGTCACAATCACAAGAATTCATTCCCATCTTTGATCACTCTCCCGCAGTGCTGGCATTGCAGTCGGTTTCTATGGAAATGGCGAAACATGCGATGGTGTGACACGACTGACATATTCCTTGCGCCATGCTAACCAAACAGTGGCAGGCATCGACAAACTGGTGAGTCATTCTGCTTTCTGTTTGTTCTGTGTTGGGGACATCTTGCTCAAGTATTCAAAAGACTAGAAAAACACTATAATGCTCTTCTGCTGCTAGTCATAAACTCTTAACCACCCATTCCAAGTCTCTTAAACCACTGCTAGCTTTTTACGTTACTAAACAAACACTGTTTTTTGTTTAATTTGTCCTTCTACACCTTTTCAACCCACTTTGTTAAGGGAATAATTCACCTAAAAGGACATTTATTGACCTTCATTCATAGTTCCAACTCCATATAACTTTGTTCCTTCCATGGAACAAAAATGTAGCAATTCTGAAGACTCTCCGGACCACTTTTATGGTGCTTTCCATCCTTTTTGAGGCTTAAAAAGCTTCAGTCCCCATTGATTGTATTACGTAGAAATGAGCGACCTGCACAGTCTTCAGAATTTCTTCTTTTGCGTACCACTGGAAAAAGATAACTCTCTTCTTCACTACCTGTATTAAGATAAACACTCCTGTTAAATGCTGGTGTGTTCATAAGGTGGGGGTTTAATTTATTTGTTCTCTGGCCAGCAATTCTTGTAGGAAATAATTGTGTATCAAATCGCAGTGACCTACTGTAGAGTATGCAAACTATTACAGTAAAATTATAAGTTAATACAAAGGAATTTTAATACTTTTCCACAACCAGGTTCCACTCGATGTTGGTCTCAATAAAGCTCATTTGTTATCTTTGGAGTGCGGGGTTTTGGAAAGAATGGACATGGCTAATCCAATGTCTGAAATCGCTTACAGCACCTTTAATGTTGGTTTATAAAAATTTAATTATTCATTGTAAGTTAAGTTTAGTTCATAATGCATTAACTAATGTTAATATATCCAACTTTTAATTTAAAAAATGTATTAGTATATGTTGAAATTAGCATTAAAGAAATATTCCAGGCTCAATACATCAATAATAGCCAGCATTTGTTGCCACAATCTTGATTACCACAAATGTTTTTAGACTTTTTCAACAAAAAATGCAAAAATCTGGGTTATGGCGAGGCACTTACAATGGAATTTGTCAGTGATTGTCCATATCAGTTTGATTCAAGGGTCAAAATGTAAATATAAATGTAACTGATGTATGAAGCCCAAAACATTTGTGTATGTGTGTTCGCAGGTATCAGAAAGCACCAGCAGTCTGAATGAAACCCTGCAGGAAGGTTTGGTGCAACTGGAGACTGTGTACTCCAAACATACAGACTACCTGTCCATTGTCCAGAAACTACAGGGACAGCTTGACGAACTGATCAATCTGATGGTGGAAGTGCCTTTCTGGAGCAGTACAGATCTGTCACTAGATCACCTGGCATCTATCACTGAGCAGTATGACTGGTACAGGTAACTACAAAGAGTAACTTGATTTAGTACCATGGATCTGATTATGTAAAAACAAGATTAGTTGTGAGGGAGATTCATTTAACTTTTGGCCATCATAGCTTGAAGACCCGTCTAGATGCAAAAGTAATACTCCAGTTAGTGGTGGTTTCTAAATTAGTTTTTAGAAACCTGTCATCATTTATTCACCCTCAAATTGTTCCAAACCTGTTTGATTTTCTTTCTTCCATGGTATACACAATGAGATGTTAGACAGCATGACAGCCCGAGCCACCATTTACATTCATTGTTTGGAAAAGAGATATAAAGAGTAATTGTAAAATATGTGTATGTGTGTTTTGTAGGTGGCTGGGATATCTGGGCCTTCTGCTCTTCGATGTGGTAATCTGCTTGCTCGTTTTGGCTGGTCTCATACGCAACTCTAGAAGCATCTTAATCAGGTGAGCACAAGAACATTTCAGAGATTTTCTTGAACATATGTTACGTTATTAGTTAAAGCTGGTGTTTAATTTCTGCGACACTAGTGCCGCCAAATGTAATTGGAAAAATATACTGATTTTAGAAAACACATCTGCCATTGGTCAAACATAAAGATATTCCTGTCCCAAATTCATGCCATCGGTTGAGCCAATGCTGCTGTGTTGGGCTGACCAGACTGCTCAAACAAACAGAGCAATGTTTGAACGTGAGGCACAGAGATTACATTTTTGGGGGAAATCAACATACAAATAGTGTAGGCTTGGGACTGATGCCTTTTTCACCCATCATGCTACTTTAATTCACCAAAGTGGTATTCTGCTGATCACAAAGTATAGTCAGGACATTACTGATGTAAAAAACAGCACCATCACTATTTGAAAAAAAGTCATTTTTGATAAAATCTAGGCAGGCCCCATTTCCTTGTTAAATTACTAATTTGGTACTAGAAAATCACTTTCCATTATATCAAACACTGCTGAAAGCTTTTTGGCTTGTTAAATGAAGCTTAACATTGCCTTTGTGTTTGTTCTTTAGTTGCCACATTATGCAATAGACTGGCATGTCTTATGGTCAATATTAGGTAAAAAATGGCAAAAAAGAAACAGATTTCTCTAGAAACTCATCAGTCAATCATTGTTTTGAGGAATGAAGGATATGCAATGCTTGAAATTGCCCCCCCAAAAAAACCTGACGATTTCATACAAAGGTTAACACTACAGTCTTCAAAGTCAAAGGACAACTGGCTCTAACAAGGACAGAAAGAGATGTGGAAGGATAGATGTACAGATAAACAAGAGCATAAGTACATCAGAGTCTCTAGTTTGAGAAATAGATGCCTCACATGTCCTCAGTTGGCAGCTTCATTGAATTCTACTCGCTTAACACCAGTTTCATGTACAACAGTAAAGAGAAGACTCAGAGGTGAAGGCCTTATTGAAAAAGAGTGTTATGGATCTTTGTGGGATCAGCTAGACTGTAAGGTGTTAGAATTGCCCAACAAGACTACATGTGCTACAGGCACCATGGGGTGAAATGTTACCGGAGTATCTGTACAATCTGATTGCTAGAATGCCAAGGATCTGCAAAGCTGTCATTGCTGCATTTGGAGGATTTTTTTGATGAGAACTCTTTGAAGTAGTTTAAGAAGTTCTGAATAATGTTTTTTTTTTTTTTTTAAATTGTAATAGTAATTTTTCACAATATGAATGCACTGACTATACATTGTGATCAGTTGAATGCCACTTTGGTGAATTAAAGTACCAATTTCTTTTCATAAGAGCAAAATCTGTACATTATTCCAAACTTTTGGCTGCCAGTGTATATTGGCATTTTTTCAGATATAAATAGGGCTGTTCATTTGCACAATAGTCTTTGACTTTTCAAACATATTTCTCTACACAACTTTGGTCAAGTTTGAGCGGCAGGGTAAATGAAAAGGGGGTCACACACTTGATGCGTCTGGCATGATCTAAATTTCAAAACAATTATTTTCTATGAAGGCACATAAACAACGTGGACTCACGTCTGCAGAGGCTACTCAAAAATCTGCATCACCACGGAGGGCAACTCGCATCGTTTTCCTAAAATTCGACCTAAATCATTATCAAAGGACAAAGATTATTTACTCTAGCCATCACTGGATGATATATTATGTATATGTATCTTTCATATAGCCTACACAATGTCTTTTCAGTTATGTCTTTTGTGGTTTGACAGCTTATGCCACTTTGCAATTTGTAACGTATCCAACACACTATTATTTGTCTCTGACTACCACGTTAACTTAATTTCAAAGTATTATCAAAGACAGTTACATGTATTCATTTAGCAGACACTTTTATCCAAAGGGACTTTCAAATGAGGAATACAGCAAAAGCGATTCATCCTAATGAGGCAATAATAAAAGCCAATGAAATAACACCAGAATGCCACTTCTCATGCTTCTTGATATACAAGCTTGGTGAGATATCCTTGCTAATGAAAGGTATTTTTCACACTCCCAAATCTCTCAATCCTGGTGCATTGCAGGACTTGCCGCAGGATAAAAACCTCTACCTGAGTTTAAAATTTCAAACTTAAACTGTTATGTGAAAATGGCTATTTTTAGCCTGTAACTATGCAAAATTCAGATCCATTCTCAGAAAGGCTTTAGAAATGGAGAGAGAGAGAGAGAGAGAGAGAGCGAGAGCGCGAGCGCAAGCACGAATCAGCTAAAGGAGTTGGCAGAGGAAAAGAAAAGGATTGGGGCAAAATTAAATCTGTTTTATTCTACAAGGGATGGTGAATATCTCCTTTTGATTCACTCTGACTCACATTCTAACTCCTTTTACAGTTAGACACATATTCTTCATACATTTATATGTTTGTGTTTATATTAGTTGTCGGCGCATATGTGTGCATGTGTATCTAGAAGCCCATTTGGTCAGTGGGAGGTGGTTTGTAACTCCAAAGATGTTTACTAACTGGGTTACTCACCATGAGCAGGCCTAAACAAGTGTGAAAGAAGCCATCCTAAAAATATATCCATCAACGACACAGAAACATGTAGAACTCCACAGGGAAGCATGTCATTAAGCGTTCCTATCAATCTCACTTTCAGCTGTTTGAAAAACCGGGATGTAAATCTAGCTTAAAAATCGCTCAAGGGTTACTGTACATAGGCTTTAAAAGATACATTTTTTTTTTACTTGACAACCACTTAAACATTACGGCAGCCACTTTAGAATTCAGATCAATGCCTTTGACACAGAAGTTTTTTCATATTGTTTATATTAATGACTTTATAGTCTCTAAAACAAATTCAGACCTCCCAGAAGAAAATGTTATTGCTCAGAGATCACTATAATTATACTAATAATACTATTACAATTATAAAAATGTATAAATGTATTGTTTAATAATAATATTAACAATTATATTTTTTAACTATTGTTATTAATATTACATTTAGAAATATAAGATTTTTGTATTTCTGTCCTCCAGTGTTTGTTTGCTGGGTGTGCTGACATTGATTATTAGCTGGGCTTCACTTGGATTGGAGTTCTTTGTTGCTGTGGTGAGTCACTTCAATAATAAAACACCTCTTCTTTTTGACACTGAAAGTACAGCAATTTAATCCTAAAATAAATTCACAGACAACCTTGCTACAAAAAGCTACAGCATACAGAAATAAGACCAGTCTCAGCTAAAGCTCAGCATACTCTGAAGTTTGCGTGCAGGTCTGTCTCATTTGTTGTTTTCTTCCTCAGACTGCCAGTGATTTCTGTGTTGCCCCTGACTCCTACATCACCAAAGTGACAAGTGGGAATGCTGTTATTAACCAAGGTGTGCTTTCTCAAATTCAAACCACAAATAGATTGAACAGCTACTGTTCATTTCAATGTGTAATTATCTTAATATTTGCATTTTACCTGAATGTTCCAGTTTCAAAACACATTAAGCTCAATCGACATCATTTGTGGCATAAGGTTTATTACCACACAAATAATTTGGACTCATCCCTTGTTTATCCCTTTAAGCTCTGAGGGTGTATTTTTTTTATTTCCTGTTTCAGTGGCATACACAAAATTAAGCTAAAAAATCTAAACAATACAAAAAAACAAGAAGGGTCAAGTATTTGGTATCATACTTTTTTATATATAGATTATGATAAATTCTATGACTGTCAGCCTAAGAAACTGCTGAAAAATCTTATTCTTATTTTTCTGATTTTACATTATTTATCTCTGGGCGTAAGATGGCTCTGAAAAACTGCCTTTGTTTTCAGTCATGTGAACTGTAACTGAGTAAAACTTTGTGTTGATTCAACAAAGCAATCGAAAGTTATAGCATTACAAAAATAATTTAGCCTAGTGTACAAAAATGTCTCCTAGAGTCCAAAAGCCTCTCCAAACAAAGAAAATATTATAATTGTACATAATAACTAATTACACATGCAAACAGAAAAACAGCACTGTCCCCTCACAGCAAGAAGGTCCCCGGTTCGAGTTCTGGCTCACCCAGGGCCTTTGCATGTTCTCCCTGTGTTCATGTGGGTTTCCTCTGGGTTTCCCCCACAGTCCAAAAACATGCAGGTCAAGTAAATTGGAAACTCGAAGTTGCCCGTAGGTGTGAGTGAGAGTGTGAATATGTTTATCTGTGTGTGTTTGCCCTGTGGCCACCTGTCCAGGGAGTTTCCCTGCCTTTGGCCCAAGACAGCTGGGATAAGCACTACCCTTGACCCTACAGAGGTCAAGTGACTGTAGAAGATGGATGGATGAATGGATCTTGTACTTGTACACATTTGTAAGAACATATGTAACAGTCACCAATCACATGTCTCTCTGCACAAATATGGATGACTTTTTACACCAATCTGAACTCAATCCGATTGGTTTACCATTCCATTAAGTCATAATTTCCATAATTTCCGATGACGTCATCTGATCCAGGAAATCGAACGTGTTTTCAGCCATATTGCAAGATGCCAGATAACCAGATGCTATATGCACATTGTGCTTTGTGTCAATTATCTAACGATCTATTCATCTGATTACTTTGTGTGTGGGCTCGTTTTTAAGATAATTGCCTCCTCTAAGTAATGGTATGTTCATAATATTTAATAATGGTAACATAATATATATGTTCTGTTTAATTTTCGTGAAGTTAAAAGCAAAAATGCAGCATATGAGCAACACCTGTTCACATGAAACATACAGTAAATGTCAAAGACATATATTTAGCTATTACTCGCTATATTTTTGTCTGTGAGTTAAACAAATAGGCTGGTTGTATTCTACTCTTAAGAGTTTTTAACAACATATGACACATTGCTATTTGATGAGTTTGGTGTTTTTACTGATTAATATGTACATTGCAAATCTTTTCATAAATTATACAAATTAAACACTTCTGATTTGTCTGCAAATTTCAAATCACTTGTTAATTTTTTGTCATAATGCCTACATGCATTGTAAAGTGGAGCATCTATGCTTTCAAACGATACCTATTATGTGTTGGTCAATATTTTGAAGGAAAAAAAAAATTATTCTTGTAGGCCTGACGTCGGCAGCTTAAATTATTATTTAAAAAGAAAGCAACAATTGCAGTTACAGGAAGGCCCTTACAATGGAAGTGAATGGGGCCAGTTATTAAACATGTAAATACACACAGTTGCAAAAGTATAGCCACAAGACGCAAACATTTTACGTGTTTTTATAAAATCGCTTACCTTATTTGTGTAAAGTTATATCCAATATTACAACTTCGTTATCATGATGACGCAACACTGGTAAACCCTGTAATGTGGTAAATGATGTAACGCTGGTAAATCCCTGTTAATAACACTATAATCATATGTATCAAGTTATGAACTCAATATTCCCCCAAAAAAGTGCATGCTCACACACACTAATTCATTCACTTAAACTGTTCTAGATCATTGCTATGCAGAGGAGGCTTTCTTAAAGGGTGTTTGTGTACAAAGCAGGTTTTGTGTCCTGCTCTCAGTCTTTGGCTTCTCTGGACAGACCTGAATGCCATTGCTAATTAGTTCCCACAGGGAATAGGATTCATGACCCTTTCAGCCCTTACACAACACAAACACTCATTTACACTAACATGTAATATTATTCAAAAATTTTAGAAAAAAGGTGTATATAGAAAAACAATGGAAAAAATCACAGACGGAGACAAAAAATGTGTTTGGTGTTAACGGCTCTCAAGGCTGTCAGCACTGTAGACTGTAACACTTCTGGGAATCGGCCAATCAGGCACAGTTGTCAGCTGATATCCATGAAATGGCAAACAATTTGCTTTTTTTTGTTTTTTATTTTCTCCCCTTTTCTCCCCAATTTGGAATGCCCAATTCCCAATGCACTCTAAGTCCTCGTGGTGGCGTAGTGACTGGCCTCAATCCGGATAACAAAGGCCGAATGACAGTTGCCTCCGCGCCTGAGACCGTCAATCCATGCATCTTATCGCGTGGCTTGTTAAGCATGTTACCGCGGAGACCTAGCGGGTGTGGAGTCTTCACGCTATTCTTTGCGGCATCCACGCACAACTCACCACGTGCCCCACCGAGAGCGAGAACCACATTATAGCAACCACAAGGAGGTTACCCCAAAGTGACTCTAGCAACCGAGCCAATTGGTTGCTTAGGAAACCTGACTGGAGTCACTCAGCACACCTGGATTCGAACTTGAGACTCCAGTTGTGGAAGTCAACGTCTTTACTTGCTGAGCTACCCAGGCCCCCCAAAATATTGGCTGATTAATTGGTCTTTCTGATACATCGGTCAATCACTAGTCTGTAATTCATGCATTTCTTTTATTCTTCCCCACAAACTAGCAGAATGAATAGTTCTTACAGTGACATTTCATAATTCATATATTTTACATACATCCTAACCCCTTTCTCTTTTAATAACTTAATTTGAAACCTGATGGACACTTTTCTAATATCACTCACTCTATCTATCCTCTCCTGCTATGAGTGTGATGGTTCAGAGCTTTAGTTTAATTAATCATTACATCTCGCCTGAGGTCATTCCCACTGCTGCCTCTTATTCTTGCTCTCTCTCTCTCTCTCCTTTCTCTTTTTCTTGCACATGAACACAGTTATAGCAGTCTCACTCTCTTTCACACACACTCACATACAGATATACTCACACTCATACATACACATGATGCTGGTTGGCATTGTCTGTAGTTTTAGCCAGCTGGCTTAGAAAATAATGAACTAGAGGGTCACAGTGACTATCAGTGCGAGATGCGGATGTACTGTTTTCAGTGTTTACAACACATCAACTGTCATCTGAAACCCAGTACTCCTCAATGTTTTGTTAATTTGCATTGGTTGTAGGGGTGTAACGGTTCACTCATCTCATTAATCGTTTTGGTTCACGATACTGAACTCACGGTTCGGTTCACGATTCTTTAAACTAAGCTTAAATCCAGAAAAGTTAAGATTGAAAGTTTATCATTATTATTATAATTACTTTATAGACATTTGCTAAACAGTTTTATTCCTTAAAAATTTTGCTAAAAGTACTGTTCTTAAAAGTGCAAAATGATCACAGCCCAGAACAAGACAATGGTGACACCAAATAGAAATACATATTTGTTATAATTCTGCTCACTGACTAAATGGAATATGTTAGATACATATGCTGCTTACACACGGTCACTGATTACAAATATTAAAAATATTCTAAATTAAAATAGTATTTTTCTAAAATAGTATTGTCTCTGATTACATCTAAATATTCTTTTCAAAAATACACATTTAATGGAAGTGCATGCTTATGCAGTTAAATAATAATAATTTACTGATTAAATCAAATTAGACATGAGATTTGACATTAGGATTATATTCCCCCATAGCATTATTTTACATAATATTCAGCATTATATAGACTGTAATAGATTAATATGGCACTCTCATTAAACCTCTGTAAACTTACATTTTCTCTCGCACTGGCAGAGCAGATCAGTCTTGCATTAGATCCCTCACGCTGAAAACGCGCGTCTCTCTCTCCTGCTGTTGGTTTCACTTTCAACCGGAATCATCGTACAACACCTGTGGCTGCTAGTATGCAATCGTATTTTAGAGATCCTTGTGCCAATGAAGCGATTTCTATTTGTATGCCCTTGTTACATAGGCATAGGACGCTGCATGTATTGGATAAAAAAAACGTCCCATCTCCATGATGTGCATCGTCACATGAACCTTGATGCATCGTGCCACTATAAATCTTTTCATCAATAAATTGGTTGTTCTTTGTGGAGAGTTTTAAAAAACAAGTTAGATATGTCAGATATTGTTCAAATATTACAGTAATTACTTAAAGTTCTCCTATCCCATCTTACTGTACTATGCAGAGACAACAACAGTATAAGTGAGTTTATTTTTGCAAATCCATGACTTAGAAACAAAATTCACCTTTAGACCTTCCTGTTTATTGTGGGTCATTTTGACACATTGTGGACTTTAACAGATTATCTGTAACATAATAACAACTTTTCTGCTTGAAACATCATGAAATTCTCCACAGATGTGATTTGAAATAAACAAAGACATGTTTTTATAAACAAAGTTATGGGACAATTTGAGCCCATATATAAAGACTAAGGAGAAAGCTGTAATATGTCAGGAAACTGTATAATTTATTAACTAATGTTAAGGTATGCTACCTGATGTAAAAATGCAGAAATTAACATTAACCAAGATGCTATAAAAGTTCTGTTCATTGTTCATTCATGTGAACTATTGCACTAAACTAATGTTAACAAATAACACCTTGTAGTAAAATGTTACTGTTATTATTTGTTTTATCCGTGTGATATCTAATGTGTGTATCTTGTTTATTTCTGTTAGATATCCTGCAGTATTACCTGAAGTGCAACATGGGGCAGACCAATCCATTTCAGCAGGTAGTTAATTACTCTCTAGTTAATCTCTCTCTCTCTCTCTCTCTCGCTAATGTATGACATTAATTAGAAAATTTTCTTTTGATTTACAGAAACTCTCTGGCAGCCACAAAGCTCTTGTGGAGATGCAGGATGATGTTTCTGAGCTCCTTCGTTCAGCTATCAGAGAATTCCCTAAGACGAAGGTGCAAGTTTGTGTGTTTGAGATAATGATTGAGTGTGGCTACACACAGCATGTGGAGGTTCATCTGTTTGTATTCTTTGTCTCTTTATGGACTTATTTTAGAGTAACCTTGAGGAAATTCAGGTGGTGTTAAACTCCACTGAGGTCAACCTCCATCATCTCACTGCCCTGGTTGATTGTCGGAGCCTACATATGGTATGATTGTGTTTAACTGTGTTAATGTTAACACTTTGCAATAAGGTTGTATTTGTTTAATATTTCACAGTTAATGCAATAGTTCATCACATGATCTAACGATAAAAAATACCTTTTCAGCACGTATTAATCTTGGTTAACATTAATTTCACTATATACTAATATATTTTTACATTAAAAGTGTACATTAACATTAACGAAGATTAATAAATGCTGTAAAAAACATCACTATTCATTGTTAGTTGATAATACCTAATGCTTAAATAATGTTAATGATTAGAACCGTATTGTAAAGTGCTACCATTTGATTATATTAGTTTACATATAGGGTTCCTAAAGTCAACTTCTGAGATAAAAATGTTTAACCCTATATGGATCTTTCTCTGTCTCACAGGACTATGTGCAGGCTCTGACCGGACTGTGTTATGATGGAGTCGAGGGACTCATTTACCTGGTCCTCTTCTCGTTCGTCACTGCACTGATGTTTAGCTCCATCGTTTGCAGTGTGCCTCACACCTGGCAGAGCAAGAGGTGAGAGGGCAAGAGAGATGGGGGGGTGCTTGCGGACATACTTAATAAAATTCACTCCGAACTCATGAAGCCATGACCTATAAATTAAAGGAATTTTAATTTATGGACAGAGAATTGACTGCCAGTCTCTGTCATGTGTGTTTCATGCTTTTAATTTCACATCAGCTCCATCTGTTTTCTCATATTAAACACCTCTCATGACCGTTTGTTGCTTCTGTTGCCTTGTCATTCATTCCTCTTCGTGTCATAGATTTGGAAAACCCACTGCCCTATAGAGAATCTCCCCTTTATGTGACACATTCAGTCTTTAGTGTGCTACAGTGAACCTCAAAGACAAGCATAAAAAGGGAAATGGTTTACTGTTTGAGGATGGTGTCATAAAGTAGAAAAGTCCATTTGAAAAGAGTATTCTGATTTACACAGTAGATATTTGTTATTTGACTCACGGTGTAGAATCCTCTCCCTGTGGTTGTGTGTGTGTGTGTTAGTGAATTTGTTTCTGTGCAAAGGGAAAGAACAAAGAGACACTATTCCAAATTCTGTGCAAACGCAGACTGATTGCTGTGGAAGATGCTGCCTCCCTTTGGACAGTTTTGAAATGGCAAGAGAGGCTGACAGATGCATTTGTGATGCTTTTGTCATCATTATTACAATTTGTTGGTGATCTTAAGCAAAACTGGTCATTTGCTTAGATTAAACACTGGAAAAAGTGGAATCTGGTTTGTAAAGTGTCTGTTCATTTCTTGATCAGTGTTTGATCCACACATATATACAACATATTTTGATCAAGTGGAATCCAAATCTACACCTTCACAGATCCACTTTTTCTTTTTTATTACTTTTCGTTGAGATATGTTATTTTCCCCCTTTTTTCCGTTTTATATCTGAATTATAGTGGTTGTTTATTAATTTAATGCATGACTCAAATCACTAAGAAAATGCTCTATGGTAACTGAGGACATTGGATTGCAGTCCACAGTAGTTTTTGAGATTCAGTTCTTTTAAATTGCTTCTGAGTAGGAATTTTACTTCTGTAGCATTAGAATTGATTTGACCTATTGCCAGTGCACGAATACATGGAATACATAGAGCACCAGAGACAAACTGCAATGGAGATGCCCCATTCTAAAATGGTTATAAGATTTTTCTTTTTCTTTGCCAAGTTTACATCTATTCTAAATATTTCCAAATTACATTGATTGGTTTGGAATCTACTCATAATTAAGTAATGAGCCTCTCTTGGTTTTGCCGTCAGAGGCCAGATAATAAGTTTAACCACAAGCATTCAATAGGCCATAATATAAATACACATTTGTTTGTAATATTGAAAGTGGCTAATGTACATTAGATTTTCCATGTAACATTGAGTGGAGCCTAATATGATTCTTGGGGGAAAACACATACAATGATTTTACTTTCACTTTTAAGTTTATATTATTACTGAAATGTTACCCAATATATAAGCACACATGGTTGATGATGGATAAAAGTTATAGAGAGAATTTTATTTGTTCTGAACTTAATATTCAGAAAGTGTTTTGAGACTGAGGATTGCATAAAGATTGAAAACAAATTAGATCTTGAATGCATGTAAAACATGTAATAATTCAGTGACAAACAACAGCTTGTGTAACATTATGAATTAAGATTCTTTTTAGTCCAAAATGGTATCAGTATATACCCTCAGGGTCATGAAAATTACAAAAGGTGGGAACTCGAAGGCTTGCAAGATGTATTAAAGGAATATTTCCTACAAAATAAAAGTCTGTCATTATTTACTCACCCTCATATTGTTCTAAACCCGTATGACTTCCTTTCTTATGTGCAACACAAAAGGGGATTTTTTAATAATTATTGTGGTTAGGCATGTAACGATCAGGGGTGGAAAGAGTACTGAAAAATCATACTCAAGTAAAAGTACTGTTACTTCCCAAAACATGTAGTGTGAGTAGAGTAAAAGTAGCTGTCCTAAAAACTACTCAAGTAAGAGTAAAAGAGTCGATCATTTAAAAGTACTCACGAGTAGTGAGTATTGAGTACCGAGTTGCAAAACCTGTGCCCCACATTTCGCCAGACGATACGATACAATACGATGCATAGCCTCACAATACGAAATGATATAATACGATACTAACAACCACAAATGATTTGCTTCTTCAAGGATTCGACATAAATGTCTTTTAAATCTTAAATACCACAAAGTGTCTGACGTTGTAACTTAAAGGATCCAAAAGAATCACAAAAATAGGTTGTTTAAATAATCATTCATGAAAATGTTAACATACACTTGAAAATGCGATCCACAGTTAACAAGCTTCTCACACAAGTCTAATGAACACTCGTCTCCTTTTGTGTTCTGCATAATAAAGTTATATGGGTTTTGAACAACAGAGTAAGTAAAATATGACAGAATTTTCATTTTTGGGTGAACTATTCCTTTAAGATCTGAGAGAAAGAGCCTGAGGGATATGGATAAATTTAGACTGAGCTCTCAAAAGAACTTTCCCCTTTGTCATGTGTACTGAAAGCGATACAACTGGAAAACAATTGCATGAAAGATTTCATTTTGCAAGGACAATTTATAGTGAAATTAGTATTGGCATGAAAAAGTTTGAATGGTTTAAATTGAAAGATGTCCTCACCAAGTGCGAGGAGAGACCTGTTGTTCTCCCCTCTGACCCAGGGGCGCGTGTTTGACCTGTGCTAATATATTTGAAGGTCGGAGGAGGAAGATGGCGATGAGACTTCGGCCACGCTCGGCCTGCGAGCGCCGCACGATAACCTGTACCGCGTGCATATGCCTAGCCTGTACAGCTGTGGCAGCAGCACCTACGGCAGTGAGGCTAGCCTCCCCGCTGCGGCACACACTGTCAGCAACGCACCAGTCACTGAGTACATGTGAGTGTAGTCACGCTAACCTCATCCTAATGCATGGGCTGGATTTAATGGACCTTAACTGGTATTACTGTACATATCTGGATTAAAGGTCCTGTTGGTTAGGCTCGCTAGTATAGATTACTACATGGGCTTTGCTGTGTTTACCATAGGTTTAGATCAGTGCGATATAACACTTTAAGACTGCATGGGTTTTACTTATTACAGCTATAATATATAGATTCACTAAAATGCATATAGAAGCAAACATAATGATGGCATGGGAAGTATAAAGCAGATTATTAAGCTTATGCAATGCGTTTTATAGGGCTGCACGATTATTAAAAAAGTAGTTAATTTTCCTTGATATTGTAATCGTGATTATTCGATTATTTCAATTATTCGATTTTATATTTAAAATACTTATTTTGTGTAGGTCAACTGGATGCCATATTCTTTATTAAGGCTTCACACCCAAAACAAAAGGGGGTGGTCACACTACACTTCGCGCTGCATTCAAACGCATTTGAACGCTGGAAACCAAAAACACAACAAACGTGCTCAAAGCCTAGTGTGACCACTCTTAACTGAAAGTTGTGTCACTGAATTAATTTTCAGCTGTTTATTATATCAGAAAATCAAGACACATTGGCTTTACTAGCAGTATGAAGTACTAGCTATACCAGAATTCTCCCATTCCATTATAATCAAAAAAGCTGTTACTGTTAATGCCAAAGTATACAGTAATTCAGTTTTCTGCATGCCGCTATGTGACACAAATTTCATTTTCAGCACAGTACGTGTGGACTGTCCACCTGCAGCTTAGTCTTTCGAGTTTTCGAGAATCATAAATCAGTCGTAGTGCACATGCATCAAACACATCCGTAAAGGCGTGGTCACATTTACCAGCACAGCGATATTCTACTGGCGAAGAAGAATGCTGCACTTAATTCTAAAAACTAAGTAAAAAAAAACTCTCCACTAAAGTGATATCCTTGTCAATTGTGAATATTCAGTGTAGCTGAATAATATGCACCGCCCTCACAGATCATTGCCAAACCAAACCTTTTGGTCAATGCAGCAAATTCGCCTGTCAAAGCAAAATCCGTAAGGTGAACAACTCAAAATCCGTAAGTTGAACATTCACAATCGTGTGGATTCCCATTGAGATGACTGTATTTCACCCACGAAATTTCGCAGTGTGAAGGTAAATGTGACTGCACCCTCTCACGGTCAAAGAATGTACTTTTTAGGCTAGAGTGCTCGACAGTGTGTGAAATGTAACGGCATGCAGAAAAACTAATTATGCCCTAGCCTTGTTTACACAGTTTTTGGGTTCATTTAATTTATTAGACTGCAATTGACACTGTTCACGATTAGTTAACTGCAGCAATCATAATTGCAATCATGATTATGTTTTACAATTAATTGTGCTGTAATTGACACTTTCACAATTAGTTAATTGGCTTGATTGTAATTATGTTTTTTTTATAAAAAAAAAAAAAATAATAGTTTCATTAAGTAATACGTTGTAAATAGAAACTTTTCCAAAATGGGAGTAAATCTAAACGGATTGCTGTAAGTGACATCAGTTAATTGCGGCAGCCGTAATTGTTATCATGATTATTGTTTTCGATTAATTGTGCTGTAATTGACACTGTTCACAATTTGTAAATTAAGGTGGCTTTTATTATAATCGCAATTCAATTTTTCAATTAATTGTCCTGTAATTGACACTTTTAGCAATTAGTTAATTGCAGCAGCCGTAATTGCAATCATGGTTATTTTTTAGATATATTGTGCTGTAATTGACACTTTTCACAAAAATTTAATTGTGGCAACCGTTATTGTAATAGCGATTTTTTATTTATTTTTTATTAATTTTGCTGTAATTGACAGTTTTAACAATTAGTTCCTTGCAGCAGCCGTAATTGTATTTGAAATGATGTTTTCCGATTCATTGTGCAGCCCTAGCGGTTTACTCTGTAAAATCAATATAATTGTTATCATTGTTATATCATCGCTATAAATTAGCAAAATTATGTTTCCCTAAAAGTTACAATAATATAGTGCATATTCGGATCACTCTATGGCTTTGCGCATACTCCTACCCTGCAGTTCAAAGCATTCTATTAGAATTAGTAAGTTTAGTGCATCACGGGTTGCCATGCGGTGTGGAAAACCCTCACATGAAGAGGGAGTCAGAGTAACTGGTGTCTCGTTTGTGACGCAGGAGCCAGAATGCTAACTTTCAGACCCCTCGATGCGAGAACACGCCACTCATTGGCAGAGAATCCCCCCCACCGTCAGTAAGTGCACAAGCACATTTACACAAACACACATTCACAACCCTCATCGTCTGCAGATGTACAATCGTTATTTAGTTCAGTGGTCTTTTTAAGTCACACATTAGATTATTCTTGGCATGGCTCTTCCATATGCCATACTTGACATAACTGACTTAATATTATGGTTTCTCTGGTTGGTTCAGATAAGCCAGAATGCTTTATGAGAAAACAGAATAAGTATTTATGTTGTCTCCAACTAAATATTTCAATTTTCACTTACATTTGGCAAACTTAGTTAGCTTTCAGCATATTTTTAGTACTCTCATGAACATTGTCAATTCACACGTACACATAAACAGTCTTGAGGGTCATTTTGGCAGCCTGTATGTGACATTGATTAAAAATGTTCATTGTATAATCGCCACAAAAAACTTCCATCACAGACACCTTTTTTTTATTCCACAAGTTGAGATGGCACTGGCCAATCACACATTGTGTAAGGGCATTATTCTATTATGAGATGGAATTCATTTTGTCCCTAACTTTTAAGTCAAAACCCCTCATTGAGCTAAAATGTGGACAAGGGCTCTGCAATGCTCAGCAGAATCCTAGAGTTTGCATGACGATTGCATGTACAATCAATGGAGAAAATAGAGAATGCTTCACCTGGTTCTTGCGTGGAGAAGAGGGGAGCATGGTACGCTTAAAGGGGTAGGGCAGCTCTATTAATCAAACTTGGCATGAGAGGGCATCCTTCATCTTTTCATTAGTTTGAGTAAGAGAACGAGAACACTCAAAACTCTTATAAGTGCCTCTTTCTTATATCTTATAATATACCTTACTTTCTAGTTTTTGTTTTAGATTTTGTGTTTATGGGCACTGGACATGACGCATGCGTATTTCAAATTCCAGACTGGAGAGATGCATTGGATGTTGTCCGATTCTCAAAACTGTCATGGTCCAGGATGTTGCTTTTTGGTGCCTTTTCATGCTGGAATTGGAATAGCCTAGAAATTATGGAATAGTCTCTCCTTTTCTGGATTTTATGATTCAAAATATGCATGCATTCCTTCCTCACCGATCTGAAAAACATCCCTTATGCATGTCTGTTTTGTACTTTGTCTATCTCACATTAGAACACAACTCCCAAACAGTCATTAACACTTTCCCACATGTAGCTGCATTCTCTGTACATATCTGTGTAAATATTTACTCTCATCCACTGCTGATTTCTTTTTCTTTTTGTCCTATTGTCAGATTTTTCTCTTCATTATCACATAAATTGCTCTCTTTTCAATGGAACTTACACACAAGAAGAAAATTATCATATTGAATAATAATAACTCAACTTTTGGCTTTAAAAACCACCAGGCTGTCCAAATGACTGTCATTTTGTCTTTTTTCTGTGTTATACATGCGAGTTACAGAGAACGACAGTGAGGTTCATATTTATATGTGCTTCATGTTTGTAAATGATATGGCTGTACTCTGTCCTAATGCCTTAGTATAAACACTGTGGGGTGAATTCACTAATCAGTTGCACTACTTTTGCATGTGGTAGTTCATCACAAAAGTGTGAATCCTATTCACTAACCACCTAAAATCTAGTTTAAGCAGCCACTTACTTGTAAATAGTATGTCATTTATGCTTATTATTGATTGAGCTTTATTCTCAATAATCAGTGCTATTTGCCCAGCAAAGTTAACATTGTGCTATTACCGCCCAAGGAAAGCAGGCGGTAAACAATATGTTGGTTTAAATGTTCTATTGATCATGGCAGCAGTAATTAATCAAATAATGATCAAATGATGGAGAAGAGTGATATAACTAGGGATGTCCCACTACCATTTTTTTGAGAATAAGTACAAGAACTGATACTTTATTTTTGTCACTCGCTGATACCGAATTCGATACCTGTTTTTTTTTTTTTTTAAAGTTTATTTAAATTTTATCAACAAAGTGGTATTTAAATGAATGAATGAATGAAATCTTTAAACAAATGAAAATATAACTATTTATTTTCAACATAATATTGTATTATTTTTTATCAAATTAATTGCTTTTACACAGAACCTCACATCACTATCCAAAATACAATGGTGGAGTTATATTTTGTTAAATGAAGTGTTGCATAACAAATGTGAGAAATTGTTTCAATATAATACGATTACAATTGTTTTTTTATTATTATTATTAGTAGTAGTATTAGTATTAATACAGTAAATATTACATAACTTTACTGTAGTGAAATATTTCTGTCATACTTTTTCATTTAAATTGAGATTTTATTTTGAAGTGTTTTGAAGTGTGTCTGTTTTATGACGGTAGCTTTTCAGCTGGATGCTACTTGACTCGAAGTGATTATTAAACTGCAAAAGCTGCGATTTAATCAAATAAATATGTACTCTGTTTGTGCCTCGTGCTACAATGTGAATTTGCGCTCTGTTCGCTGTCATCTGCTACAAAGAGAGCGCTCGATGCTCATGACGGTGTTTCCTCTGTATGAGCCAAGGAGGAGCTTTAAAAGGTATGAGCAGCCGGCTTTGGCACATCACTGTCTCCACACATTCTCAAGTGCTCACATTTAAAGCATGCCGCACATGCAAACTATATATTTATCTCATTAAATCGCAGCTTTTGCAGATGAATAATATCAACAGGACATAACGTGATTTTTATTTTTGCGCTGAATGTTCACGTAATGACATTTTACAATGTCATGTACTTTTTTACAAGCATGAGTACATGAACAAGCTATCAGACACCAGCATTGTATCAGGACATCCCTAGTTATAACCTGGCATATATCAAGATGCATGGTTTAATCAGGCGCTTAATCAAGTTAAAGAGATGATTCAGGTGTCTGGATAACAGTAGTCTAGGGATACTGTACAGTCCTGGTAGTGTGTGCCAGATCGTGGTGGTCTGCTGCGTCCTTCAACCTATATTACTATATTTGTATATATATTTACATTTATATTACGGTTATATATTTATAACCGACCCGCAAGATTGTGCTGTCTAAATTGTGTTTAGCACAGATTTTCTATGTGCATTTGCACCATTCACTGATCATCATTATTACTTTAGTGAATTGGGTTTAGTAAACCAACCCAAACAGCATGTGCAAATTAACTGCACTTTTACCTGCCGCAATTAATTCTTAGTGAATTCTCCCCTGTATCACTAACTTTGTAAACTTTTATTCACTTTCTTTACTGTGGCCAATATTATTAGTAAGAGTTAAGTGTTTTGTATTGGTAAACTATGCATGGTGAAACTGTACTGTTTGTATTAATCTCTTTAGAATAATATGATATTGTCTTCCTCCCCTTTTCCTTTTTTCCACCCTTTTTTGCAGTACACCTCCAGCATGAGGGCCAAATATCTGGCAACCAGTCACCCAGACCAGCCCAGGCCAACAGAATTCCAGAACGGTTTGGACCCCAACATGCGACTAGACCTAACCAGCCGATCAGCTCCCAATAGCCGACCAAATTCTGCAATCCACCGACCCCACTCTGCTATACATTAACCATCTTCAAACACGGAAACCAATAGTCATCTACTTGTTTTCAACCATTTAAGTCTCAATCACTGCAACAGTCAGCGCTTATTAAATGAATGAACTATGTCATTAAAGAAATTCCCCAATGTTGGTGCAGCTTAAAAGGATAGTTCACCCAAAAATATTTGGGTGAACTATACCTTTAACATGGAATCAGCCATCCAATCCTCTGTGGTCTGGTTTAAGCATCACTGCATACTTGATCTAGCCCTGCTTTGGCTTTTTAAAAACCCCATTCTGCCAAACCTCTAATCAAACTGCCATGTTTACCCCCCTAGTTTCATATGGTGCATCACAGCAAGTACACTGCCCTCTTCTGGAGGACTACGCTCAGTTGTCTGCACAGTAACAGAAAATCTAAAGCACTCCCATACTGTACTACAGAGAGTCTCTCAGGGCAGCCATATTGGCAAGGACTGCAGGACCACATTAACACAGCAGGATAATGGGTTATACCACTGCCATTTTACCATGCAATATATGTCACTATGACATTTGATTTTAGGATGGATTTATATTTTTAAATGTTTTTCAAAATACACTGTTGATTATGTAGTTAAAAAAAAGGCTTTAAAATGCAGCTTTTGTGCTTTATCTGCAGTTCTTGGCAATATGGCAGCATTATGGACAGCCACAATTCTATGTATCCATCACTGCTATTTGATGTTAAAGGAGATATTAACTAGTTTACACATTTTCATGAATTAGGTGCACAGAGTGTTTTTTTTGTGTGCAAATTGTTACATTTTTAAACTGAAAGAAATGAAAAGCATTAGATGAAGACTAGTCATATCAGTGTCTAGTGCTTGATTCTACAAATGGTGCTGGGTGATATTCATGAGAGCCGCCATGTTGAGATCAAATTACCAACCTTATATTACTCGCTTTAACTCGATAATCCCCTGTAATTGGATGCTTTTACTTGTTGAATTAATAAATCATTGCCGACTGCGAATTGCGCACTTCATTATTCGCATTGGTTAATGAGATCTTTTCAGTGTGATCTCATGAATATTTTGTTACTGTGCCATTATTTTTGCATAATGATATTACGTGGTTCATTACATGTATCGCAGCATTTTCTAGATGAAACGTCCACTGAGTGGCGCTATAAGTGAGTAAAAAAGGTTAATGCTCTATCGAGTTTTAAATGAACAAAATCGACCTCACTACCTTAAATGTAATCCTAACCAGTTTTGTCGTAAAAGAGACTTTATTGTTCATCAGTACATGTATCCTGTTCATTAGCAACGCAAATGCAACACCCTATCAGTTGAGCTACCATTCAATTTGATTGTGCTCAAACAAGCTTGTAAATGTACTTGGCTATGTAATGCATCGCCTTACATGTTATGCGCTGTGTTTTATGCTAAGTGATTTGATGTCATAAGATAGCATTGTGTGAGGAACAGTGAAAAGTAAATGTTTATGACATTATTTGTATAAATGGGAATAAGTCATTGTTCTTGTAGCACCTCTTGTGTTCATTTCACCAGGAAACCGCCGCGATACATACAATGAGCCATGTAAAAATCATTGTGCAAAAATGTTGATATAGTAATGTGATTCTATGGGACCAGATTGGAACTTTTACTCTTGTGTAAAGCTGAATCTAAGTCACTAGGTTTCAACAAAAATCACTGAGTGCATCTTTAACTTAATCACACACTTGAAATTCTGTGGATTAACAGAATTACCTGTCACATAAGGCCATTTTTTGTATTGTACAGTGTAATCTATGGTGTACCACAGTGTGAATTGACAGCCATCAAGCCTTTGAGCGCTTATGCACATTCTGTATCTTACTCTTGAAGGGAAACAATCGCACAACACACTACCAGTGTGTGTTTGTGTATATGGTGTGCTTGACTTGTGCTTTAGTGAGTTTGTTTTAAAATGGCACAACTCACAATCTCTGCTCTTTGTAAATAGTCAATGTTTTTGTACTACAAAATGTCTAAATGATCAACTCTGCAAGCTCAGTTGACTAACTAATACGTCTGTGTAACAGTGCTTGCATCTTTTGCCGTGGCTTAGAGCTGCTGTGAAGAATACCTGTATGAAACCTGAAAAAAATGGTTAATGAAATCTGTTATAAAATAATAGTACATGTTTCGTAGACGTATCACTTGAATTGTGAATATCACTCGTGGGTGCTTGTGTGTACGTGCACACTTTAAATGTGAATATTTCTAATGGAGGAAAATTCGCTCAGAGGATAGGAAGATTAAGGAATACTTGGACAAAAAGATAAATGCCTCCCCACGTGTAAATCTGTTTTCTGTGCTATTCAGGCATGTTGTTCAGTCTTCTTTACTGTTTTTTTTTAAGGCATATACTTTTTTGATGAATTCAGAATCTGACTTGATTTTCACCACAGTCAGCCTTTTTCTCATTTCTATTTCTACCTTTATGGGGATGCGCTTCTCTGTGGAGTTTATGGCTTTCCAATATGGACAAAGACATTATGTCACCAAGATCTGGATATTGGACGTCTCGCACTAACAGAACTTTTGCAGTTTGCTACCGAGACGCTCTTTCCCATAAGAAAAAGTGCAAAAGGGGAGACAAAATGGAAGAAAATGTAATTTGAAGGAAGTTCCTCCTTGTCATGCGGTCACTCAATAAGACTTGTATGGATGTAGTGTAAGATAACCTAGCTGTCTTTAACAAGTGCAGTATTGTTGGTTTTATTTACTTTCATCCAGTATCAAGGCTATTAGACGTTATCATAACACCTGTCATAAGCAGCAAAAACACCTGATGTTAGTATACAAAAGATGTGATATCTAATGCCATTATCGAAACATCCCACTCTTTGATTCATAAATGTAGGAATTTATAGATTCATTTGTATTAATCAGTATTATGATATCATCATAAATTGCAGTAGCAGGTAGAAATGTCATTTTAAACTGGAGAATCCTGTAAGATCTTTTGTGAAATATTTTATGACTTTGTGACACCCTCAGCTGACTGAGGTTGCGTGTTGTTTGAATCTTTTTTGTAACAAATGTGGATGATGTGTTTGGATGCCAACAGGAAAGGGCTTGTATCACTAACCCTTAAAATTTACAAACACACACAGGGCCGTAGTAAGGTAATTTGGGCCCCCGGACTGTATATTGCTCTGGGCCCATTTCCTATTAAAAAATACAGTTTATAATTTTTTGTGGGGTCCCCTGTACCTTTGGGTCCCAAGAATCGCTACCACCTTTCACCCCACTAGCTACGGCCCTTCACACACATGCTTTGACCATGTAGTGTAAGAAAACCACCTAAATTACAATCGTAGTTAACACTCATGCACAAAAGCAACACTACGAGTTTCACACAAACACACACAAAAAAATAAATAAAAATGCACAGAAAAAGATCTGTTTCAAACACTCAAAAGGAAAACACTTAAAGGGATAGTTTACAAAAAAAAACCTGTATGGCTTTGTTTCTACTGTGGAACACAAGACATTAGCAGAATATTACCATTCACTTTCATTGCATCCTTTTTCTATAGAAAGTGAAGAAATTATGACAAAATATTTTTGTGTGAACCATCCCTTTAAGTGGGTAAAAAAATTCACCTTTCCATTCTAAACACACAGTGTAAAACTGCACTAAAATGTGTGCATCTTTTACAGTATTTACATGTTAAAAAACACTAACAATCATAGAGACAATCCAAATGTTTGGGTCTGTAATACAGTTGCATGACTGAAGGGACCATAAGGACAAATTATTTTCCGCCTTTAACGTTTTCATACAGTAACTTTTCTTTCTGTAAATATAGGCCTACATAATTTTATTTTCTAACTAATCTTGTTAGCTTTCAATTGTATAGACAACAGGAAATGAGCCTACTCACTCCGTTCTAAATGTGAATAAGAATGATTTGTCATAAATTGTTGTTTTGATAACAATTCTAATGATTTTTTCTTTTATGTTTTTTTTCTTCTCATTTGTGATTAAGATGTTGTACATGTCAGAAAATTTATTTTCTGAGCCTGGATTCAATGTTTTAATAATATATTAAAATTAACTCATCTGCTGCAGGGTGGTGAGTATTAGTGCCTGAAAACAGAAAAAAAAAGAAAAACAATTCAAGGTATGCATGGCATTGTGATGGCTCTACACAAAAGGTTGTTCCTGGTATTTTATAGCTTAAAATGTCAAGAAATAAGCTATAAAACAATGCCAAAGTTCTTGAAGATAATCTGTAGGCCTACATTTGTTTTCTTTTTAATGCATGAAATCTAAGAGCAGGCTTACTAAAAAAGAAATCTGTATTTTGTAGTGTATGGAAGTCCCATGGAAACCAATAATTGGGGTTTGATTTGGTTTAGGACATATGGTTAATAAAATATGCTTTCCTGTTCACTGTATTACATAAATTACAACTAACAACAACTCGCTTTTGGCGCCACCCTATGGACATTTCTCCTGAACAACACTTCCAGTTTTGGCCACTGAGGGCTGTTCGCCCTCTAATGTATTTCAAAGTCTGAATTGTTAAGCATTACCTGCACTGTAAAAATTAAAAGATACTTATCAGCTGCCACAATGGTTGACTCTCTGACTCTCAAAATGTTTACCTCTTAATCAACAACCTTTGTCAAGGCTCATATTTTAATTCAGCTGTCAGGGAGGATTGCTTTAAGGCAAGGGTCTTCAACAGGGGGTCCGCAAATTATAGTTTGATCCACCATTGGCATTTGTAATAATCACTCACTCGCATGCGAGAGAGAGGAGTATGATTTTTAGTCTGTCCACATTCTGAAATCCTTCGCAGCTGCATGCCAAATCTTAAAGTGTGACTAAACAGAGCTAGTCAGTAGAAGAGCGTGCCAGAAAAAACCATTAACACAACCACTGCTCATCACGAGCCACACACATCGGGTTTAGCAGCGCTGCAGTAGAGGGTCGCGTCAGTTTAAGCATCTGCTTTGCGTTGGTCGTGCTGTGTTGTTGAGCTGATGACAGCCTACAGTTTTTTTTATTATTAGTTGCTTTTTGCTTTCAATATAAATAATTAACAATGTAGCTTACTTGCCTGGGGTAAATAGTTACCACTGAGATTATCAGGCTGGCATACACTGTCCTTAACATTCCACACACACACACAAGACGGTGACTCTGAAATCAACATTACAATGTTTTACTCATTGAAATGAACAGTAATTTTTAAATATATGTATAAAATTGATCACTCACATGAGATGAAGACTCTGTTTTATTAACCTTATAAAAGTTGTTTTATTCTGCATGGACAGGGTCTGTCTGTTTTTCTATCTGTCTGTCTTATTCTTTCTTATTGGAGGAGGTTTAGCACAGGGATTAAGAAGGAAAATTTAAAATGTCACTCTATATCAAAAATGTTGCAGACCCCTGCTGATGAAAAAAACAGTTAAAACCAGCCTAAGCTTGTTGGCTGGTTTTAGCTGGTCACCCAGGCTGGTCAGTTAGCTGGTTTCAGAATGTGTCACTTTTTAGCTGGTCAGGCTGCGAGAACAGCTAGCCTCCCATCTTAAACCAGTTTGACCAGGCTGACCAACTAAGACCAGCTAAGATCAGTATGATGAGCTAAGACCAGCTTGACCAGCTAAAAAAAAGTGTTCAAAACCCCTTTAAAACCAGCATGACCAGCTACTGTATGACAAGGCTGGGCAACCAGCTAAAGCCAGCCAACCAGCTTATGCTGGTTTTAGCTGGTCTTTTCAGCAGGGCAGCATGTAATGATTATTTCAATGGCTTGCAATGTAAATATCATGAAGTATATAAATAATTATATGGTACCATAGCACCATACATGTTTTATAGGCATAACATGCAACTCTCAATTTATACAATATGTAACAGGGGTCCCGGCTCCGTCTCTCTACCCACAAAGGGGTCCTTGGCCTGAAAATTGTTGAAGACCCCTTAAAGTAACATCTGAGTTGGTAGTTTCTTAGAACAACAGAATGCTGAGAACAAACAAGAACTGCAGGAATGAGAGCCACAAACAAATTAAATCGTGTGACATTAAAATGAACATGCAGGATCTATGCAAGACATATTACACAGGAAACAGTGGAACGAACTTGTATCTGAGATGGTTGAACTCCAGTATGTTTTTTTGTTTTTGTTTTGATTTTGGCACCATTCAGAGTAAATTCTAGAGACTGTTGTGCGTGAAAATCCCGGTAGATCAGAAGTTACAGAAATACTGAAACCTGCTCAGCTGGCACCAACAATCATGCAACGGTCCAAATCACTGAAATCTAATTTCCCCCATTCTGAGGATTGATGTGAACATTAACTGAAGCTCCTGACCCACATCTGCCTGATTTTATACATTGCACTGTTGCCACACAATTGGCTGATTAGATAATCGCATGAATAAGTAGGTGTACAGATGTACCTAATAAAGTGGTCGTTGAGTGTATGTCTTTGGTATGTTTTGAAGACGGTCTCCAAAACAGCACTGAGATTTATATTCATCGAGAGAAACTGGACATTGACTCTTCAGGTGAGAAACTATTTTAAATGTAAGGTTTTATATTCCTGCTGTACGATATATAGTAATTTCCAGTGGTTTTAAGGTTATGTTACAAATATTTCAGATCTATTGAAGGAAATGGGGCTGAACTCTTATTTGTTTCATCATACAGAATAAACAGTTTACTAGAGACCCGTTCAAGGTAAATTACAATTTTACTTTTTCTTTGTTCCATATATGTTTTGACCATTTTTAATGATAAAGTTAATTTCAAATAGTTCTTCGGTGAGGCTTATGTATTTTTTTAAAAGAACAATTATTCCATGTCATCTATAATAATCTAAAATACCTTGTCCACACTAATATGTTTTCGTTGAAAAAGCATCCTTTTCTCTCCGTTTTGGCCTTCCGTCCACACTGAGACAGCGTTTCGAAAACGCACTCCAAAGTGGATAAATTTGAAAACGCCGTTTTCACGTTGCAGTGTGGACTGTGAAAACGGCTGCTTTTGAAAACGCCTCGGTTACGTACGTAACCTCGGTTCCCTGAGACGAAGGGAACGAGACATTGTGTTACTAACGCATATGGGGAGTGCCTTCATACACAACCTATTTGAAACCTCTCTACAATAATGCCAATATTCTAATATTGGCTATGGTGTTTGAGCCAGCCTGTTTTGGCGCGAAACTGACCGCTCGTTTCGGCGCGAACTGACCGCTATAAAACAGGTGCACAGACACCATTTCCTCAGAATTTCTGACTGAGAACAAGGAGCGCATTGCTCGTGCCTCAAGAACTCTGAGTCTTGTGGTGCAGCTAGCGTTCACAATGTCTCGTTCCCTTCGTCTCAGGGAACCGAGGTTACGTACGTATCCGAGACGTTCCCTTACGACTTCAGTCCACTTGACATTGCGTTACTAACGCATATGGGGAACAGAATCCCATCACGCCGCACTACACTACATAACTTCCTAGAGAGGAAACATGGTGGCGCAGTCTTATGGGATGGCGACCGACATGTGTATGCCGCAGTGAGTGATCCTCATGATGGCCAAGAGGAGAGCACTCATAATGAATATATGAGCTATAGCCATATAGTATGAATTACTCCTTATGAACCCGCCCGGGAAGGGAGTTTATTTATAATGAAGTGCTTGTGATTTATGGCATTATAACAGCCTGAATGCAGGCGGTTGTGTAAATGATGTGGAGCCCGTACTTAAAAGGGGCATAAGTATATATATATATATATATATATATATATATATATATATATATATATATATATGTATATGGCCAATGAATAGCAAGGACTTGTGAAGGAAGAGATGTTACTTCTAGGTTGTAAAACCTTGCGAACGTGTTTTGTGAGGACCATCCTGCTGCAAAACATATGTCTTGTAAGGACACACCATTCGCCCATGCCCATGAGGAGGCCATGCCTCTATTTGAGTGTGCTTAATACCAATTGGACAAGTCTGAACCTGTGATTCATAAGCCAGGGTAAGAAAGTCTTTGCTTGGAGAAGGACATCCCTTTTGCACATCCTCCATAGCATACAAAGATCTGATCAGACAGTCTGCACTGGCAACTATGCTCAACGTATGTATGTAGCGCCCGCACAGGACATAACAAATGCAATGATTTTTCCTCATCTGAATTAAATGGAGGAGGGGAGAAGGCCTGAAGATGAACCACCTGCGCTTTGAAGGGTGTGGTCAGGACCTTGGGTAAATAGCCTTTCCTGGGTTTGACAGTGGCTCTTAAAAGACCAGGCCAAACTCCAGACATGAATTGTCGACTGATAATGCATGTAGGTCAACGACCCATTTTTCTGAGTCCAGAGCCAGCAGTAGTGTGGTCTTAATAGAGAGCATACGCAAATCAACAGAGTCCAAGCATTTAGGACTAAAGTTAAATCCCAAGTCGGGACTGTAGCCTGCCGAGATGGGTTTAATCGTCTTGCTCCTTTAAGGAACTTTATGATTAAATCATACTTGCCTATAGAGGCGCCAGTTTCATGTGCGTGATACGCAGATCTAGTTGCCACATACACTTTGAGCTTTGACGGGGTGAGTCCTGCGTCTAATCACTCTTGAAGAAAACTGCCCCATGTATGGGGCAGTTTACCGGGTCCTTGCTGTGTGAGAGACACCAATCAGCGAACACCTTCCATTTTAGTGCATATAGGCGTCTAGTGGACGGTGCTCTGGCTTGTAAAATGGTGTTTATGACTGAACACGTCAGTTCTGGTGCATTTAGTATGCTCCGTTCAGGAGCCACACATGCAGGTTCCACAGCTGGGGCTGGGGATGCCAAATTGTGTGCCTGAGAGAGGAGATCCCTCCTCAGTGGTATTTCCTATGGTGAGCTGTACAGCATCTCCATCATTTCCAGAAACCATGGCTGGTTGGCCATTTCGGTGCAATTAATAGAACGTTTCCTTGTCCTCTCAGACTTTGCATATGGCAGAGTGGATCAGGTATACTGGAGGAAATGCATATTTGTTTTTCACCGGCCATTTGTGTGCCATTGCATCCCTTCCCAGCGGGGCTTGGGACTTCACAGAACAGAGGGGATAGTGGGCATTCTGCACTAAGGCAAATAGATTGATTTCTGCTTTGCTGAATATTTCCCAAATCCTCAGTATAGTTTGAGGATGAAGTCTCCATTCGCCCGGTATCGCCCCTTAGTGTAACAGTAGATGTGCACAGTAATTCAGGCAGCCTGGGACATATGTCACTCTCAGGGAGAGATGATGCTCGCTCCATAGGAGGGGGTGAAGCGTCATTCTCGACAGTGGCGGTGAATGAATTCCACCTTGGCTGTTTGTATATACCACAACTGTCATGTTGACTGAGCAAACCAGGACATGACAGCTCACTATTTCAGACTGAAAGCCTTTAAGGCTAGAATTACAGCCAATAGCTCTAAGCGGTTGATGTGCCACGCCCTCCTCACACCTGTCCAGGTGCCAAAAGTTGGGTGTCCATTGCACACCGCCCCCCGACCTGTGTTGGAAGCATCCGTGGTCACCTCTTTTCGCCTGACAACTTGGGACTTCGAGTACCAGAGGGGACAGTGAGTATTCTCCACTGAGGCAAATAGATAGATTTCTGCTTTGCCAGATATTTCCCAAATCCTCAATACAGTTTGAGGGTGAAGTCTCCTGAATTCTGCCTTGGCGGTTTATATATGCCACAACTGTCATGTTGTCTGAGCTAACCAGGACATGACAGTTTGATATTTCTGACTGAAAGAGATGCCGCCGCCACAAATCCCAGTGCTTTCTGAAACAAGTTTCAGTGGAAATGTTCTCCCCAGTTTTAATTGAGATGGACACTGTAAAATGGCTGAAGCAGTAAAACTGGGCTGGCATAAAACAACCTCTGATTGTGGCAGTAACAGCCAGTTGTCGAGGTAGTTTAGGATGCATGCCGCTCAGTCTCAGAGGGGCGACAACCGCATCAATGCACTTTGTGAATGTGCGAGGAGCCAAAGACTGTCCGAAGGGCAGGACTATGAATTGATACGCTGTTCCCTCGAACGCGAATCTCAAAAACATCCTGTGATGTCGTACAATTTGGATATGATAGTACGCATCCTTCAGATCTATCAACGCAAACCAATCATGTGGGCGTACATGCGATAAGATCCTTTTCTGAATAATCATTTTGAATAGGCGCTAACAAATGCACGATTAAAATGTCTCAGATGCAGGATTGGCCGAAGCCCGCCGTCTTTCTTTGGAACAAGAAAATAACGGCTGTAAAACCATTTTGTGCTTGACAATTTGGCACAATCTCGATCACATTTTTCAAGATGAGAGGTGTATTTCGGCTCATAACACTGGCGCGTCATCGGACGAAACCGTGGAAGACAGAACGCTGTTGAAACGGGGTGGCCGGTGTGCAAATAAGGATCGTATATCCTTGTTCGATAGTTTTTGCACCCATTCTGAAATACCCATTAGGGATCGCCACGCATCCGCATAGTGGGACAGAGGGCAGTTTGGTTTGCTCACTGTATGATATGATGCGACGCTCACTCTAGGGAAGCGGTTGCGCATAATGCGTGTGCTTTGAAGAGGAAAAGGGGGCTCTTTATTGAGAATGTGTGAGCATCTCGTGCATTTGCAACGAATGCTGTATTCTTTTTTGCACTTATTGCATTTTTATTTTTGCATTTATTTGAGTGCAAGACACAGAAACAACATTTTGAATAACAATATCCCTTTCCCGACCAACAAAAGTGGGGAGATGGGGAACAGTGTTTTGTGTCTCTCCAATCGAGCCTTTTTTGGAGCAGACCCGGAGGGAATCGCGGGCTCTGCTTTCCGCTTCAAATGCTATTGCCCGTCAGAAGCGCTTTGCTGCGCGTAATGATACGCAGGTGCCTGTGAGGCTTTTAGTCGCGCGCTGACTCGAAACAGAGCGAGGGCGAACCGGCTGTGATATACTCCATGTGGGCATAAAGTGTCTCATAGCCTGTGACTGCTGCTGAATCGCGACATAACGCTCAGCAAACTTATAGAGCCGCCAAAAAGGCCGGCTGGAGACACAAGAGCATCTAAAAGAGTGGCTTTTTCTTTATCACTCATTTCTGCCCTGGAGCGCCGCCATTGTGTGGAGTGCTGATCCAGCTTGTTCTGCTGCTGAGTAAGCTTTTCCCGCCAGTGCGGACGTTTGTAGACATGGTTTGGAAGGATGTACATGTTACTCGCTGGGCAGAGGTGTGCCGCTACCGCCTCCTCCACAGGGGGTAATTGGGAATATAACAGTTTCTTTCCCAAAGAAATTATCCACATTAAAGAGGATGGCGTCACTGCGCGAGCGCGCCATATAAGGTCGCGTGCCAGGACTTGAATAGTTTTCATTATGAACTTCGGGGAAGAAATGTGCGGGATGCTGCCGTTTAACGGCGCCCACACTGCTGGAACCATTCATCGAGGCGAGACGGTTCCTCTGGGGGAGACCAGACAGGGTGAAGCTCTTCGACTGCCCTTGTAAGGACGCGGAGCATCTGCCTGTCAGTGGCGCGTGCACGTTCCTCGCCCTCGCTGGGGGAGGGGCGGCAGCATTATCCACTGACCATTTGCCTGATGTGGCGAGAGACATGACATCGTCATCATCCCCAGCGTCAGATCCACCAAACGAGACGAGGCTGCACGCTCATCAGAGGGCCGGAGCTCGTCTCGCACATAGCGTATGGGGGATATATGCACTTCGTGGAGATTGAGGGGCTCGTGGGGCGTGTGCCGGCACGAAATCCACCTCAAGTTCGTCCTGCTCGGCCCCGCCGTGCCTCCTCGTGTGAACCCTCGGGAATCACAGAAGGCGGGATGTGTCTCTCGCACAAGGAACACTTACGGAACAACATCTTGAAAAAGACGTGAACACGTAAGTGACTCTTCTAGATATATAAATATAAATATAGATTTACAGTGGGTACGGAAAGTATTCAGACCCCCTTAAATTTTTCACTCTTTGTTATATTGCAGCCATTTGCTAAAATCATTTAAGTTCATTTTTTTCCTCATTATTGTACACACAGCACCCCATATTGACAGAAAAACACAGAATTGTTGACATTTTTGCACATTTATTAAAAAAGAAAAACTGAAATATCACATGGTCCTAAGTATTCAGACCCTTTGCTGTGACACTCATATATTTAACTCAGGTGCTGTCCATTTCTTCTGATCATGCTTGAGATGGTTCTACACCTTCAATTGAGTCCAGCTGTGTTTGATTATACTGACTGGACTTGATTAGTAAAGCCACACACCTGTCTATATAAGACCTTACAGCTCACAGTGCATGTCAGAGCAAATGAGAATCATGAGGTCAAAGGAACTGCCTGAAGAGCTCAGAGACAGAATTGTGGCAAGGCACAGATCTGGCCAAGGTTACAAAAAAAATTCTGCTGCCCTTAAGGTTCATAAGAGCACAGTGGCCTCCATAATCCTTAATTGGAAGATGTTTGGGACGACCAGAACCCTTTCTAGAGCTGGCCGTCCGGCCAAACTGAGCTATCGTGGGAGAAGAGCCTTGGTGAGAGAGGTAAAGAAGAACCCAAAGATCACTGTGGCTGAGCTCCAGAGATGCAGTCGGAAGATGGGAGAAAGTTGTAGTAAGTCAACCATCACTGCAGCCATCCACCAGTCGGGGCTTTATGGCAGAGTGGCCCGACGGAAGCCTCTCCTCAGTGCAAGACACATGAAAGCCTGCATGGAGTTTGCTAAAAAAACACCTGAAGGACTCCAAGATGGTGATAAATAAGATTCTCTGGTCTGATGAGTCCAAGACAGAACTTTTTGGCCTTAAAACTAAGCGGTATGTGTGGAGAAAACCAGGCACTGCTCATCACCTGTCCAATACAGTCTCAACAGTGAAGCATGGTGGTGGCAGCATCATGCTGTGGGGGTGTTTTTCAGCTGCAGGGACAGGACGACTGGTTGCAACCGAGGGAAAGATGAATGCGGCCAAGTACAGGGATATCCTGGACGAAAACCTTCTCCAGAGTGCTCTGGAACTCAGACTGGGCCGAAGGTTCACCTTCCAACAAGACAATGACCCTAAGCACACCGCTAAAATAAGGAGTGGCTTCACAACAACTCCGTGACTGTTCTTGAATGGCCCAGCCAGAGCCCTGACTTAAACCCAATTGAGCATCTCTGGAGAGACCTATGGCTGTCCACCAACGTTTACCATCCAACCTGACAGAACTAGGGAGGATCTGCAAGGAGGAATGGGATGTGAAAAACTTGTTGTATCTTTCCCAAAAAGACTCATGGCTGTATTAGATCAAAAGGGTGCTTCTACTAAATACTGAACAAAGGGTCTGAATACTTAGGATCATGTGATATTTCAGTTTTTCTTTTTTAATAAATGTGCAAAAATGTCAACAATTCTGTGTTTTTCTGTCAATATGGGGTGCTGTGTGTACAATAATGAGGAAAAAAAATGAACTTAAATGATTTTAGCAAATGGCTGCAATATAACAATGAGTGAAAAATTTAAGGGGGTCTGAATACTTTCCGTACCCACTGTATATATATATAACTTATATAACTTACATTTATACACACAAGTACAATTTTGCTTTAAAAGGATACTCTACACCTGCCGACGCGCTGCGGAGAATCAGGATGCTGAGGTCCATTCATCAGCGAAGCGTCAAGCGGCGAGGCGGAGTGGCAGAGTGATGTTCGCCGGAGCACTGCAGGGGAGCGGAGAGTCTTCTCGCTGCCGTGAAGATTCCGTCCGCTGACTATTGTGAATCGACGGCGAAGGTAGAGGGCTTCGAGACAAGAGGTAATCGCTGTCTTGAAGGAAGAAATTCTGAGGAAATGGTGTCTGTGCACCTGTTTTATAGCGGTCAGTTCGCGCCAAACGAAGCGGTCAGTTTCGCGCCAAAACAGGCTGGCTCAAACACCATAGCCAATATTAGAATATTGGTGTTATTGTAGAGAGGTTTCAAATAGGTCGTGTATGAAGGCACTCCCCATATGCGTTAGTAACGCAATGTCAAGTGGACTGAAGTCGTAAGGGAACGATGACGCATTTTTAATCATGTGACCACTGATCTAGTTACAGATCAGCGCAAACAGATCCATTCAGTCCAAAACAATATGGTGGACGATGTATCGCAGTTGTTTTGGCAACTCTAAATTTATTGCGTTGATTAATGTCAGTTTGTACATACTTCAGCTTACATTTTTTCAAAGGAGACGGGATGTTTACTCGCAATTGTTGTTCAGCGGCGGAACGCGAGGACAGTTGCGTTTCAGACCGTACCGCCACGTTTCAAAGAGGCAGAAGGTAAATAAACGCCTGACGGAAATGACGCATGTCGAAGCGTCTTACTCATGCGCAGTACAGGTGTTTCGGTGTGGAAGAGCAACTTTTGGAAAAACGCTAGTGTGGACGGAGAGAGTTTTGAAACGAAAACGCCGTTTTCAAATATATCCGGATTAATGTAGACGTATCCTAATTTGCTAAAAGTTGTTTAAAATGGAGTAGCATGTCACACAACATTACAAATTGCACTGTATAATTTGGGTAATCAATTTTGCTGTGCAAGCTGCTTTGGATACAGTTTCCAAATCTAATTTTTTTTAGGATTTCCAATCACTGGCCATCCTCTGTATCAGTGTCTGATCTGTGTTGAGCATTACCTGGCAGTGGTTTATGTAACCTTTCTAAAGTTCAGACCTCTCAGATATAGTGTGATCTGTTTCACTGCTGCCTGTATAACTATTATGTCCTCCCCTGTCTAGAGTAGAGGAGCAACAGTTTAAAATTAAAAGAATTAAGGAAAATAATGTAATACGCTTAATGTTACTGGCTAGCGTTGCTGAGCCCCTGTTTTCCCCATCCCAGCATTTAACACAATTCATTAGAACAATAAATATTTATTTTGAAAACAGAAACTAGGGAATCTTTACAGGGAAGCAGCAAATTAACCTCAGGAGGGGTCAATGCCAATATAATCTACTTATGCTAGTTCGACTAAATAATCTATATACAAAACAAAGATGCAAATAAAAGACAATACTGATCCCAACTCGCTCTCTAATCATAATCAGGAGAAAAAGATTTGCAAAATAATTGGCACCCACCTCCCTACAGCTTCCTAAAATAACTCATTAAAGAAACAAGATTTTTAAACAAGCCCTGCACTCAGGGGTAACAGCAAATGTCCGTCTGCAATCAGGGTAACATTGCTCTTACAACAACTTTATACCAAAGTACAATACCTAACACAGGGAGAAAAGAGAGTTTCGTGAATTGTCTCGGCCGTAATTCCAAACCAGAGAGCTTTTATTTCAGAGCACACAGCCACAAGTGCCAATCAGAAGAGTCAATCACGTTGATTCGCAACAGGTGCCACTACTCATCCTACAGGAGCAGAACAGAGAGACAGACAAACATATTTGCACACAACATATTACAAAAGATACGTTCAGGAACGTAACACTATTCTTGGCTTGCGTTTGTCAGCATGTTTAGTTTAGCCTCATTCATCATCATCATTGTATACAGATGGTTCTTCATGCTGCTGTACTCTTCCTCTCCATTCAGTTGTTTGACCTTTTGGCTGTTCTCAGATCTCTGAAGCAGTCAGGACCGGGTTGAGAGAGGACATAAACCACATAAAGTGTTGGGCACTTTATCTCATTCTAATAGTGACCAAGATATTCACATATCTCGCACTGGACATTTCAGTATTCTTTAACATTCTGACAAAACACTTTAGTGATGAACTTTGGTTCACAGGTCTGATTTGATTTTTTTGCTGGAAAGTTTTGTACAGCCTGCTCTTTATCTGCAATTGTAATATTTGTCTATTTTGATATTTATTGGAATTTTGAATTCCAGTTAATTAGGCTACTGTTTTCATTTTAACATGTTAGTGTGATCAAGGGTGTAGATTTGGATTGAACATCCACCCTGGAATCTACAACCCTAAGTGTGATCCTCTGTCATGCATTGTTTTGTTTATTTAGAGAGGTTTAGAAATTGTGCATAAAATATGTAATATACTTATTTAAATACAAAATCGCTTCTCTGTGCATTGAGTTAATTATGTTATTTAAGTGGTTATATGTTTGTTGTTTTGTTTTTCCAATAAACAATTAATCAATGACCCAGGCTAACCCTTTTCCATTTTGAGTGTTGTCACTTGTCACAGATTGTTTTTTAAATTTCCTGTCATAATGTAGATGCACTACCAGTCAAACTTGTCTAACACTACGACCCACAGTTCTGTGCTGTACTGTTTTGTGTCTATACATTTTACATTGCTTCTGTGGAATTCCACTGCTGAGAAGTGCCACTGCATTCATACAGAATGTGTAATACATACAGTGTAATATCTGATATAATATTATATCAGAATATATATATATATATATATATGTATATATATATATATAATATTTATTTTATTTTTTCAAAATAATATTGGCTGTTGTAATTATAGTCCCACATGAACATGAAAATGTATTTCAGGGTAAGTTTCTTGCTGGCATGGTGTACAGTTCACTACTAAGAACCATGGTAAATTGATGTTAAATATGTTTTTAAATTCACATGTGTCATTAATGTTCCTTTCGTTAGGCTACTATGAAAATTGTTAATACTTTATGATTACTCTAATAAAGTACTACATAATTAATAGGCAATAAACTGTTAAGCATTGTATAGCTAAAATTAGTGTAGTAATGTTCCAGTTAACGCGTTGTCTAGAATTACCATATATCACTTACATAATAGTTTATGGTTATTTGTTTTATTGGTGTACTATAATGTGTTTTTCTGTGTATAGTGAAATGGTTTTCCTACTTAGAAATCGTCATATAAATTGAAATGATTTGATATCATGAGAGAAAAGCACCACTGACAGCAGTAAAAGACAAATAATATATATATATATATATATATATTTACATTTTATATAATTCAAGGAGCAATATGTAATATATTTACTGTACTAAAGCATACAATTAAAATAATATGTTATCAGATATTTAGTAAAAATTCTAAAATGAAATACTGGCTTCTCCAAAAACAATGTTACAGCCAGTATAGTTTACTTTGAAATGTCTGTTCCAGCCGGAATTTCTGTTTGTGTTTTGGCCTGTGTGATCCCGGTCACTGCCCATTGCCCAGTAGTATTTCGACACCACGGGTTGCTAGATATAAAACAAGTTATAGCGGGCAAACACAGTGAGCTGCAGCCATGGAAGCCAGCAATATATCTAGCTAACACTGACAGCGTTATAAAAAATCCACATGAGCTGGTTTATAATTTGCAAACAATAAAATATTGCAAACATATCCATTAGCTGATTGTGACAGGGCGGAGGGCAGGGACGGGGTCGTGATTCTACACACCCGGCCCCTTATCAGGCTAATCAAGCCTCCGAGGCCAACTAAAGGCAGATAAAAGGCCGACTGCAGATGGTGGCGCAAGAGAGAGCGTTTACGGGCAGCTGTCCGGCAGATTTGTGTGTTTGTGTCTTTTCGTTTTAAGTTCTTTATTAAAAATATTGTTTATTATTGTTAAGCCGATTCTCGCCGCCTCCTTTCCATAACTCCCTTTACATGGTGCGAGAACTGGCTTGACGATATAAATAATAGTTTTAATATTAAACTGATGAAAAAGCAAGGCAAGTTTATTTATATAGCACATTTCATACACAATGGTAATTCAAAGTGCTTTACATAGAAGAGATTAAAATAAGAATAAAAAAAATAAAAAAATAAGAATAATTGAAATGGTTCAGTTGAGGTCCTAGCCTATTGAGGGATTTATATACCAGTAATAATACTTTAAAATCAATCCTAAATGTAACTGGGAGCCAGTGTAAAGACCTGAGGACTGGTGTGATATGTTCATATTTTCTGGTTCTGCTCAGAATCCTGGCAGCAGCGTTCTGTATGAGCTGCAACTGTCTTATGGTCTTTTTGGGAAGGCCAGTGAGGAGTTCATTACAATAATCCACCCTGCTGGTGATGAAAGCATGCACAAGTTTCTCTAGGTCTTGACTGGAAACAAAACATCTAATTCTTGCAATATTTTTCAGATGATAGTATGCTGATTTAGTTATTGCTTTGACATGACTACTGAAACTAAGGTCTGACTGTAGAGACACACCAAGATTCCTGACTTGATTTTTAGTTGTTTGACCCCTAGCGTCAAGGTATGCATTCACCTTGAGAACTTCATCTTTGTTTCCAAACACAATGACTTCAGTTTTGTCTTTGTTTAACTGAAGAAAGTTTTGGCACATCCAACTGTTTAATTCATCAATGCATTGGCACAGGGAGTCAATGGGGCTGTAATCATTAGGTGATAGGGCTAAGTAGATCTGTGTGTCGTCTGCATAGCTGTGGTAAGCAATTTGGTTCTTTCTCATTATTTGGCTCATTGGGAGCATAAACAGGTTGAACAGGAGTGGCGCAAGAATTGAGCCTTGAGGGACTCCGCATGTCATGGACGTCCACTCAGACTTATGGTCTCCCATACTCACATAATAACCTCTTCCTTCTAAGTATGACCTGAACCATTTTAGGACCATCCCAGAAAGCCCCACCCAGTTTTCCAGCCTGTCAAGAAGTATGTTGTGATCAACAGTGTCAAATGCAGCACTGAGGTCGAGTAGTACCAGTACTGATAATTTGCCTGTATCAGTATTTAAGTGAATATCGTTTATTATCTTTATGAGCGCTGTCTCTGTGCTGTGATATGATCGGAAAACCAGATTGAAAATTGTCAAAGTATCCATTCGAGTTCAAGAATTTGTTCAGCTGATTGAGGACAACTTTTTCAATGATCTTGCCTATGAAAGGAAGATTTGAGATCGGTCTATAGTTGCTTAATGTGGTCTTATCCAGATTGCTCTTTTTCAAGAGGGGCTTGACAACTGCAGTTTTCAGGGAGTTTGGAAAACTCCCAGAGAGAAGTGAAGAGTTTATCACTTCTAGGAGATCTGCTTCTAAACAGTTGAACACACTTTTGAAAAAAGATGTGGGAAGTGCATCAAGGGCGCAGGTTGATGTTTTAAGGTGCTGTACGGTTTCTTCCAAAATTTTGCAATCAATTTCTTTGAAATGAGCCATAGTAACTACTTTCTCAGGTTGTGGTTTGATTTGTCTGACCCAAATACACACATAAAGTCTGACAGCTGCCCGTAACCACTCTCTCTCCCTCGCACCGCCACTTGATTAGCCTGATAAGGGTCCGGGTGTGTAGAATAATGACCCAGACCCGCCCTCCGCCCTGTCACATTCAACTTACAGTGTAAAGCTGCGTACACACTGCCAGGTCGCCAGTGGCTGGCGGTGAAGTCGCTAGTGGGCGTTCCCACTACTGGTTGCCTATACGTTTATAAATGACATTCACGGATGTCATTCCATTGCTCTTCACATTGCTCTTAAAAGCAAACATTTTGGAGGGAAAAGACTAAATATAAATGAATCAGTACATAAAATGCTTTATATCAAAGATGAATGAGAAACAAGGCGTGCTCTTTGCCATAGCGGCTGTTTATCTGCGGCGAAAACGTTAAATCTCGGAGTCAGCACGGCGAGTACCACCGGCTGGTGCAAGAGCTGCGGCTGGATATACCATTTCCATATCATAGAGCACTGGAAAATTGCTAACAGCAAGAATTAGCCTTTCATCCATCTTTCCGTTACTGCAGGAGCTGAGAGAGAGAGAGAGAGAGAGAGAGAGAGAGAGAGAGAGAGAGAGAGAGAGAGAGAGAGAGAGAGAGAGAGAGAGAGAGAGAGAGAGAGAGAGAGAGAGAGAGAGAGAGAGAGAGAGAGAGAGAGAGAGAGAGAGAGAGAGAGAGAGCGAGAGCGAGCGAGCTCTCCCTTCTTCTCTCATATTGGCTGTCGCTTCCGTTGAACTTGTCTCAACTTTGTCGCGTCGCTGGCACGCCCACATCTAGTCACCAACGGTCGCTGTCACGCGCGATGTCGCTGGCAGTATGTGCGCTGCTTAAGGTCCTGCTTGACCTGCTCAGAACAGGATACAAACCAGTATCTCTGGCATGAGAGGCAGGCACACTAAGGAGGAGGCTAAAAGATACAACATCTTTCACTTCAAAAATCCCCCCCAAAAATGTCCACCCTTTTAAACTTTTTAGGACTTTTTGTTTCTCGTGACAATAAAGCGTGGTACCTCATGATGTACTAGCATGATGAGCTGAATAGGCTAATTCGACATCTAAATAATATTATTGTTCTCACATTAAGCAATTAAATGTGTGTGTGGGGGGTAGACTTTCTGAAAATGATCTTCACTGCTGTTTCTATTTAATTCTTAAATTCAATTTATATTTACATAAGTGTATCTTTTAAATATTTACATGATTCAGGTAACGTAAGCATCTGGACTTTCTCCTTGCAGAGGCGCACAGGGAGCCGCAGGCATTAGGCAGCAGTTTACTCAAAAGGAAAGCACAGCTGTGGACCGGTGGCTGCATCAGTGCAACATTAAGTTGACGCTAGAGGGCGCTTGTGCGCAGCAATATAACACCGATGAAAATAAAGCTGGAACCTCAACTTATAACTCTTCTCCAGTATCAGAGGTCTTGAACAGGTGACTAACGCATCGGCATCGCCGAGCTGGATTTAATTGTCCTGTAACAAATATATATATATCGATTCAGTGAGAAATCTTTCAGTTAGAAAAGACATCTTAACTTCTGACCTACTGGAATGATCTGACCATTTTATCAAAACAGGTAAACCAATTTCAAATTCATCTTAGTGTCAAATTATCTGTTTTGCGTCGATTGCTAAATACTGTGCATGTAGCATACATTAACGCATCTTACTATTAATAACATTAACAGTAAATACTTGTTTGTTGCTTTAAATGGCTGCTAATTAATCACTTTCTGCTTTGAAATAAATCAGAAATTACAAAGAGATTTGCATCAGCATACATCATTTTAAATAAAAGAAGGTCACCAATGTTAATGATTATAGATTAAATGAGCATTGTAACTATTAAACAGTACTACAAGAATTTCTGATGGATATTATGAAATATTTTGAATGGCATTCATTCATGTTAACTTGACTCTGATTTACAGTTACAGGTAAATTGGTGAACATAATCCAGTCTATAGATGTAGAAACAAAGTGAGAACCTCCTGTTTTATTTTTGCACTGCTGTTAGCATTTTAATTTGAGCTTGCTCTATGGCGAATCTCAGCTTTATACACAAATTTAGGTGCGTAGCCGTATGAGACAAAAAATATGAATAAGTGAAAGGATTTGGAAAGCTTTTTCTTGTGCTTTTTATCTTCGCTTTTCAGGGGTGACAAGGCAGGGTATGTGGAAAGATGTGAACTGTATGTGAGTGCATATCTATGTTTGTATCTGTCTCTGTTTTTTCCTCAGGTTACATACACATGGTACAGATGTGCACAAGATGTGAAAGGAGAAAGTGAAGGAACATAAAAAGTCAAAGAAGATGGGCACCTTTGCTTTTGTTGACATCTATGATTTCTAAGGAGGTAAACATGAATTATGTCCTTGATATTATGTGCAGAACAGATGCATTGGCTTTAAGCAAGTGGGGAAAAACTAAGAAATAAGGAAAGAGCGATGGATTTTAGATCTTTTGTATTCCTTCATGGTCTTCAAGCTTTTTGCGTGCATGAATGGAAACTTTGGGATTCAAAAAGTAAAATACAGAAAATGGAAAAATTGAGAGAGTGTTACAGAATTATTTTCATGATCAACTGGGACCTGTTCAGAAATTTGATGCTCTTGAACCTGACAGTCCATTCTGTCATGGTGTCATAGTTCACCTCTCAAACCACTCACTGTCCCTGGAATACCACTATGAATCTGACCCCAGATCAGGCGCCAACCCAGCTCTTCAACCTTCCCAGTGCATTAAACCTTCAGCGTGAGTTTCAAAACCAGAGCAGGTCTGCTCCAGCCAGCTTTTTCAACAGCACCTTCTTCCAGGATAATTCGGCTTTAGAATGGCAGCTGTTCCTTACCATCCGAGAACCTGGCACCATTATCTTGACTGTCCTTTACTCCGTTTCCTTCCTTGTGGGTTTCTTTGGAAATGTCATGTCCCTCAAAGTTTTGTTGGGTCAACACGGAAGTGTGCGTCTGTCAGGTGCATGCGCCACTCGCTGTCTGCTGATAAACTTGGCAGTATGTGACCTGGCGGTGGTTTGCGTGTGCATGCCCATCACTCTGGGTCACCGAATCTATACACCATGGGTGTACGGGGACTTCCTGTGCCGTGCTGTGCCCTTCACACAAGCCATGTCAGTTTCTGCCAGCGTCCTGAGCATCACTGTTATCAGCATTAGTCGGTACTATGCAGTTCACTCGCCGCTACAATCTCGTGCCTACTTCACCCGTCGACGTATCCTCATCTCCGTCACTGTTGTGTGGCTAATCTCCTCAGTGATCTGCATGCCAGTCGCCGTTGTTACTCGACGTGATGAAGTAGCTTTGATTGAAGGACTGGCCATCGTACTGCCCATTTGTGGAGAGGTGTGGCCTCAACCACGCTTGCGACAGGCGTACAATGTCCTGCTCTTCAGTGCCCTCTACTGCCTCCCTGTTGCGTTTAATCTCACCCTAGCCTTCCTCACATGTCATCGGCTTCAGAGCACTGGTGAGGCGGGTAGGTTCACAGAGCTGGACCCCCGCTCACAGGCACTTCATGAAGCAAGACTACAGGGGCGGCGGCAAATCGCCCGTATGGTCGCAGCTTTGGTGATGCTTTTTGCTCTGTCCTGGTTGCCCATGTATGTGGCTGATATGTGGCTGGACCGTGAGCTACACCATCCACCAGAATGGCTACTGCAGGCCAGGCCCTTTGCACAGTGGCTGGGCCTCACAAACTCTTCTCTAAACCCCTTCTGCTACTGTTTCATTGGTGACCTCCACCGCTCAGCCAAGGCTTTGCGTCTGCGCCTCATTGGCCCATCTTCTGCCTCAGCACTGGCACTAGCTTCGCTACCCAAAGTCTTCCACCTGCAGAATCAAGATAAAGATCCAGAGGATACCACTGACAACTCAATCAACTCCTGTGGGGAGGATGCTGGGAATCTGAGTCTGTCGTTTTGGTGGACCCAAGCTAGTACGTGTGATTCAATGAGTTTACCATACCACCTGACGGAATCAGCTACTGCACTTGATGCATAGTAAAACTGATACATTGCTGAAACATTTTCATTCAGAAATTGAAATAGAAATAGAAGAGTTGTGCTTTGTATTTAGTGATTCTTAAAAGCTAAAGCTAAATATCAATAAATGTGTATTCACTCTTCAAAACAAAAAAGGAACAACTGTCAGTCTTGAACTGTGGAATACTCAGTGGATTACATGTCAGTTCCTAGTCTACAATCATTGTTTTTTCATACACATTCTCCATTTGGAATTGAGGACTGAATGTCACACCATATTTTGATTAAATATTTCACTTTCCAGTTGAAGTAGATGTAACTCTATGTACAGTGTTGAAATCTGATGTAATTGTACTAATGAGATGTAATAAATGTCTTAATATGGACAATTATTAGGGTCTGTGTAAGGAATCCATGTCATAGAGGAATAAAAGGGTTAAAAGCAGAATGTGTACACGTGTGCGATTGTGCTGCAAAGTTTGAACTAGAGCAAAGCCTTAAGATTTGTCAAGTTTAAAGTAATTAAACGCTGTGCTCAGGCAGCAGAACTTTATTTAAATTATCATCAGAGTAAAACAAGATACACGCTCACACCTTCTCCTACTCCATGGCGAAGAAACACATGCAAAATTATTTCTGTGAACATTCACAGCTTCTCGCCTCCTTTACTAAATGTGGAAACCATCTGCCTCATAAGTCATCAGTGTCATCTTAATGAAGAGCTGGCAGTTTCTGAAACTTGGAATCAGATCCTAAATCATGTAGAAACTGAAATGGGTTCACTAGGACTTTCAAATTGATGTCATAAAGCTTTCTTTTTTGTTTGTTTTTTCAGTTTTTAATTGACTGTCTATATTTTTCTTGCACCACACTATGTGTTGTACTAAAAATTGCCTTTGCAGTTTGCACTCATTACTACAGTGTTCTTTGAGGGGGAATGTGCAATGTCCCCCAGTGCCAATGTTCAATATTTTATGGGCTTAACCGAAATGTTATAGCTGCTGTTTCATAAGAAGCTGACTGAAAAGGTAACTGACTGAAGCAAAAAGTAAAAAGTTTAAAAAAGACACTTAAGCTTTAAAGGTATATCATTTCTGACAGCTGCCCTTAACAACTAATATAGTCAATCAGAATTATTGCTTCTTATTTCAAATTTAAGTTTGTTTACAGTTATTATAAATATGTATTCAATATTTGCAAAAGAAGTATCATCATAAATACACAATTATATAGATAGAGATTCTTCCATTAATGAGTTTCATGAGTTCTATGAATATTGTTTTTTAGTTATAGATAAGCTTGTGTACAGTACCATGTTTACAGTTTAGAGAATCCCAGTAAATCAGCATAGCAAAATATGTATCATTCAGGTTTAATTATAGATACTGAGAATAAATGTAGATAATATGGAAAAGGCTCAAATACAGATTCATCCTTTAAGGGTGTGACGTCTGATCCATTAGATTTGTTGAAAACAAAACAACAAAAAAAGATTCTTACTATATCCCTCCGATATGCTTCTTCTTCTCTTTCTTCTGAGCAGTCAGAAGCTCTCAAGTGTCCTTGAGTGGAGTTTAGGGAAATTAGCTAATTGGATTGATAGAGTCTGACAGAGTGAATATGAAGAGCTGATAATATGGTCAAACAGAGATAAATGGTTGTGTTGTTAGCAAAATGGCAGGGTTGACACCAGTGTATTTAGCACACACATGTACACATCTAAGTCATCTGATGGTTAGAGGAGTTCTTACATACTAAAACACAACAAACCTAAAGTAAAACCAAAGAAATGTTGCCAAAAGGACTTGTGGTCATATGAGTGGCTGAAATGTAGAACAGAGAAAACAGTTCCAGAATCGACTGCTGTATCAGGAGAAAATGTATAAAGTGCAAATTAATTTAAATGAACAACAATACGATAACTATAAAACATTTGCTCATTCTAAAAACACAACAACAAAAGAACACAGTGTTTACAAGACATAATGATGGGTAGTAACAAAAACGTAATCTTTTTTACATAAAAATCAGATTACATAAATTAAGAACTTGCAATTGAATTACATTACATTTTATAGTGTGCATAATCAGATTACTGTTACTTTTTAATAGATTACATGAAAAAAGTATTGATTACATTACCAGGATGGCAGAAAATCATAAACTAAGGCCACCCCTTCTCATGAATAATTATGCGGAGGTACAAATTGGACGTTGACTGAAAAATGCAGTCCCTTTTCTCGATATAAAAATCAAACAATTCTATTAAAAATAAAATCCAAGCATGTTTTCATTGCAACTGACAAACAGCAAGCTTCTGTTTGATTTTATGTTTATTAATTTTAATGAAAGAGTGTTAATTAATACTTCATACATTAACAATTAATTATTCGATTTTGGGAATTGGGCATTACAAATTGGGGAAAAAAGGGATTAAATAAATAAATAAATAACAATTATTAGATTTTAATCAAAATATGCAATAAGTAATACAGAAGTAATGATATTAGATAACCTAAAATTGTAATCTAAAATATGAAATTTCTGGCTACAATTGAAGTTGTGTAATTTGTAATCAGTACCATATTACATTTCAGAAGTAATCTACCATGCACTGACAAGACATTTGAAATTAGAATTTTTTTTCCTCCCTTTTTTTCAAAAAGTAAACAGGCATATGCACAACACTTGCCTATTTGATTATTCGCCAGAACGTGAAACGCGTTATCACGTAATGGCCAAAAACCTTGTTTGCAGATCTTTTTTTGCTTAAACAGTCTATGTTTAGTCAGTCTTCCTTTCCCCGGAAAAAGTTCTGTTTACATGTAAACATGCTCACTGATATTTGTCTCCAAGTTGTTCTGTCTTACTTTGCTTAAAACATTATATAAACCCAAATTGGCATCTCTGCTGCAACAGTGGTGTAATGTTTACAGTATCTCTGTGTGGTCCCGTCAAGTCATATTCAATATGCTTGACATAGTTTTTCTCAATGTTCTGTGCTTAAATGGCAAGTTTTTCACATCAGTACTAAGTACCAATAGTTCTAGACTGAAAATGTTGTAAAAAAGAAACATAAATCAAGCTCAGGAGTTTGTAATGTACCTGTATCAGACATGTCCATGAGGTGATCCTGAAAACTTTGCAGTGTTTTATTGATTTTATTGTTTTAACTTATATGGTAAAGTATGAGCATGTGCATTGCACCTTGAGCTTAATGGCTGTCTGTAAATTCTGTGTACTTGAAATCCTGTGTTCTGCCTCTTTCATAAATTATTAAGTTCATCTTCATCAGCATCTTCACATTGCTTGGATTTCAAGTGACATTTTTCCCAAGAGACAGTGTCCCAAGTGTCGATAATCTTTAGGATGTTGTTGTATAGGCCTGTTGGTTACACAACACATATCATCAAATGAATGTACACTTGCAGCCAAATGTTTGGAATAATGTACAGATTTGCACTTATGGTACTGAAGTGGCATTCAGCTGATCACAATGTATAGTCAGGACATTAATAACATGAAAAATTACTATTACAATTTGAAATGTTTTTTCAGAACTTCTTAAACTACTTCAAAGAGTTCTCATCAAAAAATCCTCCATGTGCAGCAATGACAGCTTTGCAGATCCTTGGCATTCTATCTGTCAGTCTGTCAGGTACTCATGTGACATTTCACCCCACACTTCCTGTCGCACTTGCCATAGATGTGGCTGTCTTGTCACCTTACATTCTAGCTGATCCCATAAAAGCTCAATGGGGTTAAGATCTATAACACTCTTTTCCAATTATCTGTTGTCCATTTTCTGTGTTTCTTTGCCCACTCTAACCTTTTTTTTTTTTTTCTGTTTCAAAAGTGGCTTTTTCTTTGCAATTCTTCCCATAAGGCCGGCACTCCTGAGTCTTCTCTTTCTGTTGTGCATGAAACTGGTGTTGAGCAGATAGAATTCAATGAAGATGTTAACTAAGGACATGTGAGGCATCTATTTCTCAAACTAGAGACTCTGATATATTTATCCTCTTGTTTAGTTGTACATCTGGCCTTCCACATCTCTTTCTGTCCTTGTTAGAGCCAGTTGTCCTTTGTCTTTGAAGAATATAGTGTACATCTTTGTATGAAATCTTCATTTTTTTTTTGGCAATTTTAAGCATTGTATAGCCTTCATTCCTCAAAACAATGATTGACTGATGAGTTTCTAGAGAAAGCTGTTTCTTTTTTGCCATTTTGGACCTAATATTAAACATAAGACATGCCAGTCAATTGCATACTGTGGCAACTCAAAAACAAGCACGATGACAATGTTAAGCTTCATTTAATGAACCAGATAGCTTTCAACTTTAGCAATTTAGCATGCTTACTCAAGGATAAGGTGTTGGAATGATTTGATCAAAAATAACTTTTTTTTTCAAATTGTAATGATGTTGTTTTTTTACATCAGTAATGTCCAGACTATATTTTGCGATCAGTTGAATGTCACTTTGGTGAATTAAAGTGCCAATGTCCTTCCAAAACAGCTAAATTTGTACATTATTCCAAACCTTTGGCTGCCAGTATATATGTGGCCTATACTGTATGCAAATATATTTTTTGTGTGCACATACTGTACTCTAAGTATAGATTCTTACAAAAGTCATGTTTTTATATGTATATACTGTATATGTGTGTGTGTGATGTACCTGCTACAGACCTAAATCTGCCTTCCAGTCTCAGCATCAAACTGCCAGTGTTGTGTAACTCTTAGGTATGAGCAGAATCTACGAGGGTTGGTCAGGGTTGGATATTTAGAGGCTCATATGCACTGTGTATGTGCATGTATGTGTTTGATTTCGGACATTTGAATATCTGTGGATACTGCATCACTTCAGCTCTAAAAACAGCGAGAACCAAAGCTGCAATGCCATTTATAGGTTCAGGTGTCATGAGGCTGGAGTGTGACTGAAATGTGCAAAATGCTTCTACACTGTCAAACAAAGGCACTTAGGAAATATGCAGCAATTATATGACGCATGTGAACAGCATCCAAAGAGAGCAAAAAGTTTGTTTGCAGTTTGCAATGGATTGAATAATTTCAACTTGAAATGCACACACTGATCACTTTATTAGGAACACCTGTACACCTACTTATTCATGCAGTCTAATCAGCCAATTGTGTGGCGGTAGTGCAGTGCATACAATCAAGCAAATACTGATCAAAAAACAACCAGTGAGTGGCAGTTCTGCAGACGGAAATGCCTTGTAGATGAGAGAGGTCAACGGAGAATGACCAGAGTGGTTCAAGCTGACAGAAAGGCTATGGTAACTCAGATAACCACTCTGTACAATTGTATTGAGTAGAATAGCTCTCAGAATGCACAAAACGTCGAACCTTAAGGCAGATGGGCTACAACAGCAGAAGACCACATTGGGCGAATTTTTAGGACCATAGTGTTAATAGAAATTAAAGTGCTTAGTGAGTGGCGAGTGCCGAAATGATTGTGCTTATCTGTGCCAATGTCACAGATCTACCGGACACGCCCAGCACTAATACTCCACAATCCCTCTCCCCTGAGTACTGATCATCTGCACCTGTCCCTCGTAACGTCATCAATCAGCTCTGCTACATAAAAGCACAATCCTCCTTTCACTCTTTGTCTGGTCTTGACTAAGAATACAGACTTACTTACTACCGCTGGTTACTCTCTGAAGAAATTCCCTCGCTCTCTTATCCTGGTTCCTGCTCCATCGCTCAGTTGACAATTCCCCAAGTTCTTCTCTGCCTTTGTTTAGTTTGTTTTGTACTCAATAAACACAACCTCAAGGTTCTACACTATCTACGAGTCTGTAACAGCCAATGCCTACTCAATAATTATGTATAATTAAGGAGCTCTCTAAATTAGGAAAGTGTGTTTTTCTCTTTGTACTGATTGGAGACTCAATGTCTTGTTAGATCACGAACAAATAGTTTATCATACTCATGATTTCACATACTTTACGCACGCTTCTTGTTATTCAAGCTTGATTTCATGCGTAGTTGCTTTCCAGCAATGTATCAGATGGCAATTCATAGCACAACGCAAGTACACGTTGCATTCTCATTGTTGCCACAAGGGGTGCTATAGCAATATTAGTGTGTACTGTCTGCTTCTAAAGTGAGTTAATGGGTGCTTCTCGTTTAATTTACATTTATTCATTCAGCAGGCGCTTTTATCCAAAGTGACTTACAATGAGGAAAACATAAGCAAATGATCTTAAGGAGACATATGTACGAAAAGTGCCATACTACAAAGATTTACTAGCATCAGAATAGCATTCAAAACAGATTTAAGTGCAAGTTAATTTTTTTTATTTTATATTTGTTTTTGTGAAAACAAACAAACACCAAGATGCACCATATTCCAAGTCATCTTATTTGCTCTTTTGCTGGTAAACTAAAACTACAAGACAAACCTAGTTAATTTACATGAGTGCAAATTATAGTTTATTTTTATTGCAAACAAAGAATATGCCCTCACATAAAAATATGTATTTCTGTATGGGCTATTTATTACCTTTTTGTTGTTGGTTATAATTTTCTTGCATTGTTCTTGTATGCTTCTTGCCTAATGCTATTTTGACATTTCTACTGCTAGAATCCAGTTTCAGTACTGCAGTATATGTAATGTGAGTTCTGTCTTACTTGAATACTTAATAAACACACTCAGAAATTTATTGGCATGTTATTTCCTTACCGTGAGGAGGGAGTGCTGAGTGAGTCACAGGAGGCGGTCCCCGCCATCTCTCTGTCAGTATGGCCTTTTTAAGATGAGGTCACATAAGTTAGCTCTGTCTCCTGAGGATGTAAACTTGATCTGGATGTGTGTGCCATCATGATCACAGCTCCTGCAGTGAATTCTCACGAGTTTAAAGGTGTAAGATTTGCTCATTGTTGAACACTGTTGGTGCGTCACAGGAGGAGTAACCCACAACTGTCATAGAGCTAATATTATTCTCCGTAAACTTTATCACACAGTATTGTTCTTGCCATGTTTCCATCTGCATTTCTAGAAGGTGTGATATTACACAAAGTTTGCTCTAGTTTTAATTAGCTAAATAATGGCAGAATAGGCCTATATGTGTGTATGCAGGTTCACGGTATCACTTCACTTTTTGCAAGATGAAGATGATTGGCGGTTCGCAAGTTGACTAGCCCTGACCTACACTTTTACAAAAGGATTTTTACATAACACTTTCTTGATGAAACAACACACTGATCTCACTATGAATTTGGAAACACTAGGGCGAAAGTTCTTCAGCTGAACTCTGTCCATGGCTGAAGCTGGTAGCGTTTTTGAACGCACATTATGGGTGCGTGTTAGCTCAAGTTTCCAGGTGAAATGCCCACAGAGGGGCGCCAAAAGTGAGTTGTGAAGCCAAGTCAAGTCAAGTTGAGTAAATTTTATTTGTATAGCGCCTTTCACAACACACATCGTTTCAAAGCAGCTTTACAGAAGATCAGGCATTAACAGATGATAAATCTGTAATGTCTATAATGTCGATGAATCATCATTGTGTAATTAGATAAAATACGATTGTTAAAGATGTTTAAAAATAAGTAATTCAATAATAATTGCATTAATAACGCCAGTGAGAAAGCTGAAAGCGACTGTGGCAAGGAACACAAAACTCCATAAGATGTTGATTAATGGAGAAAACTCACTGGACTCACTGTGGGGGACAGTTCCCCTCTGGCTAACATCATGAATATAATTTATATATTACTTATGTATAGTTAAAGTCATGGTTTAAAATTATTAAACTAGGTAAGTGTAAAGGGTCAGTGTTTAAACATCGATTTTGTTTGAAATGTAAAATTAATGACCAATGTCTTTGAAGTCCATCCTGGATTAACTGCAGAAGTTCACATAGATGCAATTGTCCTTGTTAATTGGCTGATGAAGGAAAATTTTTTGGCAATTGTTAGTCTATACATTACATTTAAAGATCATAATCCATCAATAGACCGAGGTGATGCAGGCAGAGATCAGGGATGTGAAACGCAGTTCAACCTGGACGGTAATTTCGGTGAGGTTCGGTGTGGTCCATCCTAAATCCAAGGTTCAGGCAGAGGCATATGAAGTATCCCATGTCTTATGGTTGGAGTTGGCATCAGTTCATCCTCTGAAGTCCATCATAATAGACTGAAGTGATGTTTGGCTGGCACCGGCTGCATTTAGTCATCATCATTCAGCAACACTTCGTGTGGAGTCCAACACGAAGCAGGAATGGTGCTGGATCCAGCCGGGTCTGGTGACCTCAGGATAGGAGTCCTGAGGTTGAGACAGGGAAACAAATAAAATAATATAAGCGTAGATGCCATTCAATTTATTGCAGTTATATATCATGATCAAAGTTTCTGGTTTCTGGTTCCGGCAGACCCAACTAAAGCAGCCTAATTTTGGGTTGGAGGATAAATTAGGTGTATGCCTGGCTAAACAGATGTGTCTTTAGTCTAGACTTAAACTGAGTGAGTGTGTCTGCATCTCGAACAGTGTTAGGGAGACTATTCCATAGTTTAGGAGCCAAATATGAAAAGGATCTACCTTCTTTTGTGGATTTTGATATTCTAGGAACAATTAACAGGCCAGAATTTTGTGATCGTAATGAATGTGATGGAATATAGCATGGTAGAAGGTCACTTAAGTACTGAGCTAGACCATTCAAAGCTTTGTACGTAGTTAACAGAATTTTAAAATTAATACAGAATTTAACAGGTAGCCAATGTAGTGATGATAAAATGGGGCTAATGTGATCATATTTCTTGGTTCTCGTCAGCACTCTGGCTGCTGCATTTTGAACCAATTGAAGTTTATTTATTGATCTTGCTGGACATCCTCCCAGTAATGCATTACAATAATCTAGTCTTGAGGTCATGAATGCATAAGTTTTTCAGCATCAGCAACAGAGAGCATGTGCCTTAATTTAGCAATATTTCTTAGGTGGAAGAATGCTGTTCTACAAACATTTGTAATTTGATTTTCAAAGGACAGATTGGTATCAAATATAACACCTAAGTTCTTTGCTGTTGAAGATGATGTAACATTACATCCAACGAGAGTGAAATTATATTGTAGTGGCTTATTTTTTTGGTCCGATAATTGAGGGCTTGAGACGAAGAACCATATAAGTCCATGTTTTCAAATTTTGAATAATATCATTTTTTTTAATTTGGACTCTGAATATTATATTATTATTATTTTTATTATTATTTTTTTTACTTGAAGATAGACAACAAAAGCTTCACAATTCTAATGAGATAAGATTTTTTAGTATCAATCTTAAAAATAAAAAGTTAGAGTAATTTACATTTCTGGAATGTGGAAGAACAGTATATGTCCAGTTAATGTGGAATAACATTTGATTCCTTTATCTTAGTTTTAATACAGTAACAGAACCTTAAAGAAAATATTAAGCATTTCTTTCTTTCAATTTCTTAAATTTTTTACCAACGTAAATCACAGAACAAAAACACGGACAATACAGTACGAACAATGAACAATTAATTGAACAAAGAACAATGAAGGCCTACTTATAGTGCAGAAAATAAAAGTCAGTACAAACAATAAACCGTACATACAATCAACAATACATACAAACAATAAACAACTGTAATAACTGTAAACAATACATATTTACAATACAGACATACATCATCATCATTCCATGCTATGGTTCCATATGCTAGTTTACCATTTTATAATACATTTCATAAATCACCCCATTCATTCATTTACTAAATAAATAACTATATATTCCTATTATACAACATAAGATAAGGCATACAAGATAAGCTACAACTACTATTATGATTAATTTTACACAATATACACAATATACACACTATACCCCACCTTACCCTGCACATGACCTACACATACCAGGCTACTCTTCACATTCTAATGTCCCATAAAATGCTTGGGCCTCCGCTGGCATGTAGGCTAGCATTTTCATAAGATCCCGGTGCTTCTCCTTCTTGACGGGCAGAGGGTCCTCGTAAGCACGAGCATACGTGGTGGAGAACAAGGGAGCTGGAGGTGGTTGATTCTTCCTCTGTTTGGTGATCAGCCAGGTCTTCCATCCCTCGTAGAGGCTGTGGCTCCCTTTTGTGTGGACACACCATGGATCAGCAGCTGAAATCATGATTCAACAAGAAATTCAGTAAAGATTCTTCTTTCACGCACATATCCCCAACACTGTTAATCTCAGAAAACCAACTCTTTAGTTTTTTACCTGTCACTTTCAACCACATCATGGATGTGATTAGCAAGCCAGGTGGACGCTTTAATGTTGCATCGGGGAGCTGCCTGAAGTCCGCATATTTAATCTCAATGACTTTGAATTGACGCTGCTGCCTTGCTCCACGGATCATCTCGGTGACATCGCTGGGGGTGTGGAGTGTGGACACCTTACGCCTCTTGTCCAGCGTGGCAAAGGAACGGACACAGGGAAGGAAGGAGTGACCAGACACCATGAACTTCTGCTCTATCTGACTGAAGTACTCTCTAGATACGAGCAGGGCCACGAAGTTTAGGACTCACCAGTTGTTGTTCTGCCCACATCATTGGTCACTATAGATGACGAGCTTCCGTTCCTTTGCCTGGACTAGGGGAGCGAAAGATTTTTCTGCCCACTTCAAAAGACAGCTTGCCACCTCGATGGAACCTCTGTGAGCGATGCCCTCATGTCAGAGGCACATTGTAGGAGGATCGTCAGTGCCCATCTCCTGGATACAGAGGTTGTAGTTGGCCAGCTGTCGTTGATAGTACACATTGGAGTGTGTCAGGTTTGGCATGAACAATACCCCCTGCATGTCGATACAAATGACATGGCAGTCATCATTGGCTTTGGCCCTCGCTGTGTCAGCCTGCAACTGGGTGTACGCTTTTTCAACTTTCCGGTGGTGAAGCTCACTCTCGGCTGTGATCTTTAACCTTTCTACATCTGTTGTAGCAGCTGTTAATTTTGAGAACAGGGCATCACATTTCGCACAAGTGTCACTTCTTGGCTGCCCAAAACTGAGGTTCTGCTGCTTGAAGAGTTCCCTATAGAGCCAGAACTTTGCAGTGAATGTTGGATTGTTTTCCTTGTACAGGCGGAACATGCAGAGCAGGTTTAAATCAGGGCTCAGGTACTCCCTCTCCACATCTCCCTTCATCCGTGAGTAGTGGTTCGGTTGGTGTGGGAAGCTCAAGATATGCTCTCTTATCCCCTCTCTCACTGCAGGATGAATGCTATGAGGCCTAAAAAATAAACAACACAACTCATGAACAAGGGAAATATAATAAACTATGCTGGTCTGTTTTGCACAATTGCATTGTTTCTGTGACCATAAATGTATAATTCTAAACCTTCCTCTAAACTATAGGATTTAGTTTTTCACATACAGTCTTTAAAGGGATACTTCAGGATTTAGCATTAAGCTTTGTATCATTAGAAAACCGAATTCTTTTAAGTATTTTCGAATTACCATGCTTTCCTCACACATATCCCCCTGAGATGAGAGATTTATGTATTTTTTGTCTGGAAAAAATCCTCAGATGACGCAAAAATCGTCATTGTTTACATGCACACATTTTGTTTCAATCTAACTGAATTTATTCTGATTTGTGAATCTGAATGTAGTGTTTACATGAATGCTAAACATGTGATCGATTGATGTGTGCGTTTTAGCATTGCAATCTGGGAGTTGTTGTCTTTCATCCCCATAAATCAAAAATAAATTTTCTGGCTTTTCTCAGTCTAGAAGGCTCCAAATTCAAAAATAATTTCACATTTCTACTACATAAATGACCCATTTTAAATACACATTAATCTTTCCAGAGTTGAAGTATCCCTTTAAGATCCACATGTTGTAATGACACAAAGAATAATCATACATTACATTTGCATAGCACTTTACCTCTGATATCGATCTCAAAGTGCAAAAATATGTTTCCTGACTGGGCAACAACAGTGAGCTGAATCCTAACCGTTACGGTACTTGCACGCTGGCGTTATAGGGTGGCAAGGAACCCGACGCCCTATAATACCAGCGTCCAGTGCACCATTAGACCAGGGAATGTTGTAGGGCAACGGATGCTGACAATGGTGCAGCTTTAAAAACTAACAGGATGAGAGCATGAGGTCCTTCAAGATATAGTTTTTTTTTTACTTACCTGTTCTTATGTTTTCCTCTGAATTCCTCTAATGGAGACCTGACTTTATCTACCTGCTCGGTTCCCTCAGACTGACTGCCTAACTTTTCTTGAATAACCTTTTCAAAGATAAGTAACTTTAAATAAATATGTTATGGACAATGTATCTAATTAAAATCATGCATGTAATAAAAAGTTAACAAACAGAAAACGCTAGGCTAAACAGTCCAAGCTGTATGAACATTAGTAACGTTAGACGCCCAGTAATATGCCCCCTGACTGTAACCAGCTACGTTACAAAGTAACTGGCTAGCCAGCTAACATTATCCCGCTAGCTAACATTAGGGACATCAAACGCAGCTAAAATGTTTCGATTAATTTATCCGTGGTTATAAGGAGTAGCCTACAGCATTCATTTCGACCCATTCATGAATTGATCCGTTAAACAGAGTGAGCTATATGAATAAACTGTAGTAGACGACGCCCAGTAGCCTACACGCCCCTCTGACTGTAACCGCTAAAGTTAGGTAGATACTTTGTATAGGGTTCTTTCACTCACCTCTTTCGGTGGACTTTTTCCTCGTTTTTGCTCTCTTCTCCGGTTCACATATGGTTTCCCAGCATCCCTCAAAGACTTCCTTGCTCTGTCCTTCCATTCATTCATGTTCGCTCTCCTTTTTTTGCAGAGGTTTTGCCTTTTAATGTCCGCAGCGGACATGAAAGCAACCGGCGTCTCCATTTTTCGTTAGTGGACATAAACGTTTTTTCCACGTGAGACTATTTTAAAATTTAAAATACAGAGTTTTGGTCGCGCGAACACCCTCCCAAAGTGATTCTGTATACAAAGTGGCACACATACATTCAAGTCACATGGTTATCTCAGTTTTTGTTTTTTTTGGACTTATACGGTTGTTCATCGCATGAACACAATTAGTACCTCTGTTTTGTCAGAATTGAGTAGAAGGAAATTTCTGGCCATCCAATGTTTTATTTCATTGACACACTCTGCTAATTTGGAGAATAGTGAAATCTCACCAGGTTTTGAAGAAATATAAAGTTGTGTATCGTTGGCATAGCAGTGGAAACTTATTCCACGATTCCTGATAATATCTCCCAGGGGCAGCATATGCATGGAGAAAAGCAAAGGCCCTAAAACTGATCCCTGTGGCACTCCATATTTTACTTTTGTTTGGTTTGACAATTCCTCATTTACATAGACAAAGTGATAGCGGTCTGCTAAATATGACCTAAACCACGTTAATGCAACTCCAGAAATGCCAACATAATTCTCCAGCCTATTCAAGAGAATGTCGTGATCTATCGTGTCGAATGCAGCACAAAGATCTAAAAGCACTAGAAGAGAAATGCAGCCACGATCAGTTGATAAGAGCAAGTCATTTGTAACTCTGATAAGTGCAGTCTCTGTACTGTGATGAGGCCTAAATCCTGACTGAAATTGTTTGTATATACTATTTCTCTTTAGAAATGAACATATTTGGGAGGATACTACCTTTTCTAGTATTTTTGACATAAACAGGAGATTTGAAAATCGGTCTATAATTATCCAGTTCTCCAGGATGAAGTTGTGGCTTCTTAATAAGTGGTTTGATAACTGCCATTTTAAAGTTTTAAACTGCCATTTTAAAGTTTTAAAAAAGCTAGTTGTTTTTAGTTGTCATTGATGTAAAACAGCGAAGAGAAAAGATTGTTTTATTAACTCCATGCCCAAACCCCAACCCTAAACCTAACCGTCAGTGTAGTAAAAATCTAATCTTAGAGGGAAAATGGAACCTCCAAGTCGTGCTCGTCATTGAATTGGTGAACGCAATTACTTCCTAGTTTCAAAACAGTATGAGAACCAAAGTCTCTGTGGCTGCTGATGCCACTACCAGTCGCAACACAGGAAAACATATTTAAACTGATGCAGAAATGTCTTATGGGAAATGGCAGTTGTCAGTAACTCAGCAGAATGGGGTCGATTTTAAGGTACTTGAACATTCGGTAGCAACATGTAAATTTCCGTATGTGATCATGTTGGTTATAATAATCACTAGAGGTGCTACATCTTCCATTACTTTATTAACTTTCACACAAATCACAAGTAAATGACAGATGATCAGTTCATAAACACATACTTTTTTCTCCGTTCCTCCTAATATCATTTTGCAAAAATGTCATCACAGTCAAAATTTTCATGAAATCAGACTGATAAATGGACTTGTAAGGATTTGAGTTTAAATTGTTTTATTATGTGAGAAGAAATAAACCCCAGAGTGATATGTAAGACATAGCACAGCGATGTGGAAAGTCAGATACCTGGGACAGCAGTCAATTACACAGATTAGCAGTCATAAACCATTTGACCACAGTATTCCTCAACTGGCTATCAGAAATGGTGGTACCAAGATACAGTGATGGTGTCAAATGTTAATACCATGGTTCTTTGGTATAATTTTACTGTATGATTAGCATATTCATATGTCATGGTATTTACAGTACAGTACATGGTGTCTCAAAGAATATGGTATCGTTTTAAAAAAAAACACGGTAATACCATGGAACTCTTAAAAAAGTGATGGAATGACCATAAGCCTGTTTTCATTTTCGGTCTCCAGTGTGTTTACTTGCATCGCTGTATGTTCTTAGCTGATAATGTGATATTTAGCGTATTAAATTTGCCCAAACTAGTAAAAAAAAACAAAAAACATTTGGCTCCATTTATTTAGTTTTTTATTTATGATTTTGTTTTTATTGAAATCACATTCCAGATTATTTCAGCAGATATCAGAATGATTAAAGTACACTAATGAGATATATAAGCGTATGTAGGCATGACCTTCATTACTGACCTTCAAACACAGTCACATCTGACTGATCTGTCACACCCCCTCCTCACACTTTGGATGAGACACCTTCTTACCTGTTCATTCATACTTGATTCCAGGGAGACTTCAGGCTTCCTTTTCAAGATTTGCATAGGTGTAGGTGTGTGTGTGTGTGTGTGTGTGTGTGTGTTAACTGCATTGCACTATATAACCTGGAAGACTAATAAACACAACTGCAACAGGGATAAGAAATTACCTTGACTAATGTGACAGATGTGCTTCCTCTCTTGCAGGACAGAATATTAAGTTATTCATTAACATATTCTTTTGGGAACACTTTCTCACCTGTCAATCACTTATTATTGGAAGTTTATGTAGATTACCTGTGATGTGATGTCTGAAGTGAATTCCAGAAGGAGAGAGGATGTAGAAATATTACACCTGAATACAGACCCCTCACTCACTCGCTCACTCACTCACTCACTCACTCACTCACTCACTCACTCACTCACTCACTCACTCACTCACTCATTTCTTTATACTGGAATTACTGTAGAATCTGATATGTTAGAATTTTGATACATAAGAATACATGTAACTGTAAGAGAACTCAGACCTCAAAACTAAAGAAAAAGTAAAAATAAACATGAAAAATGATCTGTAAAACAGCTTGTTTGGACTGCAGGTCCTATGGCACGTAATTTAACCCATGTTTTCCATAATTTGTTGGTCACCTAGAAAGAAATGTTTTGTTGTTATGTTGGCCGATCGATCGACATTAAGGTACACAACAATGCAAAAAAAAACATACACCCTGACTAAGATCGATTTCTGAATCTTACTGATGTCTGACAGATGAATGCATTTGATCACAAAATGTGGTCTAATCTGAACAGTTTGAGTGGCAAATTTCAGTTTGGGTTGTTTTGTAAATCTTTCAGAATGTAATGCAGGTTTTGCAAAGGGGTCATATGAGTCAAAATCTATATTGGACATGACTGCAATCCTGCATCCTGTGTGTATAGTAAGTCTAGGGCTTATTCTCAATATGCGAAGGGGCAGGGAAAACTAAACTATGCATATTTTGGAGTAACAAATACCTTTAACTTAGAGAAAGAAAAAAATAGATTTTTTTTTTATGGCAATCAGTATGGAGAAAAAATAATAAAAGTTTAGAATGTTTTTTTTTTTTCTGATTTTAAATGTACTTGATATACTGCATGATCTACAGTAATTTCCTGTATTTTCTCTCCAATGATTTTTCCTTCCTGATTCCCAAAACACAAAGATTTAACACAGTCCCCCTCTCTTCTATTTTTTCCCTCTCTCTTTTCTATCCTGCTGGTTTGTTTGTGTAAGAAAGCACCTTCAGCTACGAGTTTGACCATGTTAAGAGGGTGTGTGTCTAATCACAGCCTGATGAAACTCAACAACAATCACACACAGCCACAAGACATCACTGCCCACACATTTCTATAAGACACACACACACACACACACACACACACACACACACACACACACACACACACACACACACACACACACACATTGCCCACAGTAACCCGCAGAGACATTGAGTCACCTGACCAGTGATAACCGTTAGGGACAGGAAGAATTGGGGACAATCCTATGATCATTTTAACAGACACCAGAGCCCTTAGGCTTAAGATCGGATAACGTTTTCTTATCTTCTTCATGACTGCTTAAGCAAAACATTCCCTGGAACTCAGAACACTAAATCTTTTAAAATACTATTCAATTCCAGCATATATATTCCCAGCCATGTCTATTATATGTTACATATCACTGCTCAGATTATATCTTCATCACACCGTACTACTATGAATTTGTTTAGTAGTCATCTACAAAATTGTTTAAAAATATATATATTTGTGTTGATTTGGTCACAAATTGTTGAGTGTTTGCGACCAATAACCACATGGCAATATGTAGTGTAAAACTTCAGAAACCTTGTGATAAGACTTTGGCTATGTTCTGATGCATAATATATATTTTATACAACAACAATTCACCTTCACACAAATAAAAAGTAAAATGGCAGATTATCAGTTAATAAACACTTTTCGGCCTGTTCCTCACACTGAGGTATCTGACATCTCAGCACTTTTATGCATTGTTAGGCAATACATTTGAATGTTTGCATTACATAACCGGCTACATTTACAAGATTGTTTGGGCATGATCAAACTGCGTAGTAGCTAAACTGATATAGCGGATATAAGTCCCGAAGAGTACACGTGAGCTGAAACTATCACAAAAGCATAAAAGGACGTGGTTATTTCAGCAATTGTGTTTTTCATCTTACATTTGCTTTTTAGGACAGTGAGAACGTTAAAGTTGAAGTTTTTTGTTTTTATTTCAAACTATGTTTGGGAGAAAATTTGACTTGCTTTCAGCGCCCCTCAGTGGACATTTCACCTAGGAACTGCCACAGTAAGTGTAAGGAACCACCTAATATTATTTTGAAAAATAGTTGCAACAGTTACATAATTTTCATGAGATCAGGCTCAAATTGCAGCTAATATTACTTTAGGTTCATTCATCAAACTAGAATTGGTAGGTCAAATAAAGTGCATTGCATATTCAGATATTCTATGCAGGACATTCACACACTTTGCACAATACATATACAGCATAAATAAAAAGAGTAGGATGGTTATATGCTATTCTGAACACATCCCTTGTTGGATGAACCTGTTGATTATCAAATTGATAATGCACTGTAAATATACGATTTCTTTCTGTGCTAAAAACTGTGCTAAAGTACACTTAGGTGTACATTGTGTTTAGCAGTGTGGCGTTTCGTGATAAATTGCTCAACTTTTATGTTGTGTATGCGGGGTCACATGAGGTTACAGTACAAGTATAACAAGAAAATGAGATGACATATACCACTAAAAAAACATGACTTACCTAATCTGGTAGAGGAAAATTCTTAAGGCAAATTATTCAATAGTATTAGCAGGAATATACAGTACATATATTAATATTCTGTGGAAGAACACAAATGCATGCCACTGGTTTAGATGGCTTGTGACACTACTGCCTCTAGCCAAGGGTTTTCTGCTTGCTGTTTTTGGAATAATTATAACAAAATGCTTCCCAGAAAAAAGGAATAGGCCTGAGGCCATAGCTCACAGTCACACAAAACATACTCACTTGTTTTAACTGTTACTGGCACTTAAGCAGGAAACCACAAGAAACCTACATCACAAGGTTAGAGAGGTTAAAGAGTGAGGTATTGATTCTGTCAGTGCACATTAAGTTGCCCTGAAATCAAGGTTGGGAGGCTTGATTCTTTAAATGGTTTAAGCAAGGCTAAATCTCTTTAGGTTGGACTAACAAGAACTCTCATTTAATACATCCTTCAAGAGACACAAAGATATCTGTTTTATATTGAAAAACAGTCATTTTCTTTGGTTCTCCTGTTATGATATTGTAGCACTTAGCTTTTAAACTATAGTTTTAATTGGCAAGTTACATGATATACTGTATGTTTTGATACAAAATGTAACTTTCCTGTAATTCATTTGAATTGGAATATGATTGAATATAAGTATTTGAAAATCAGATTAAAGGAATATTCCTGGTTCAATACAAATTAAACTCAATCAATAGCATTTGTGGCATAATGTATATTACAGTGCGAGATTTACAATGGAAGTGAATTAGGTAAATTTTTGGAGCGTTTAAAGGCAGAAAGGTGAAACCAACCATTAGTTGCACATTGACGTGGAGCGAAAACTGCTGGAATGAGGCAGGAGCCTGGCAAACTGAATCATGTAGCCGAGTCGGACGGTCCTGGCCAGCCAACACGACAGGCTGGTTAGCGCAAGCCATGCGTCGAAGCTCCATGCTAATGGGTCGGTCGTTTTGGACGTACAGGGTGAATCTTTATTCATCTTTAAGAAGGAAAGCCGCGACCGCAACGTTGCCATGGTCATGTTCTTGCATTAAGAACATGAACCATTCAAAAACGCCGCCTCAGTGTGATCGTGACCCAGGCACACGAGGCAGAGTCTATGACCGTCGGATCTGGAGAGATATCTACCACATCCATCTACCACATACATTTCTGTGTAAGGGCATCTGTAGAAGGACATACGCTCGCTCGTGTATGTTGCTCTTTTACCAGAAAAACTATTTTAAGAAAAAAAACTCTTTCAGAGAAATCACTCTCATTTTGAGAGAAGTGCTGTTGAAGCGCCCAGGGGCAGAGGAGGAGAGAGCCGCTGGAATGCACCGTTCAGATCCAACAAAAGCTCTCTTGCAGAGGTGGATGAAGCAGTCATGAACACAGCTCGCTGATCACACAACCGCTCGGCTCCGAAGAAAATATCTAACTAAACAGACGCACGTCCGCTCCCTTTAGACAAGGACAAGCAAATTCTGTTTGCCAATTTCACATTGGCCTTTTCTCAAGTTCAGAGATACGCGAGGCTCTCAAGAAAGTCCCCTTGTGTCACCACAAACAACACAATGTTGAGTGAGTGACAGAAGGGGAAATATAATTTTATAAAAGCACTTACATTAATATTTCTGTTAATACTCATGAATTATTTTAAAGTTGTTTAATTCTTAATTTTTAGTCATTTTAGGGTTTGTTGAAATTATATCTTCATGGCAAAACTTTTGCATAATTGGTTATAACATTACACAGAAAAGGTTAGGAAGTGATTTTATAACACTCAAATCATGTTAACATGCATATTGTTTATGACTCGTGGCTATACTTTTGAAAGAGCAAGTATTTTAACGGACTGGCCCCCATTCACTTCTATTGTAAGTGCCTCAGTGAAACCAAGATTTTTGTTTTTGTTTTAAAGAAAAGAAGGGATGAGTCAGAATAGTTTTTTGTGGTAGTCAATATTATACCACAAATGCTGTTGATTGAGCTTAACTTATATTGAATATTCCTTTTATATGAATATACAGTACATTGCATATGCATTTGAGGTGTTTCATTTTGATTATAAAGTGCCTGCCAATACAAATAATATATATTTTAATGATTATTGAGCTATCCAGAAAAGATCAGTTGAAATCCAAAAGCACAAATTTGTAGCACAAATATTCTTTTCAGCAAATATCTGTCACTGGTGTGACAATGACAGTTGTGATAGTGTGACATTATCGAGGCTCTTAAAAGAAACATGCTTTTTCCTACCAAGGAAATGTTTTATTCAAGGAATGTGTGTTCATTAGATTTGTAAATTATATATAGCATTTATAGCAACTATTTCACTAGACAGACTTTTTAAATGGTTTAGTGTTGGTTATGGTTGTGGAAGGTGTGTGTTAAAAGACAAACATCACTCTGTAACCACCAGTATAATGTGCACACTTGCTCTAATAGATCTTTTCTGTTTTTGGCTTATCTTAGAACTACATTATTCAGCAACACGTGGGATCCCTCTTGAGGGGGAGAAAGAATGTGATGAACTGAAAGAAATAATAGACATGTGTCAGGATGGACAAGGGTCACAGACAGGAAGAGTATGTACTTGCATCCAGTGTTCGTGGGTGACTGCAGTTGGCCATTAGTTGTGACCTTTATTCTAAAACATCTCTGACTATTTGAAAATAACCTGTCACACAACCTTTCAAGCTGTCATATAGCACAAGTGTAGGCCAGCTAAAGAGCACAGAATTCAGAAGGTTTGACTCAGCTGTGAATTTGCCCTAGACCTTTCAAACAGTGCAGTCCCAGTCTGTTTGATAGAGAATTAAAGAGAGATGGAGAAGGAGGGAAAGACATACATTTTGTGCTACTTACATTAACATTACATTTATTTTATAGTTTAAAATATATTTGTATTTTAAGTAAATCATATGGCCAAATAAATGATAATAAATTAAACGTAATTGAAACAATGCTGTATTTACATAAACTTGCACTTGTAATTCCATATATATATATATATATATACACACACACACACACACACGCGTGTGTAAACATGTCATTTTTCAGCCATGACCTCCTGTTTCACAGGAGTAAAAATATGTGGTAACACGCAAGCCAAATTCCCATAGTCGTCTATGACAGTGGGTAAGACCAAAGAATAAAGTAATGATGTGCGTCAAAAGATTGTTGAGCTTCACACAATGGGAAGTGGCTATAATAAAATAGCTAAAGCATTGAATATGCCCGTTTTCACCATCAGGGCATTAATTAAAAAGTTCCAATCAAGCGGAGATGTTAAGAATCGGCCTGGAAGAGGATGTGTGCCTATAATGTCTCCAAGAACAGTGAGGAAGATGGTTTGAGTGGCCAAAAATTCTCGAAGGTTCACAGATGGAGAATTGCAGAAATTAGTTGGGTCTTGGGGTCAGAAAGTCTCCAAAAATACAATCATACATCACATATATATCACATCAAGGTGTTTGGGAGGATTTAAAGAAAAAAAGCCTCTGCTCTCATGCAACAACATGCTCAAGCGTCTTCAGTTTGCCAGACACTACTGGAACTTAAAATGGGACTGGGATCTAAGAGAAGACAAAAATAGAGCTTTTTGGTAGCAAAAACCAGAGATGGGTTTGGCGCATACAGGGAGGTAGCCATATGGAAAAGTTCCTCATGCAAATGAATAATTGTGGTGGATCTTTAACGCTGTGGGGCTGTTTTTATGCCAGAGGTCTTGGTCATCTTGTTCAGATACATGGCATCATGGACTCTGTCAAAACCAATCGATAAAAAATCGAAACCTCACTGCCTCTGACAGAAAGCTCAAAATAGGCCCTGGTTGGATCTTCCAGCAGGACAATGATCCAAAACAAACATCAAAATCAACACAAAAATGGTTCACTGACAATAAAATCAATGTTCTACCATGGTCATCCCAGTCCCCTGACCTTAACCCCATAGAAAACCTGTGGGGTGAACTGAAGAGGAGAGTCCACCAGCATGGACCTCAAATGAAGAGTCTGGAGAGATTCTGTATGGAGGAATAGTCTCTGATCCCTTGCCATGTGTTCTCCAACCTCATTAGGCATTACAGCAGAAGAGTCAGAGCTGTTATCTTGGCAACGGGAGGTTGCACAAAGTATTGAAGAAAAGGGTGCCAATAATTGTGCCACACATATATGTGACAAAAATATTAGTTTTTTGATAAAAACTTTTGTTGTGTTTGCAATTGTTTGATATCCTTTAGAGGATAGAATTTTGTGAATACTTTGAATGAAAGATCAAAAGGATAAACAATAGCTGTCATAAAAGGATTAAACTTTTGAGCCTAGAATTTCCTGAACTGAGATCAGTCGGTTTAATGAAATGAAATTATGTATAACCTATAGCAAAGCCAAAACGTAAAGTCCACGCATGTAAGTGCAGTGTCTTGGGAGGTTACATTAGGAAGTGAAAGGTCCTTCTGGTAAAAATATTTACAACTCCTTTATGTCAGCACATTTTCATGTAAGAAAGTTTAATTGGATTTTTTATTTAATGAAATAAAAACATTTTAGTGCAATTGGCAGATTTATGCACACTGGCATACAGGTTAACGATTTTTAGGAAAGGTAATTAATTCAACTCATAAGACTGCAGAGTTTATATGCTGAAATCATTAAATACCCCTATTGTCACGGTCTCGGTGAGTCCGCCAGTTTGATCTAGTTTTATTGATTGTTGAGTCATGTGTCTCAGGTGCCGCCGGCACGCGGAATCTGTGTTTCCATGGGAACCCTGATTGTTTCCATGGGATTGCTGATCATGCCAACTTTCAGCTGGCTGGTGGCACCTGTCCCTTGTTTGTTTCCTTGATGACTTTAACTCCACTCTGTTTCGTGTTCATTGCTAGATTGTTGTTGTGTGTGTTGTTTTACTCACCTCGCTCTCTCTACCTTAGTTGACCCTGTTACGTGTATTCTGTGTCGGTTGCCAGTCTTCGCCTTAGTGCCCGGATTGCAGTTACCTTCGTGACTGATCTCACAGTGAAATCGGAAAGCGTATCTTCTTTCATCAAAATCGGTATACGTTGACATAAATTTCAAAACTCTGCCCCAGTGGCCAAATAAATAAGTGTTGTAGGGCATATGGGCACGTGTGAGCTCCATTTATGTCCAGAATACAATGAAGAGAAAAACATATATTTATAGATTCTATCCCCCAACCCAAACATTACCTTAAGTATTAGTGGAGTAAAAAGTAATTACGCCAGGTTGAAAGGTAAATACATTGAAACCACTGCAAACATGTTTGATAAGAATGCTGTATGTCAGTGTGTCAGCATACAGTTGCCGATTCTAGGATGCCAAAACTATCGGAAACATCATGTCGACTTTGTGTGTGATCGTGTTGGTTGGTGCCGGAGTCCTCTTTACTCATCAGCCCTGTTTGAGTCTTCCTTGTCCACCAGCCTGGTTTGAGTTTGCTCTAAATAAATTCTGTTAACTGTGCCTCCATGCCTGGATCACTAGTCTCATTTCTGACACCTACTGTATTACTTTCGTGCAAACAAATTCCCTCTATCTCATATAAACAATTCTAAGACTAGAACCAAAAGGTATTCCTGAGAAGAATTTTTTTTCATATTAAAATACCAGAATAAGGCATTATATTGCTAAAATGTCAGAAAAATTTAATTAATTTTAGATGACGTGAAATATTTCTGTCCACATTAATTTAGTTTTTTATGTTTTAATAAACCTTTGGCTCAGAGACTTCTCATTTCCCAGTGTTTCAAATCTAGAGTGTGGTCAAATGTAGCTATGCAAAGAATCTAGGTTAAAGGCATAGTTCATCCAAAAATGAAGATTCTCTCATCATTTACTAAAAATTCTCCTCCCTGCCTAGTAGGTGGCGATATGCACAAAGAATTAGAATTGCCAAAAATAAAAGAAGAATGTGAAAGTTAAAGTTGAGATTGATAGCAAAAAAGGACTTACTGTAAGTATTCTCTGTTTCTCACCCATATCTATCATTTTGCATATGAAAATATGGATTTAACCACTTGAGTAGCATAGATTTATTTTATACTGCCTTTCAGACCTTCAAAGTTCTGGCCATAATTCACTTGCATTGTATGGACCTACAGAGCTGAGATATTCTTCTTAAAAACTTTGTTTGTGTTTAGCAGAGGAAAGAAAGTCATACACTTCAGGGATGGCCTGATGGTGAGTAAATGATGAGAGAATTTTCATTTTTGGGTGAACTATCCCTTAAGTCATTTCATAAATTCTAAATTTGCTTTTTTTGTTTTGTTTTTTGCATCAAAGATTCATAAGATCTTTCAAATTTCAAAACTCCATCTGTGGCCTGCTGGACATGGATATTGCAATGCAGTAAATCAAATGAGACACACTGCACCCTGGTGGCTAAAACAAATCTAGGCACTGGCTTGGTTCAACGAGTTTATATTAACAGAAAGCTGCAATTTATAAGGTATATTTCATATAGAATTTGCATATAATCCTTTTCACAGAAACAACTGGCATTTTCATTCCTTTAGAAGCATCTCAAGGTTTGTAGTATCCAAATAACCTGAAGTCAGGTTCATATATATTGTAAAGTTTTCTCTTTCATCTAAAGAATTGTCCTACTGCTGAATCTGTCTATCCATCTGGAGTATCTCCAACAAATGTTCTGCATCCTGATCAAGTGTGTCCAGCTTCCCAACAGAGTCATATTCAATTCTGTAAGTCTGTAAACCTGCCACCAATACTCATTAATGGCTACTTCTTCTCAGTCTGAGGATCTAAGAGGTACTTAACAAGGTTTGAAAATGATAGACTGATACCTGCAGCGAAGGCCTCTTGAGTAGATCCTGGGGGTGTTGAAATATTAGAATAACGCTGAAGCATTACAAAGCCAAACTGTCTATAGACGTCCTTGTTTGGCTGAGTAAACTTATTCCGGATAGCAGACATGAGTCGTACAAAAGGATCTCAAACAAAAAGGAACGTTGTGTAATTCTTCATCTTTTGATGCATTAAATTATGTGAGGCATGGCCAAAGTGCCTCTGAAACTTGTTAAAAGTCAAATGCATTGTAGCATTGTGGTTTAAGTCTAATGATATGGTCTGATATCTTAAGGTTTTGGCTGAGCGCAATCATGACTTCTTACTAGTTTGTACATGCCACCCAGTGGCGGGCCATGCATTAAAAGTCTAGGCCTTCAGTGCGATTCATGCCATTAAGAAAACACAGCTTCACAATGAATAAGACACCCTTTGCCTTTGGGTATCATACATTATGTTGCAGCTAACTAATAATACCAATTGACATTTTATAAACATGTCCATGCACGAAATCCAGAACTTGAAATGACACTTAATGCTCAAGCAAGCCTAATTTTAACTAGACATTCAAAAATCATATGAATCTACCAAGGAGGTCTATAATACCTGGAAAAATCTATCTAATAATATTTGCGATTTAAATGTTGCTAGCTTCGTCAGGGTACAGTTATGCTGCGTTTCATTCAAGTTGGATGTGGGATATTCCTATTTGATATCTCCGACAATAAATGCATTCCATTCCCCAATGTTCGGAACTGCAACACTCCCGTTAGCTTAGCAGGGGTTTGACTCTCATTAGAGATGTCTCCTAGCAACCCAACTGATAAACAATGCTGCAGCACTAGCATCTGTGCTACAGGTGTACGATTATCAAAAGAGATTATAATGTTTTATACACCTGTTTCTGCAAGCATTTGCTAAACAAGCTTTAATATAATTTTTATCTATATTACTTAATAAAAGTGAATGTTTATCACTTACTTTGTATATCTCCCTGAGTGTCGACATGTTTGTGTAACATCATGCCCCTGCATTTCGGTGAAATCAGAGTTGAGAATTTCTACAGGAGCCTACAAGTTGTAATTCTGACTTCAAGATGCACTTTTCCCAGTAGGAAGTTGTCAAATCCGACTTTCCGAGTTGAATGGAAAGCAGCACTTCTTTTCAAAACTTGATCTGACACTGAATGCTCCAGCAGCCTAATTAACACTTAGAAAACTCCAGTAATGACAGCCGACTCATCAGCAAGATCTCGAGCTCTACGCTTTCAAATTACATCACTGAAAGCATGATTGCCTCACTCAAGGCCAGCTAATCTATAAAGTACCACTTTATTCCCTTCTGAAGCATAGCAATCTGGATTTTGTCCTGATTCAAGGCACTGAGTGCTTCCCTCAATTCTCTTTCAGCTCCAATAAAGTTTGTGCCATTGTCTGATCTTAAAGACAACACTTGACCTCGTCGACAAATAAATCTTCGTAATGCATGGATGCAGGAGTCTGTGTCAAGAGTATATGCAACTTTAAGATGTACTGCCCTGCTTGCCATGCAGGTGAAGATTACACAATATCTTTTAACAACACTGCGTCCTCTCTTGATGTCTATAGTACCGAGTAGTCTACTCCTACATCTGTAAATCGAGGCTAGTCTGGTAGAATTCTTTCCAGGGGTAAGTCTGCCATTTTCTGATCTCAAACTCTTCCCCGGTGTCGTTTGCACACAACACAGTCTGTTATGATCCTTCTTGCTGCGGAGTTAGCTTTGATAATCCAGTATTTTTTACGGAGTCGAGACAGCATATAATTTCTTCCTCCATAGCAAAGTTGTTCACGGATATGTCGTAGCAATAGTGTGTATATGTACAGGTCTTTCAAGAGAATAACTGGATGCTTGGAATCTTCAGGCACTGCTAGTCTACTTAGGTGACCGCCTACTCTCAAAAGTCCATCATCCAACACCGGATCCAGTTTATACAGATGACTGCTTTTTTTAACACCATTTTTACCAGCTTCTAGCGTAGATAGTTCTTCTTCAAAGCTTTGTCTTTGACTGAAAGAGATGACTGCACGTTCTGCTTGCACCAGATCCTCAGGATGTAAACACTGTCTTTGGAGTGTTGCTTTAAAGAATTGCATCTCCTTTAGTTGGCTGGACTCATCTTTAAAGCTACTCGCAGCAGTCTGAATCTCCTTTCTTTTTCTAGTCAGCAGTAAGATAGTTGTTTTTACCTTAACTAGCCAAGCTACAGCTGTCATCAGACTTCTCCATGAAGAGAAATAGCTTATCAGAGAGCTGGCGGGTTCATTGGACCTTTGACAATGAGGTTGCTTGTAATTTCTTGCTTGACTTCTGGATCATTGGCAGAGACTGCAGTTTCCAAATGAGGTTTCTGCCATTCTCTGTCTGGTTGACAGAGAAACTCTGGTCCATTGATCAATCTCTTGCAGCTTAAGAAGCGGTTTGCTGTTAGCCCCCTAGAGGCTTCCTCTGCCGGGTTTTCCTTTGTGCTAACATATCTCCATTGTGACATATCAGTAGCATCCCTTACAAAAGAGATCCTGTTTGCTACAAATGTTCGGAAACATTTGGTTTCGTTGTTGATATATTTCAGCACTGTTGTGCTATCAGTCCAGAAGATGGATTTGTTCAGTTGAAGCTGTAATGCCAGTACGAGTAAAGACCCCCAAGGGAGACACAGTATTGCAAACATATGCATTTTTGAATCATGGAAGCTCATCTACCTTCTGCACAGAAAGCTTGATGAGAAGACTGAATGTAATAGGACAAAACACCTTTTGTCTCTCTGGTAGCTTTCTGGTGGAAGGAGAGAGAAAAAGACAGCAACACTTGATGAGAAGGGAGAGCGACAGGAGCAGGTGAAAAGAGATTGACTGAACTCTCTTGGACAGTTGTTTTGTTGACTTAAAATGTAATATACCAATACACAACAGTTCATATTATGTTCTACTAAAGTCTCACACAATTAAGATGTACTTTGACTGAAAGTAAAGTGTTACTGTAAAAAAAAAACTCTTCGAGTGATCCCTGTGTTTGCATTAAATGGTCTGGGCTAAACCCCGGATGTCCTTCAATGCTGGAAACGCCTCTGGTCATTGGTTTTGTCAGGTCAAAAGTCGTGGCACACTTGACTGAATTTATTGTTTTCATTATCTTATTAAGGCATTTTATCTAGAGACTTGTGCTTAAATGCTTGAAATCTATTTTGTAGACAAATTAAAATGGCACCTACTAGGGTTGCAACGGTATGAGATTTTCACAGTATGATAAACGTCTCAGAAAATATCATGGTTTCACGGTATGGTATTACACAATTACTATTATCAGTGAAAACAGAAGGGTTATTATGTTTTTTAGCAAACACTTTATTACAATTTAAACTTGAAACCATTTACTTTATTGATGTGTAAAAAAAAGTCTCCCTTTTGAAAATAAAATAGAAAAAATAAGAGAGCTAACAGAATTATAATAAACAGAATTATAAACTTGATAAAAAAAATAGCATGTAACTATAACATGTTATATAACTAAAGAATGTAAGTTTATATGTTAAATTAACTACTAAATTAAAAATAACATCAGCTATGTGAGCTTTTGAAGTAATGTCCTATGATTATTAACAGTTAACATGTACTGTAGGTGCGCGAACGTGAGGCCAGACTGCTCCTGTCTGTGGCTTTAACTCAGTGCTTCACAACTGGCTTTGCTTCAGGACAAATTTTACATTGGAAATCAAGTGTCGACCTGCCATACATTAAACATAACCTGTATTTAATGTATCCTGGGTTGCATTTCCTTTTATGTTGTATAGTTTTGTTCATGGATGTCCAGTACAAGGACATGCATCAAGTGACATTATTTTTGTTGTGGATGTCAACGTTTGACTTTCAGCACACAACTGAATAACACAGACTGCATGACTATGATAAATGAATACTGCAAGTGTTAGATTAACATACAGGCACGAAGGGACTTCAACATTTCTAAATTGCACAAATAATAAATACATATACATATTTGTCTCTGGCTTGCTTTTGCTCACATGTCAATGATTACCCCTCCGTGTGTCAATGATGCCGAGATCTACTTTTATATTTAATTTAATCACTGAGAAGGTTTACCTGCAAAATTAGTAGCACCATCACAAGCAGCCTCAAGAACCTCAAGATCGGCAAGTTTTTTCAAAGGGGAAAGCCAGATAGAAATGACGCACTTGTGTGCATGGTTGCCAGATTGCACAAAATAATTATTACATTAGGCGGAATATTTCCAATTTGCGCAAGTATAAATCTCAAATTGAGGGTATTGCTTCTCTTATCTGGCAAACATGAGCATGGTAAACGCATGTGGAGACGCACGCGTTAGGTCCCAATGCAAGTTACCTGAAATATCCAATGAAAAATAAAAACCAAGTGTGCTGCACAAGCCCTCAAAAGTGAAGCAAAAATGTCTCGATCGCCCCCCGGTGACTGGTCTTAGTATAGGTCATAAACCCCGCCTCCCCATGTTATTCAACGGGACGTGAGACCAACTAAACAATTAAATTACATTTCACATATCTTTTTTCCAAAGATAGTTTCTGTCATTTACTGTAGTTTCGATCACGTTGATGTAATTTCAAGTGTTTGTTTTCCAAAATAAGTTTGTTTTAGTTAGTTATTTGATGCTATAAAAACGGTGCTGTGACATCATGATTGACAGCTGTGATTGACAGGTTCTCTGAGCGAAGTAGTCACTGAAGCAATTATTTCACACCGTCATAAGTCAAAAGTCAAAAGTGCAGGGGCGTGTGCTTGCGATTGATTCAGCGAGAGTGAGGGCGGGGCCTTGATTTCGCGGCTTTACTTCCTGCTCACTACTGCGCAGGTCTGGTCCCAAAATCGCAACTGCGCAGACTCAAGTCCCAAGATGTCAGCGCCATATCGGGACACTGGCGGCTTCAGTTCTCACCAATGGAAAAGAGCGAAGGGGCGTCTTCCATCTTTTTTTAAAGTCTATGGTGGAGACGCGTTATGTCCCAATGCAAGTTAACTGAAATATCCAATGAAAAATAAAAACTAGGGCCGGGACTCGATTAAAAAAATGTATCTAATTAATTAGAGGCTTTGTAATTAATTAATTGAAATTAATCGCATTTTAATTGCATAAATATTTGACCTGAGAACAGTGAGAAGTAATTTTTTTTCACATGGATTTTTAGTATACCATTGAATAATGACTGAATACATAAGCTTAAGCAACAAAATATTGTTTATTTTTGTATTATGTTTTGCGTTGAGGTAATACTTGAGGCTCGATGTGCTGCGGTGATATGCGAATTCCTTGTTGCATAGCTTGCACACAACCATGCTCTTATCGACGCTTCCATCCGTTCGTTTTTTATAACAAAATTTCCCATCCACGGGGCCAACCAAAGCGGTCTCGTCAGCTTCTTCGTTCATGTTCACTGTGGTTTGTTGTTGTCTGAAGTCATGAACGCTAGTTGGTGCTCCAGTATAATCGGTCCGCCGAAACTCATCCAGTGAGAAACGTTCCGCGGTGCAAAAATAAGTGTGATTTAAAATGCGTAAAAAATGTTTAACCTGTTATTTTTTGTGTAATTAATTAATCTTAATTAACGCGTTAAAGTCCCGGCTCTAATAAAAACGCTTTTGCGATAAATGAGGCTGTAAATTGCCCATGTCTGCTTTAGCTGTTTGCGAGATTATCATTAAATCTGCCTTGGCAGTCCTAAATATTCTATCATTTGGGCGGCCGCCGAAATATCTTCAATGGGAGAACCATGGCATTGCTCTTTCTCTGCTGTCCGCGACCCAGTCCGAATAAACCAGTTGAGAAACACTGCTTTTACTTACACAAACACTCATGTCAGACCCCCTCGCCTCACTTCTCTCTGACATTTTCCTCCGTGAGGGATAAAGGTCGACTGCAGAGGATCGTGCGGGAGAGAGAGATCGTTAGCAGACATGTCCGTCATGTGTGTTTTTATGTTGTCTTTTAAGTTTATCATTAAACCGTTATTTATATCGTCAAGCCGGTTCTCGCCTCCTCCTTTCCATTGAATACCTTTACACTTACTTATGAATTACTTTGTAAAACTTAAAGGTGTACTCAGTAACGTTTGTCTTTGAGTCATCTTGGACTTACTGACACCTAGTGACTTGGATGTACCATCATTTTAAATCAATAGTTTTCAGTTCCAGATGTCATGAAATGTAGTATTCACAGTCAGCCTTGATTACTTGAATCAATGAGTGAAAGTGTAAAATACAGTGGGGTAAATAAGTAAATAAAGGTGCACTCAGTAACTTTTGTCTTTGTGTCATCTTGGATTTACTGACATCTAGCGACTTTCAGTTTTCAGTTTCAGGTGTCATTATAGACATATAGTATTCACATTCAGCCAGGGGTGGAAAGAGTACTGAAAAATCATACTCAAGTAGAAGTACTGTTACTTCCCAAAAAATGTAGAGTAAAAGTAGCTGTCCTAAAAACTACTCAAGTAAGAGTAAAAGAGTAGCTCATTTAAAATAACTCTTGAGTAGTGAGTATTGAGTACAGAGTTGCAAAACCTATGCCCCATTATAATGAACACTGTATGCCAACTTTTAAAATACATAACTTATCTATGATAAACTACACAATTCTGATTCCAAAAAATAAAAGGGAGACATGATAACAGAAATTAAAATATTAAAAAGTTATTTCCAATACACCGATCACCATTTTAAATCGTAATGTATGAAACAATTACATTAAAATCAGTTTATGTGTAGGGTCTAAATTTCCCTTAATGATGACAGAGCGTTATTGTTGTGCATAAAACATGCTCAAACAATGCAAGGGATGCAAAAAAAATGCTAAATAAGCAGGATCACTTGGCACGTCATGTCCTACACAATAGAGGAGGTAGAGCAGGCATGGGAAAAGTTGTTTGGTACAGGGGCTACATCACGCTTAAGAAGGAAGAGTTCACCCAAAAATTTAAATTCTCTCATCATTTACTCACCCTCTTGCCATCCTGGATGTGTATGACTTTCTTTCTTCTGCAGAACACAAATGAAGATTTTTAGAAGAATGTACATAGATAAAAATAAAATCAGGACAGGGAAATAGCGAACACAGATGGTGGGAAAATAGCGCAGTAAAAGTATAGTTACACCACTTAAAATATTCTCAAGTAAAAGTATTAAAAAAATCAACTACTTAAAAAAGTACCATTCTTGGGAAAAAAGTATTAAAGTAATGTGAGTATTTGTAATTCAGCCATGATTACTTGAATCAATGAGTGAATGTGTCAAATAACAGGATGGTTACTGAGATTAAGCGAGTAGTATTCGGCTGGACATGTGATTCTAACATGGCAGCCCCCATGTGCGGACCCTCTCCATGTAGAATAAAACAGCTTTTATAAGGTTACTGATATGACTGGAGTCTTCATTTTAATGTGAGTGGTCATGATTTCCCACATATATTGCAAAATGACAATTCATGTCTTTAGGATTTCCACTTTTTTAATGAGGAAAAAAAATGACTAAATGCAGCTGGGTCATTCCTGGCTATTGGTGACTACTTTTCCATCCCCAGGAAATAACACTTAATATTTTACTTAAAATAAAATGAAAGGTTTATTATGAAAGGCTTTTATTAAAGATTGAGGTCTTCTTTATTACATTAACACAAAATAATGTATTTAAAAATAACTTTTAATTTGAATGACCATTTTATTTGGCCCCAAGAACATTTTCCGTATCAATGAGACACATTTGCAATATAAATATAAATAAATAGAAATATGCCTTTATTTATTTAAATACTTTATTTATGATCAAGTTAAAATCTCTGTAATTATAAATATATATCAATGGAAACAGAAACATCACATTCCACCCTGTTAGTTTGTGGTTTTTCACCTCCTGAACTAAAAAACCTACAATTTCCATGAATCCACTTTCAGGAAGTGACATCACTCTTTTGGAAGGAATTCAAGGAAGCAAACTGAGGTGAGCAAAAACTTTCTGTCTGCTTGTTTTTTTTTTTTTTATTTTTTTTTTATTGTTTTTGAGTTTTATGATGTTAACCTCTATGTCGTACTCTTAAAATTCCACCCTGTCAGGCTAAATTATGAAGAAAATAAACCACATTTAAAAAGATTTACAGACATGTTTGACATATATACTAAAGTACTGTTTATATGTGGAGAGCTAGCTAACTAAAATTTGCTGCCTCAATTAGCAATGGCTAATTTGTTCCACCCTGTTAAATATATAGAACCTAGCAGGGTGGAAAATCTATTACGGCCAGTGTTGGGTGTAATGCGATTACAGAGTAATTAGTTACTGTAATCTAATTACTTTTATGACAAAAAAAGTAGTATAATACTTTACATTTTAAATTCTTGTAATCAGATTACAGTGTGGCGGTGCATGAAAAAATACATCCCCATCCATGCCCATATATGGAACAAAAACAATTAAGGGAAATGATAAAAAGGAAGGTAAAGATGGAGACAGGGAGAGTGGATAGGATCTAGTAAAAAGTGAGGTGCACGGATTACCTGAGGGTGTATGAGATCAGTTCCTAAGCTAGAGTGGGACGTGCTCTGTGTTTGGTCAGTGTTAACGCCGAAGTGAAGAGGTTCCGCACCGCACTTCCTAATGCTGGCTGCAGAGTGTTGTCATCTTATGCGAAGGTCGTTGTAAAGCAACCAGTTCAGGTAATCGACTTGTGTCGGCTTCTCTGCAACCTCAAGCCCCCCAGGAATAGTTCTCCCTGCTATCCATGGTAAGTGATTTCCAAACATGCACACACATAATCGCATACATTCACAGCCCCACATTCCCGCCTCGCTCAGAGTGAGTGTTGCGTCCAGTTTTTTTTCTTTCCTTTAAATTGAATAACTTTTTCGTGCCAATCTAATTACCCTCTATTTCTTGTCTCCCTGTTGTTTTGTTTTTTTATACTTGTGAGTGAAAAGAACACTCGAAATCTGCTGATTTTGATAAAAAAATACAGGTGCATGCACGAGTCAAGCATCACCGATGGACTTTTTCAGCTACAGTGATTTTTATTTTTTAAAACTGTTTTCTGTTGCATACACCACCCCCGGTGTCGTGTTAATTTTTGAGGAGACGGAGTCAAGTTTTCAAAGTAAAAATCTTATTTATTAACAAGAAACAATAAGTACAAAAATAATTCAGCCAGCTGGGGATTTAGTCTGCCTCACCCATAAGCTCCGCTCAAAAAGATCCCATTTCTCCAGTGTTCCCTTCTTTTCAACATTTCTGACCCAGGGTGTATTCCTTTGTTCTCAGTTTTTTACTCTTTTGATTGGCTTATTTTTGCCGCCGGGGCATCTCCAATATTCTGAGAGATAAGTTTCAATCATTCTGTTGGTTTGTTTTTGCCGCAGTGTGATTACTGGTTTTGTCTGCTGTTGGTTCTCTCTTATCAGTTCCTTGCTTAAAGAATATCCAATGTATAAACTGTTTCTAGGCTCCCCTGCCTAAAAAATGTCCAATGTATAAACTGTTTCCAGGTTCCCCTGCCTAAAGAATTTCCTGTGTCAGAAATGCAGCTGCAGTTTATCACACCTTCACATTCACTTATCCTTTTAGCGTTTTTGGTTTTAACATATATTTTCTAGTTAGTTACACACATCATTCATCATTTGTTAGCAGGCATACATTGTTTAAAATTTGTCACACACATATGATTAAGATTGTAACACACAACACCGGACATACGGGTATAAAGGCGAGGAAATACTATGAGTTCATTTAGAAATTTTCTTCGGAGCCGATGGTCGTGTATGCAGTCAGCTGCGAGTTACACACCCGTTCCTGTTCCTCTGACGCTGCCTGCTGTTGGAATCTACGGCACATTACAGTGGCTTTCTCAGTTGCCCCTGGACGCAGCGACAGCGCAGTTAAAAGAGTTATTTTCTCTAAAAGAGCAAATACACAGCTGGTGTTGAACATCCTTTTGTATTTCCGCCTCTGTGTAGTTTCTGGATGCAGTTGAATTCTCCCCTCCTCTGACGGTCATAAAAGCTGCCTTGCGTGCCTGGGCTGCGATTACACAGCGATTGTCATGAGGGAAAGCCACTTCAGCCACCCCCTGCGCCTTGACTCTTTCCTACAGGATTGGGGCAGGCGGCGTGGGTGATGAAGGCGATCTGGGGATAACGAAAGGCTACGTTCGCTGGGTAAATCCCCTCGAACCACCCTCCTCCCCGGCACGCTAGCTTGCTTCCGTCCGAGCTCGGGATGAGTGCGGCCCGCTTCGCGGCCGGCCTGCAGGTCCCTTGAGCTCCCGTAATTGGATGACATCGCCGCTGCATCGGAGAGCGTTATGCTTTCCCGGGTACCGCAAGCGAGAGGCTGGACCGGAAAATCCCGCCCCCCCTGTCATGGCTACTTGATTGGTTCCGCGGGCATGTGCGCTGCTCAAAGCCAAGCCCCCGGATCCTTTCTTCCTGGACGTGCATGACGAGTTGAGTAAGCGGACGGCTTCCTCGCTCCTCCGCTTTCACTACCCTCGATGGTGGACCGCTTCCGCCCTGCACGCCATGGCCCTCCTGCAAGTCCACTAGGCCAAGGCACTCAGAAATCTGCATGGGGGTAGTCCTGATCCCGATGTGCTGCAGAAACTGCGCTCAGCGACCAACATTGCCCTTGGAGCCATGAAGGTTGCAGCGCAGTCACTCGGGCAGGCGATGGCCATGCTCGTGGTCCAGGAACGTCATCTGTGGTTGAACCTGGTCGAGATGCGTGAAACCGACAAAGTTCCCTTCCTCAACACAAAAGCCTGTCTCCCAGCTCCGCCTCTTTGGCAACACCGTCGAGGACTTCGCCCAGCAGTTCTCCGTGGTGAAGTAGCAGACAGAGGCCATATCTCACATCATGCCCTGCCGCAAGCCTGCTGCCATGGACCATACCCCGTCTGCTCGCAGAGGACGTCCACCTGCGGCTAAGAAACACTCTGCTTCGCCTCAACCTGGGCCCAGCTCTCAGCCCCAGCGTCGAGCACCCCACAGGAGGCGCATGCCCACTGTCTCACGGACCCCCTCGAGGACCCTGATGGCTCCCAGGCACTCCTGAGACATCCGACCCAGAGTCCGAGACGTTAGCTCCGGAGGAGACCGCTCCGTCCCCCGGTGGAGGGCCGAGAGGAGAATCTTGTGTTGAAATTATTTCATTTGCCAAACCAGGTACCACATTCTCAATAACAGAGCTATTTCCTTTGTCTCTGGGTCACCTGGCCCGCAAATGCCGTTCTCACGGCACTTTGCTTCCAGATATCAACAGTCCCAGGTTCCTGAGTGCGGTACCTCCACCCTCAACCCCACGACTGTTCCCTGGCCGGCCGGTTCAGACGAGTCCAGAGGACGCTAACATCGGACCTCCTCCTCAGTCACGAACCTTGCCGGGCATGCGGAGCAAGGTAAGTGCTTTCAGTTTTTTCTCAGCACCAAAGCCTCGGGAGGCACCATTGCCTCCCAACACCGCATTACCTGCTCCGCCCGCTGTGAAGCCCTGCTGGGTACATCAAAAATACTCGTCCCCTTGGAGGCATGGCTTTCACTGCCCAACCCGTCATGCTGGCTGGGCCGGACAATTCGACTCGGTTATGCAATTCAGTTTGCCAGGCTCCCGCCCCCCTTCGCGGGTGTCCGTTCTTCCGCAGTACACGGCGAACATGCCAATTCCCTGCGCACGGAAATCGCTACTCTTTAACTCAAAGACGCGATAGAGCCTGTCCCTCCAACCGAAATGAAGAAGGGTCTCTGCAGCCTTTACTTCGTTGTACCCAAGAAAGGCGGCGGCTTACGACCAATCTTGGACCTGCGAGTTTTCAACCAGGCTCTGCTCAAACTCCTGTTCAGAATGCTCACGCAAAAACATATCCTGACTTGCGTCCGGCATCTAGATTGGTTCGCAGCGGTAGACCCGAAGGACGCGTACTTTCACGTCTCGATTCTGCCGCGACATCGACCCTTTCTACAGTTCGGCGGCCAGGCATATCAGTACAAAGTCCTCCCCTTCGGCCTGTCTCTGTCCCCTCGCGTCTTTACGAAAGACGCAGAGGCAGCCCTTGCCCTGCTCCGAGAAGCCGGCATCCGCATACTCAACTACCTCAACAACTGGCTTATCCTGGCCCCCTCATGAGAGTTACTATGCGCGCACAGAGACCAGGTGCTCAGGCACAGAAGGATTCTGATGACTTTATGGGGCATTGGGGAAGGGTACGTGCAGTCTGATACAGCTGGTCGTGTTTGCACGTAAGAGTACCTGCCCGCTTCTGTATCAGCAGTTCACGTACACGGCTCATGGCACGATTTAATTGGGACATCTAGTGTCGCTTCTTCGACACAATGTTAAAGTGAGCGACAGATGGGGAACGTCTAGGTTATGTATGTAACCTCAGTTCCCTGATGGAGGGGCCACGTCGCTGAGCCGAGCCACTGTTGTGGCCGGACCATTTCCGGCTCCTAAGAAAAATCCTGAATGAACTCATAGTATTTCCTCGCCTTTATACCCGTATGTCCGGGGGCGGGGTATGCAAATACTATCTGCCAACTTCTCATTGGCATTTTTTCAAAGATCAGAGGCATATTCGGCCCTCAAGAGAGACCCCTAGTGTCGTTTCTTCGACACAACGTCTCGTTCCCTCCATGAACTGAGGTTACATACTTAACCTAGACGTTTTTTTGTGAGCTATCACTTAAGGGTTCAAATCTACCAGTAGACAGGCTTGACCTGTCTGGCGCCCAAAATTATTGAAATGTAATCTGTTTTTTGGGCCCGCCACCATTACAGAAGTGTCGCCCAAACAGGGACCTGAATATTTAAATGTATGAATTGGTAACTCTAATGTGTTTGTGAATAATTAAATAATTAAAACTTGAATATTTAAATTTGTGAATAATTGAATAACTGAAATTCTGTGAACTGAATCATTGAAACCATGTGGTTATTATTTCTGGAACTATTTAAAATCCAAAATGTAATCTGTTTTATGGGCCCGCCACCGTTACAGAAGTGTCGCCCAAACAGGGACCTGAATATTTAAATGTGTGAATTGGTAACTCTAATGTGTTTGTGAATAATTGAATAACCGAAACTTGAATATTTAAATTTGTGAATAATTGAATAACTGAAATTCTGTGAACTGAATCATTGAAACCATGTGGTTATTATTTGTTGGGGATTAATACTGTTAAAAACTGTTGAATCTTTGAACAAAAAAAGATAATTCTAACCATTCATGTAGAAAATCATTGTAATTTGTGTGTATTTGAGGGTTGAAAAACAAAAAAGGTTTTTGTGTGTGAACCTGCTGCAAATTGAGTGAATTTTGATTGGATAATGGAAAGTTAATTGATTATTTAAGTTTGGTTTGTTCACTGAATACTTGGTGTTGTGTTTTGTATCTGGTGTGTGAGTAAGAGGTACACTGGTTGCCAAATTGTGAAAAGTAAAAAGGTAACCGGGATTATTATCCTGTTTTGTTTCTCCCCCTTGTGGCCCCAAGATACTGACACTTTTTAATTTTATTAATTTCATTTATTGATTATTTGCAAAAGCATTTTACATTCTTCATTGACACAAACACTACAAAGATGGCCGCTTCTACAACCCCCCCCCCCAATCCACTTTTGTGGAAATTGATCCACCTCTAGATATATCAACCCCAAACTGGCCACCTGTGCAACTACTACAGCAGCAACCAGTATTTTCCCCATCATCACATGTTCCCACATTTCATTCCACCCCCACTTAGTTCAGCAGTATCACGCCTGTAACCCATGTGCATTTTGCTTCCCCGACACCAGATAGCAGCACTCTTGTCCAAGCACCCACCTGCCAACAAGAACCAGATTCCATGCAACTATGCACTTCTTTCCAAACTTCACCTCCCTCTTCGGTGGCACAGCATGATCTGCTGGGTATTCTCCCAACTCCTGGAAAGAAAATTCACCATCTTACTGCTCAAATACAAGGTAATTGGGACAACCTGTGTGACTTCATGAAATATCAAGAGAGAGCTGTAAATGAACTTACCCAGGGGCAAAAAACTGCAACGTGCAACAACGAAAGCCAACTCTCAGACTTGACTGCCAAAATGGAAGCCAACCAACGTCAAATTCTCACCGTGATAACTACATCGAAACACCAGGGAGAGACAGATTCAGACCAATTACTTAAAGTGATATCAGAGGAACTATGAAAAGTTGAGTCAACCTTGCTTTCAGAAGTCCGCGTCATGGTGGAACAGCTCCAGGTAGAACTACAGAGGGACATTAGAGCCATAAAAACTAACCTTCAAAAAGATCACAAGCAAATATCTACTTAGTGTAATCGGTGTATTAGCCAAATTGACAAGCTGACTACACATGTCAAGGAACTTCAAACTGAAATGGAAGAAGTCAAAGAATAAGAAAAGAAAATGGCTGCTCACCAAAGAGATGTACACTCACCACCCATCACCACACACCCTTCGCCACCAGAAAATGTTCCCATACTTTCTATACCTGCTGGTAAAAATGACCATTTAAAGTTGACCTTTCCCACATTTGGAAGGCCCCACCGATGACACTGAACCTCTCCTATACCTAACTCGATGTCAGGACTTCTTAGAATTGCATCCCCTTGTAGATGTTGACCTCCTGTCAACTTTCCGCAGCATACTGCATGGCACTGCAGTATACTGGTGGGAAGTCGCCAGATCCTCCATAATGACATGGAATGAGTTCGAGCCTGTTTTTATTTCAGACTTTCTCTCGAAGACTATGAAGATGAACTGACTGAGAGAGTCCGTACAAGATCCCAGGGAGAGACGGAAACCATCAGAGATTTCGCCTTTACGTATAGAGCTCTCTGCAAAAGATGGAAGCCTTCTTTAACAGAAAGTGACATGGTCAAAATGATTCTTAAAAATATAAAACCTTACCTCGCCAGCCAGCTACGTAGTCGTGTGAACACAGTTGAGGAACTTGTAAAATTGGGGCATCAGCTGGAGTGAGACCATGAGCAGCAATTCCAATATGAAAAATGTATGTACAAATACCTTCACCAGAAGTGCCAAAACGAATTTCTAACAAACCCACTGATAAGCCTCTAGTGCAATGTTGGAGATGTATGGGACACCATTCACCAAGCCACTGTCCACATTATGATTCTTCATCACCAAATCGATCTGTGAAGCAGAACAGTCAACGGACATTTCATTCTCGTAAGCCAGGAGGTCAAGCAACTAACAATTCTGTCACTTCTTCAACAACTAAAATGTTGTCAACCTCCAAGAAACAGCCTCCCATAACAGCCCCTATTACTCCTGCTGTCATCCCTCAACAGCTAATCGTCCCATTCTGCATTGGTGGTTGGTCTGGAAAGGCCATTGTGGATACAGGGGCAAGTTATACCCTGATCCATGAGAGTCTGTGGGGAAAGCGCTCTCCTCCAGAGAAACTTCACTCTTGGTCTCTTGGGCCACTGTATTTGGCTAATGGTGAAACAGAAGTGCCTTTAGGATGGCTACAGATACAAATTCATATTCTCCACAAAATCTTTACCTTACATGTTGCTGTTCTCTCCCCCCAAGCACTCACCTATACTGTAGCTTTGGGATTGGATTTTATCTTCTTCAGTGGCCTACAAATCAACATAACTGACAAAAAATATTCATTCAAGTCCAACCCATAGGAGGATCATCCGTTTCAACCCGGCAATGCAAGTGTACCTGACAACCCTCAACGCCAGAAAATAGGACAACGTGCAAAGATTCTCACCCAGTCTTTCACTGTTAAGTTATATTCCTCCCCCTCAACCTACACTTATCTCATCCCCTGTCAGTACAGATGAAAAAACTTTAATTGACAATGCAGTGAGTGAAGCACACTTATCTCCTGAAGAAAACATAGACTGAGGAAAGTCCTGGAGACCAACGCTCAGGTATGTTTCCTTCAACCAGGGCAAGGCAAGGCAAGGCAAGGGAAGTTTATTTACATAGCACATTTCATACACAATGGTAATTCAAAGTGCTTTACATAGAAGAGATTAAAATAAGAATAAAATAAAATAAAAAAATAAGAATAATTGAAACAGTTTAGAATATAAAATATAATAAAATACAGTACAAACAGTCGGACACACAGTGGCACAGTGCTCATTCAGTAAATGCACAGCTAAACAGATGTGTTTTAAGTCTAGATTTGAATGTGACTACTGTAGGAGAACATCTGATCTCTTCTGGAAGATGGTTCCAGCTGCGGCTGGCATAATAGCTAAAAGCAGACTCTCCTTGCTTAGAGTGAACCCTTGGTATTTCTAGCTGATGTGATCCTAATGATCTGAGTGATCTGTTGGGTTATATTCAGTGAGCATATCTGCAATATATTGAGGTCCTAGCCCATTGAGTGATTTATTTACCAGTAATAATAATACTTTAAAATCAATCCTAAATGTAACTGGGAGCCAGTGTAAAGACCTGAGGACTGGTGTGATATGTTCATATTTTCTGGTTCTGCTCAGAATCCTGGCAGCAGCGTTCTGTATGAGCTGCAACTGTCTTATGGTCTTTTTGGGAAGGCCAGTGAGGAGTCCATTACAATAATCCACCCTGCTGGTGATGAAAGCATGCACAAGTTTCTCTAGGTCTTGACTGGAAACAAAGCATCTAATTCTTGCAATATTTTTCAGATTATAGTATGCTGATTTAGTTATTGCTTTGACATGACTACTGAAACTCAGGTATGACTGTAGAGACACACCAAGATTCCTGACTTGATTTTTAGTTGTTTGACCCCTAGCGTCAAGGTATGCATTCACCTTGAGAACTTCATCTTTGTTTCCAAACACAATGACTTCAGTTTTGTCTTTGTTTAACTGAAGAAAGTTTTGGCACATCCAACTGTTTACTTCATCAATGCATTGGCACAGGGAGTCAATGGGGCTGTAATCATTAGGTGATAGGGCTAAGTAGATCTGTGTGTCGTCTGCATAGCTGTGGTAAGCAATTTGGTTCTTTTTCATTATTTGGCTCATTGGGAGCATATACAGATTGAACAGGAGTGGCGCAAGAATTGAGCCTTGAGGGACTCCGCATGTCATGGACGTCCACTCAGACTTATGGTCTCCTATACTCACATAATAACCTCTCCCTTCTAAGTATGACCTGCACCACTTCAGCATCATAATGGTATATTGAAGAAAATAACATCCTGGTGAATTGCATGCATCGAAATTGTGTCAACAAATTATTCTGGCCTGGCCCTCGCAAAGATGTCATCTGGTATGCTGACAGTTGTGTATTGTGCCTGATTGAAGTGTCTCAAGCACTAAACAAAAAGTCGATGCACTTGGACATGGCAGCATGGAGATATGTTGCAGAATCTATCTGGGCAGTGTAGGCAGGTTGAGAATTCTGCTAACATGTTGTTCTGCATGTGAACATATTCAAAGTTAGCTGTGGAATAGGAGTCTTCCTGAAGGTGACACAACCGTCTTAGAATGATAGTAAGGCAGTAGGCCTAGACACACGTACACACACACTTTTGGGCTACTTTTAAGTGTGTCTCAACATGGTCTCAGCATGTCACATGTTTCAACCACTGCAGTATCAATCTTTCCCAGTAAGAGAACAAGGCTTTCAGTAAAATGAAATGAAATAAACTTAAATGAAGTTAAAAATAAAATGAAATTATATTGAATTAAATACTGGCCCATACACAAACTGTGTGTGTCACTGAGATGGGGAATGGTTGGGGAAGAAGCACTTTTGTTTGTAGGGAGAGGCATTGGTGTATATTTGTTAATGTGTTTAATGTTCTGTATTTTTAATAAATGTTAAATGTTCTGTGAGTTAATAATACAATTATTGTTGAAATACACTGAGAGATTGTTGGTAATTCCACCCTGTTTGGGTCCTTTCCACCCTGTTAGTCATGTTTTGTTTTTAAATAATGTATCAACTAATTTAAATGATTTCTGTTTATGACCAAAGACTGGTCTTTATCAGCATGCCAAGGATGAAATTAGATGTATAAAGAAAGCTTCAAGTCATCCCTATTTTAAGACATCCCTATTTTAAGTCATCCCTATTGATTACCACACAAAATATTTTAATTCACCCAGAAAAGTAATCCCACATCAAGTTGACGATTTAGAAAATGTTCTCAAATACCACATTCTCTTTCTAGAAAGCATTTAATTGAATGAAAATCTGTGTATGAATCATAAATATTTTTGGTCTGTTTTCTCGAAACAGAAAGACTGGCAGCTTTTAAGAGTACACTACATAGAATGCACTCTGCTCTATCCTCCTGTATCTCTGGAGCACTCAGGTGCGTGCGTGTCAACCAGGCTTCCCTCAATATGGAAGCTCAGGTGGCATGATGTTGTTGAGGAAATCAGATGCGTGATTAGTCAGGGCTTTCCTCGATATTGTGTTGCAGACCACAAAACTTATGCAAACAATTTGAATTCTACATAAATTCAGGGATGCACTAATATCAACATTTTTGGCTGACACTTACATCAATTTGGAAAAAAAAAAAACTGTACCGATATACCGTTATTTTGCAACTTACATTATTTTACAAAGAAGTACAAACGTTTATTCACTGGTGTAACAATAGATCATTTCCATTGAACACTGGATCTGTTGAACACGTGACAGTCCAAAATTTTAAAGACAGTCACAGAGAAAGATACATACAAGAGAAAAAGGTAAAAAACATAAAAAATTACTAAATATGATAACATGATGATTGATATGAAAGTTATTTTGTACCTCTTTTTTGCAGTTTAAAACAATGCCTTTTAAGGTTTAGTCATTGTGCAAGGCCTTACTAATTGCAATTTTAATCTTAATTCAATCAAGCATGCTTTCATAGATATCATACAGAGATCTCTGAAGTTAAAGTCTGCTTGTTTCAAAGAGTTTTGGATGGTTTCATCATGTAGTCAACATTCACATTTTCATGATTATAACCGATATGATCATGGTTTTGATTTGATCAATAATTGGCTGATAAATATCAACAGCCGATATATTGTTGCATCCCTAATCATTTAAATTTTAAAGAGAATTACAACTATTTCAAAGGGCTAAAAAGCCTGCACATACCTAAAAACATTGGGAAAGAGAAAACACTGTGCCCTGCACCAGCATTAATCACAAAGACTTTTCACATCTACACACCAACCCCTTTCTTACATTATCACAGTAAATTGTAACAGATTTTTTCATTACTACTATGGCAGTTGTAGTTAAAAAGTTATGTTTTTAAATGTGTTTAGGCAATTATTTTTACATAACAAATCAACAGTTTATTTTAAGAAAGACTAACTACCTAGCCACTGAAATGAGTAGCCAGCCATACATGGTCTTCCCTGTGATTATTGCATTACAGATGAAACTGTTACACAATAGAACTAGGGTAAAGATAAGAGAAAATTCAATTTAGAGTACAAATCTGGACCTTTATAAACAAATTAATGTGTAATATTGTAATATATTGTATTTCCTGTTCTAATGATTTTAGGTATTAGGAAACAAACTGGCCTGGTTTGCCTTCAGATATTCCCAGAAACAAAATGATCCCTAAACCATAAAGAGTCTGATAAAAGGAAAACAATATCTGTTACGGAGTAGGAAACAAACATTTTCACTATAGATGCAAGGTCCCAAATAAGTAAAGTGGTTTTCTCATTAATATTTTTGTTGTAGCAATATGTAAAGCAATTTTTGTTTATTATTTTTGTTTAATTTGATTGTATTATTTTGTGTGTCACATGGACGTAAAGTATATATGTCATAGGAGGCGGGCAATTCAGTGAGGATGGCAAAATGTTGGAAGACTTGGGGTGGAGCAAATATGATTTCTGGCCACATCATATAACTTTATTTCGTTTGGAAGGCCTTTCTTTAAAGTGGATTTGTTTTAATACATTTTACCTTAATTTATGCCAATGTATCTGTCATAACTCTTCACAAGATTTAATTAAAGAAGCACATGTAAAACAACATCTAAGTGAAATTGAACTGCATACAACAACCCACAGCGAATTTAATTTTTTTATATTTGATATTGATTGTTTCCAAACAGGTTTCCTAACCACTCTTACCTCTCCTTCCATCATGCCCCTGACATACAGGTAGTCCTGCATCAAACTCACACCATTGTTTGAGCCTGAAGTTGACATGTTAGTCTGCATAATCAAACACAGCGGTGTTGGAAGCTCTGTAGAACCACAGAGTTATACTTTTTGGAATGTCAACTAACAAATGGCTCCTTATAGTTGTCTCTGCACATGGAATTGGAGTATTAAGTATTTTAACATTGGAAAGATTACATCTTTAATGTGTTGATATTGTGCAAAACTTTGTTAATGAATAATGTCTCGGTTACTGTCGTAACCTCCGTTCCCTGATGGAGGGAACGAGTCATTGTGTTGATGTAGCGACACTAGGGATTGCTCTTGAGAGCCCTGAAACACCTCAATCTTTGAGAAAAGGTAAATGGGAATTGGTGAGTGAAATTTGCATGCCACTCCCCCAGACATACAGGTAGAAAAGGAGAAGGAATCCCCACTCTCATTCAGGTTTTGTTCTGAGGGGCCGAGACAAGGTTCTGGCCATTTCAGCGGCTAGTACAGTGTTGTGGCAAGAGGGACACAACGTCTCATTCCCTCCATCAGGGCATACAGGGTACACGACTTTGTGAACTCGACTGGGGGTAAAAGCACACGTTTTCACCTCAGGGGAGGGGAAAGGCACTATACTCAAGCGATACACCCTGCCAGCTGTTCCGTATTACCAAACTCTACCTGTTTATACCTGAAAGAACACTGGACAAAACCGGCTCAACCCGGAGATTGTAAAATCTCGCGAAGGTATTGGGTGTTGCCCAGCCCGCTGCTCAGCAGATGTCTGCTAGAGAGGTGCCAATGGCTAGTGCCTAAAAGGATGCCACACTCCTTGTAGAGTGTGCTAGAACTCGCAAGGGGGCATGCACAGCCTAGGTCTGGTAGGCCAATGTGATGGAATCCACGATCCAATGCGTTCCCTTTCCGCTGTGCACCAAAGCAGACAAAGAGCTGCTCAGACCGTCTAAAGCTCTGTGTGCAATCTAAGTAGATGTGCAAAGCACGCACCGGACACAGCAACGGTAAGGCTGTTTCTGCCTCCTCCAGGGGCAGTGTTTGCAGGCTGACCACCGGACTACGGAGAGGTCACACTTAAGTCTTCCGCATCTCGTCCAGGGACCAGACGTGGAGGTTCCAGAGGTCTGGCTGTGTCTGAGAAAGAAGGTCCTTCCTCAGGGGAATTTGCCAGGGAGGTGCTGTCGTGAGGAGAGTGAGGTCCGAGAACCAAGTCTGGATGGGTCAATACGGCACCACAAGGTTGACTTGTTCCATGTCCTCCCTGACCTTGCACAGGGTCTGTACAAGTAGGCTCACTGTGGGGAATGCATATTTGTGCAGCCCCCAGGGTCAGCTGTGTCCCAGCGCTTCTGTGCCGAGGGGGTCTCCCATCATTGCACACCAGAGCGGGCAGTGAGAGTATTCACAGGAAGTAAACGGGTCCAAATGTGCTTTTCCTAATCGACTCCAAATCAGCTGGATCACCTGGGGGTGGAGTCTCCATTCTCCAATTTATAAACTCTACTGTCGCTGTGTTCGGACCGGACCAACACATGCTTTACCCAGATCAATGGAAATAGTCTCCGCAGGTCGAGCAGTACAGCCAGCAACTCACAATGTGCCAACACAGCCGTAGTCCTGTCCAGAAACCAGCGGCTCCGTGCCCATTGCACGCGGTGCCCCAGCCCGACTTGGATGCGTCTGTGGTGACCACAACGCGTCTGGACACTTTCTGTTGGGGAAATCTGGCCCGTAGAAATGCAAGGTCTGTCCAAGGGCTGAATAGGTGATGGCAGGGGGGCGTAATAGCCACGTGATGTGTGCCGCAGTGCCATGCTCATCTAAAGACTCGAGTCTGAAGCCAGTGGTCACATATGCATCAACCCAAGCGGTGTGACCAGTGCCGGGCCGGCCTCGTACCCTTAGGTAGAAGGCGCAGCACGGGGGTGGCTAGAGTGGCTTCCCCCCGGAAGAAGGAAAGCCGTAACCGCGATGTTGCCATGGTCTATTCTTGCAACGAGAACATGAACTATCCACAAACGCTGCCTCAGTGTGATCGCTGCCCAGACACATGAGGCAGCACCCGTGGCCTTCGGAGACGGAAAGACAACGACCGCATCTAGGAAACACACAAAGGCATCTTTTTAAAGACACTTTTTAAAAAGATATTCACGTCAATGTGTTTGCTCTTAAAGAGGAAATATACTCTTTTTGCAGAAATATACTCTCTTAGTAGCGCTGCCGAAGCGCCCAGGGGCGAAATCTACTCTAGGCATGCAGAAGGAGAGAAAGTCGCTGGAATGTGCCGTATATCCAACAGCATGCGCTTCTTTGAGGTGAATGGGACAGCAGAAGAATTCAGCTCGCTTTAGTAACACCATGGTTAATTGCATTAAAACTATGGCTTCCACCAAAAAAACATGGTTACTCCAATATTGCTGTAGTAAAATCATGGTTAATTTTACCCAGATCAAAACTTTCTCTCAACTCCCCAACCTTCACTGTGAACAAATCACTGTGAGGCAATCAACCTTTACATTAATTTGTACTTATTATTATTATATATAGAATTAAAGGAAATAATAAGAGTGGAAACATGATGAGAAAAATTGGGACAAAAGGGGGAATCAAACCTGGGTCATCCGCATGAATAAAGCACATCCAGTCTAAAAAGGTGCTACTTAACCTAGTTCAAAGAATCACTCCTAATAACTAAACTAAAAACTGTGAGTAAATATTCCATTAATTTGTTCCATATGGGAATTGATTATTAACAATAAAGATAACCTACAAGACTAATTACAAGATTGTTAATTAGAACAGAATTTTTGATGAAGAACGTAACCATCAAAAGATCCACCAATCCCAGTGGCTGCTGCCCACTCTCATGACGCACTGTGAATGACGCAATTGTGTCATTCTCCCAAAAATCTCAAACTATTTATATATATTTGTATATATATATATATATATATATATATATATATATATATATATATATATATATATATATATATATATATATATATATTTAGTTTGTGAGTATTGAAATATTGATTTGTATAACAAAAAAATTTATGAAAATAGTCATATAAATGTACACAACAAGTAACAAAAAGGCCAGTTCATGCATAGCAATATTTTTTTATTAATGTATTTTTTGGGGGGTGAACTCCATTTTTTTTTTGTTGTTACGGCATCTTTTTATGATTGCTCTCCCATCTTTTTTCTGGTTGCATTTCTATGCTGACCATTTTCTCAAGGACATGGTTTCACTTGGCATCTATTTTTTTCTCCTGAAGATTCTGGAAAGGGAGGCTCGGATACGAGAAAGCAAAGAGCGGCCTCTCTTTGCTTTAGGTGTTTCTTGTCTGGGAGGCAGACTGGGAGATCTTCTATCCTCAATGAGATCTTCATCTATCTCTCCCTGATCCGAATCTTCTCGCTCAACCAGGTAAGTTCCAGGCCTCATTTCAGTACTTGAATCGTCACTGTCAGTTGTTGAAGCACATGCCTGGATCAGTTCTTTCTCACTGTTCATGGGACTGCAGGACTCAGCCCTTGACCCATATGGCATACAGTCACTCTTCTGTGCCTTCACACGCACCATGGTGTAGTCAAAGACGACTGCTGACAAGATAACTGTCATATAGGCAACAGCCATCTCATCCTCATACCATGCCGCCCTCAGATACCTCTTTTGTGCCAGGATGTCATGGGCTTCATCAACAATGTTTGAAATAGTAGTATCATTGGTAGACCAGTGTTGTCTAGACCTGCCATGAATAATTCTCTTTTCTGTAAGCTTTTCCAGTCCCTTTACCATGTTGTCAACAAGTTTGTCACACAGGTAGATGCCGGGGATGTTCACATCAAATGTAGCCTCAAGCTGTGAAACAAGTCCTTCAACAATGCTCTCTATAAGGTGGTATGGCAAAATGAAAGAGGCCTCAGGGGTTACTTCCATTGGTGTTTCAGGTCTCCTAGTGGAATTTCTGTTTTCCTCAACTGCCCAGTGCTGACAGTCTGGTTGACAGTAAAGACCCTGGTCAACATTACCACAGCTACATTCATGCTTTATAGAAGAACTGTGTAGTTTGCTTTCTTGGGCATGTTGACTGCTTCTCTCAGTGGGAGCTGGAGATTCATCCTTCCCAAGCAATTCCTCAATGTCTATCTCTTCCTCTTTTTCTTCAGCTTCGTCCTTCCTTCCAGCACTTAGACTGAGCATATCATTCTCAGGTATCACATCAGGTTTGGGAGTTCTTCTTCCCAACAGTTCTGCCTCATCTAGCTGCTCAAAGCATCTGGAAGTGACATCACAGGATTGCATACCTGCTTTCTTCCCTAAAACAACAACATGAATTAGTAAATAATTCAATTTAATTACAAATATACTTTAGAAATTATACACAATGACATCAAGTGGATGAAAACTATAGTACATGTACCTTGCCTGACTATCTCTGCAGTCCGTAGAGGATTTTCAGTGACTTCATTGATGATATCCATCACTGTGCTGTTCACTAATTTGCTGAGGGCATTCAGTGTAGTCTTCTCAGCTTTTGTGATGGTTGTGGAGCTAGTAGAGTCCCAGGTCAATTCCAAGGTGCTGGAGCCATCCAATTTAAGGAATATTTTCAGGTTGTTCTTTGCTGCGCACTGAGAGAAGTGATGAAGCACGTCCAAGTAGAATTCCCGGCGTACAAACATTTGAGTGGGCCCTTCAAACATCAAAAGCTCAGAGAACAAGTCATCTTCATGTAGTGCCTTGCCCATGTTGTTAGCTAGGAGTTCACTGTAAACACAGTTCACCAGATCTTTAGTAAACCTGATGATTAACTCCTGATTGAAGCACTGCTCTGATGCTCTAAAGTTGCCCAATAGCCCAAGTACTTCCATCGAGCGTCCTCGTGGCATCATTGACACATCTTTGCTGTGCAAGAACTGCATCATACAGGCAAAAATTTTCTTCCCGATGATGCGTGCCTTTTCAGCAGAGCTCACATCTGAGATTCCATGATTGTCAATAGGATTAATGTTAAGATTGATGTCACTGTTGAACTTCCACTCTTCAGCTCTCTTTTGAAGTACCTGAGCTTTCTCAAGCAGACTTTTTTCCTCTTCCATGCAGATGGAAAAAACTGGAAGGACCACATCCATGGAAACAGTTTTTATGCACTCAACAGTTTCCTGTATCACATTGCACAGTTGTGATTTGCTAATGTGTTTTTCTTTTAGGGTCTTCTTAACACTTTTGCGGTATCTGAAAGAAAAGAAAATTGGTTTATGCCTAAAATTACAATTATAGTCATGCTGTTCTATACATTGCAATTGAACTTACTTGTTGGGCAGAATCAAGTATGGGTCAATCACTTCCCATGTTGCTGGTAGTTGAAGCTGTGGCTTTGAATCGAGTGTCATAAAAGTGCATTTTCCATGGAGAGGTGCTTGGTGTGAGACGAGAGCTGACACCTAAGCAGACAATGGCATAGCAGAGAGTTAAACTTGCACTGTCAACATATTACAGATTTCCCTCACCTTTTGACCTGGGAAATATGAAAACCCAATGAAAATGACATTTCTGTGACTTTTACAGTTGTTTGTGATTACAATTTTTTTTTAAATCTTTTTATAGAGATTACACTGACAAATTGCAATTTCTTGCCAATAAAATATTTTGATATTTACAGGTTATCCATGACCACTGGAGCTGTGATATCAGAAACTAATCTATTAAATTAGTCATATTAGTGACATTATTCATAACTCTGGGACTGGCCATACTTGCAGATAGTTACATACTACTATTTCTCATATTTATATATAACCTATCTATCTATCTACAAAAATAATTTAGTTTCATATATAACTATTTATTTATATATATTTATAAACAATTATATTATGTGATACATCTTTTGTTTATATATAGTCTAACTCTTACCGGAGCTGTAATAGGTGGAAGCATGGAATTTCTTTCGAAATCCAGCGGGGTTAGACTCTCTTTGATTGGAGCCATTGCCCCATGAAATGTTGACTTGAAAGTTTTATTCATACTGTCTGAAGAGCGATAAAAATCCATCACTGCAAAAATACAGACTGAAGAGTCGATTCACTCTCTACTGCTTTTATTGGCATAATGCGTCAACGAGTTCTAAATATTTATGACCTCATAATGCGAGTTCGCAAATATCCGCTGCTAAGCGTCCTCTCGTCACTTTTATTGCCTATTAAATCAGATGCGGAAGAATTAATTAATTTTTAAATCTTCAATTGTGCTTGAAGTATTTATATATTTCGTAAATGTTATGAATCCAAGAATGTACAATATTGTTATAACTATTCGCATTCCCCGATTAATGCTTTAATTTTATGGCGCTTCAACGTGTGTCAGTTAGTAGTTATTTTGATGAAATAAACAGAATAGTCTTTTGCAATGGCTTTGAGATAGAACGAAAATAGCATTAGCCTATTAATAATATTTACACATCAAGGAATGACGAAGTTCAACATTTATAAATTGAAAAAGTCTGTCTCCATACCTTTTTTGTTTGTTTGTTTGTTTTATTTTTAAACAATACTCTAGTATTTTATAAAAAATGTAAAAGCAAACAGGCTATCAGAGCCTGTATAATAAAGTTTTATATGGAAAGATAAATAAAAAAAAAAAATTTTATACTTTGGCACTTTTTCTTTGCATTTATGTTAATGTTTGCGCAATTCTGTTCATTGTAGACGATAAATGAATATTATTATGCACGTTTGTAACGTAAATGCGCTCAATCTCAATGTTTTCCACAACATAACCAGTAGATGGCGATGTTGATGTTGTGCCAAATATCCAGCGAAGAAAAGGAGTCAACACAACATTTCATTCACAGCGATTCTCTTGGTTCATTGTAGGCCTATCACTCGTAAACATCAAACTAAAAATCCTGACTAATAAAATTCTGTCACATTTGATCAGCCATAAGAAAACTGTTTCGAGGTGCGAGGTTTTGAGCTCTTTTGTTTATTTACAATAGTGAACAACTATATTTTCTGACAAAATACACAGTCACTATAATTATTGTTTTCATTATCTTATTGCATCATTATCTTATTAAGGCATTTTATCTGAGACTTGTGCTTAAATGCTGGAAATCTATTTTGTAGACAAATTAAAATGGCACCTACTTATTAATTAATTTGTAAAACTAAAACTCAAAGGTGCACTCAATAACTTTTGTCTTTGAGTCATCTTGGACTTACTGACACCTAGTGACTTGGATGTATCATCATTTGAAATCAATAGTTTTCAGTTTCAGATGTCATTAAATGTAGTATTCACAGTCAGCCTTGATTACTTGAATCAATGAGTGAAAGTGTAAAATACAGTGGGGTAAATAAGTAAATAAAGGTGCACTCAGTAACTTTTGTCTTTGTGTCATCTTGGACTTACTGACATCTAGCGACTTTCAGTTTTCAGTTTCAGGTGTCATTATAGACATATAGTATTCACATTCAGCCAGGGGTGGAAAGAGTACTGAAAAATCATACTCAAGTAGAAGTACTGTTACTTCCCAAAAAATGTAGAGTAAAAGTAGCTGTCCTAAAAACTACTCAAGTAAGAGTAAAAGAGTAGCTCATTTAAAATAACTCTTGAGTAGTGAGTACTGAGTACAGAGTTGCAAAACCTATGCCCCATTATAATGAACACTGTATGCCAACTTTTAAAATACATAACTTGTAAAAAAGCCCATGCTCAGTTTAAAGGGTAACTAAACCCTAAACCAACTTTTTTTAGTTAATGATCTGTAAGACTGGGGCTTTATTAGTACTGGTCATTGATTCAAGTAATTTTTTTGACATTTGTGTATAAAGTGTTTTAATTCTACAATATATGGTGTAAAAACGTCTGAGTGCTGCCCTCTTCAGGTTGAACGGTGGCTACTGCAGTTGAATTTTCCTATTGGCTGTTTGCGGTACTTCGTGACGTAACCGGTGACAGCTGACGTAAGCAGGTTCCAGCTCACCACGCCCTTGGTACGAGCTACCACGCCCATGGCAGTATAAAAACCATCTTGTTTCGTCAAAACCACTGTAGCGAGTCAGGAGTTGGAATTGCGAGTATTGAAAACGATCAGGATAGAGTATTTTAGCATCTATTTAGCATAGCATTTTATAGTTATTTAGATTATTTAGTGTAGTCTAGGTAGTTAATTAGCATATTTGTTAGTGTAGTATTGTTAGAAGCATAGTTAGTTAGTAGCATCCCAGATAGCAAAAAATGTCCGCACGGCTTCTTTTTGCCGCCGTCCCCAAGCTGTCGGCTATAGGTGCGTCCCACTGGCGGGGATGAAGCGTTTGCCGCCGAATTCGTCACTCCCATTTCTTGCGAGATGCTGCCGGCGGTCAGACGGCGGGCCGCCCGCTTCATTTTCTCTGGCGGTTGCCTCGCGGCAATCGACCGCGGCCGGCGGCAAGCCGCTTTGAAATAGCCTACAAGGACAGCTTAGACTCTCAAAATCGACCAGCCATGTTGGCTATTATTATTTTTTGCTCCAAAGCCATTAGGGTTTATAACAGATTCTTGACTCTTGATTCCATGATAAGGTAAGGTTTAGGAAATGACATTTAAATTACTTGAAACTCTGAAGCGATTATACAGTAATATATGTAAAATATATTGAATTATTTATGCACAGGTGAAAATTGTTTACATTTCTTTGATTGATGCACATTGAGACATGCACCAATAAACCAAAAATAATTCCTTTTTGTAAAACTTACTTGGCAATAAATATCTTTCTGATTCTGATTAGGTTTTAAAATAGATATTTAATACAGGGTATGAACAATTTAGCAGAATAAATTGATGAAGTTAGACTTTTCACCAATGCCTGTATCAGTGAACAGTGAAAGACATCTGCAACATGGCCAAAATATCAGGTATACTTTAATTATTTTTTATTAATTTGCAACCATGGTGATATCTATCATAAACATGAAAATCCCTGTTTTGACGTGAAGGATAAACTCAATGAAAAAGCGAAATTATCCTCTGGTTTCACAGTTGCGCAGAAATTTCGTTTATGTCTACATTTTTTCCAACCTCGATTTTTTTTGTTATTTTACCTTTTACAGGTTTTGCAATTATGACCTGTACAAATGTTTAAGAAAGTGTTAAAGTCCCTGTAAAGGCAATAAAAAAAATCTAAACGCATTATAAATGTTAAAAATGTATTGCTAAAACGCATTACAAAGACTGAACTGTGAAGTTCCGCTGTCGCCATATCTGTTTCCGGTTTACTTGCGCGTCGCCCAAAATATCTTTTTACTCGATGTCTCCAGAATCTTCCGAAAATCCGCGTCAGCGATGTTCATCGCATTGTTGATGCCTGGTCCCCTGCTCCGACAAGCAAGAGGGACAAAGGCTTTAAACTCTACATATCGAGTTATCTGCACAACTACAAGGGTAAGTATTTTAATCTAATGTGGTGTGCCGGCAGATAGCGGCTAAGCTAGTTCGCCACGTGTTCATTTTTAATGTAACGTTAGTATAGAAGCTTGTTTTTTCTTAGTTTTAAAGCAGACTGTTTTTTTTTTTGTGATAATTGTAATATAAATTATATTAACTTGGTCTCCTCTCAGTTTCTAATAAAGATCAGGACACCGTTGAAGTCACTGTCAGGGCATTGTGTTACAGGTCCATGAGAAAATCAGAATCAGAATCAGCTTTATTGCCAAGTATGCTTACACATACAAGGAATTTGTCTAGGTGACAGGAGCTACCAGTCAACAACAATACAAACAATACCAAAAAACAGCAGCAAGACATAGGTAATTAAAAACAAAAAGAACACAAAATAAATAATTATACATATACGTACATACACTCACCTTCATACATACCCACATACACACACGTAGTGCAAATCTAATACAATCTGTATATAAAGAACAAAAAACAGTATATTATGTACAGAGCAATGTAAGTAAAAGCAGATAAACCTCACAGTTTGAGTGTATGGTGAAGCTAGAATTAATAAGACCGCAGTTATAGGCTTGTTACTTTAATAGCCCGATGTTCCTGGGGACTCGGCTAAGGTTATTCATGTTTAATGTAACTCAAATCAAATGAAAACAGTTATTGTAGGCAGGTAAGTTTCACTAGCTGGTCCCCTCTGTGTAAAATGCGTTCTTATTCAAGTTTTCAACTCAGTCATTCGTTTAAGATGCAATCTTGTGTTATAAGTATTAGGCTATCATGATTATACAGTGAGCAAGCTATATAAATAAGTATTTAATATAATAAAAGTGTAGAGCAACAACCGAGGGTGTAAGGTAAAGGCTGAATATTGTAGATTTATTACAATATGTTGCATGTTTGAATTAAAATACCTGTAGATATGCAACTTCCCACTAATGAAAGTTTTATTCAAAAGGAGCACACACTCTACAAAGGCCTGACTGGAGATTTGCCTGATCTACCCGTCCTTCAGGTGAGTAGGGATATAACAATAGCACATTTCACTGTACAGTATGATATATCAACCAAAATCTGTATACCAATATTTCATTTTCTTTTTCCTCCCCTTTTACAAACAAATATTCTGCTTCAAAAAAAAAAAAAAATGAAATTGATGTTATCATAAGGGTTCTTCATTATGAACTTGTATGCCATGCATAACATACTGTGGATAGAAATTACAGGGAAAGTTACTGGTATGATAATTGTGGTTATATTATATTACTATTATATTTAGTGTATTGCTAATCAATATATTGTTACTTCCCAGATGACAGCGGCTCGCTTCAAGAGCAGGTGAAGCAAGTTGGGACAATGTTGAAGACATTTGCTCGCACTGGGCAATTAGGTACAACTTGCAAACAACACCTGTGGTTGTTGGTTTAATTCCCACTGGGGCCACCTGTACATGTAGTAGACCTAGATATAAATGTCATAGTTTAGTAGTTGAAGGACCAGGACTGACTACTTTATTCTTTTGTTCTGGGAACCCCTGTAGGTGCAGATCAAACCCTAATGCTGCGACGTCTTGGAATTTTGCGATGTTGTGCGTAGCATGGACGACAAAATGCTATGCTGCAACGTTTCAGTGCCAATGTGTCTGTTGGAGAGTTATCCCTGCCAGGGGATCTGTTACTCCCCCCTAGACACCCAGGAAGATTTGGCGTTGCTTGACAACAGTTTGAGGCAGGATAAAGAGCTCCAGCAACGATTTGTAAGTGTGCCGATTTCGTTTATAACGGTATAGGGTAATCTAAAAAGTAAAATTAAGATCGTACACTGCATATTCTACAGTCTGAATCCACAGCCTGTCACATTTGAAATTTATGAGAAGCTTCAGAGAAATGTAATTTGTAACATGTTTTTTTTTTGTATTTTCAGCTTCGGTTTTTGGCAATCAAATGTGGGAGGGACCTAAAGACAACCGTGTGGCGAATGCTTCAGAGTATCTTCTCTAATCACCTTTCCATCAATACAACCTGGACTGGTGTAGGGGATAAAGCATGTTGTAGAGACATGTTCCTGAAGACCATTGTTCAAAGTAAGTTGGATATTTTTTTTATATTTAAGTAGATGTGTATGACCTTATGCCATTCAAATAGAATGACAGATCTTTATTTTCTACAGGAGCCATCCGGAAGAACTCGGCAACCCAGGATGCCACTGATGAGGCGATCCAGGTTAACGTTACGCATTACCTGAAAGGAGCATCTGAACATGAAGGTGGAAAAAGGCGCCGCACAGCTGAGAGGGACCCACAGCCGACCCCTTAAACCTAGGCTGACTACTGACACCCCAGCATCACTGACAACTGGAACCCTTTCTTTATCCTGCAGTCAGTAACATCAAGACCCCTAAAAAAGCCTGCTAAAAGTGTCAGACTACACTCACCCAATCCACACTGTTCACTGTGGAAATTGCTCTTTTTTTTTTTTTTTTTTTTTTTTCTCGTGACCCTGCTTTGAGGGCAGCTCCTTGGATGAATATGGGATGGTTTGTCCTTTTATACAGGCGCACGAGGAATCACTGAAGATATGCTAATTTGCACTGCCTCATTCTGGAGGTCGGGGAAAACCGGTGATTCTTAGCCCACTACGCCACACAGTCCCCAACCTCTCCAGACATTCTGATTGGCTGTGTTCTCTACAGCCAGATTTTCTGCTGTTAATTATATTTATTCCCACTTGTTGTCATGTGTAATTTGAATGTCAAAATGTATATTATACCTGTTATCCTGCACATTCCTTGATACCAAAGATCTCAATTATTTCATATACAATTTGCTGCTTATTTCATTGTTACAGTGCTTAACTATTCTATTTTTAAATATAGCTTGTAAATCCTAGATTATACATCTAATACTTGATATTTGCACATTATCTGGTATCAAATATTCTACTTACCGTGACTTTAGTATTGGCTTATTTCATTCCGTCAGTGCTTAACAATTCTATTATAGTTTGTAAATCCTATTTCATACCTCTGATACTTGATATTGCACATTAACTAGTACCAAAAATTATACTTTCATTCCATCACAGTGCTTAACTGTTATTCTATTGTTACATATAGCTTGTAAATCCTTGTGCCACAGGTCAGCATTGCAGTTATAATGGTATATTCTACTCCAGAGCTTTACTCTAAATTATTACCACTTAACCTATTGTTAGAAATGACTTGTAAATATGATGTTATACCTCAATTTATTTGGTATCCTGCACTTTCTTTGGTACCAAATATCCTCATTGCTTGTGTTTACTGGTAATTCTTTTCATCCCAGAGCTGACCTCTTTATATTATTAACAATTATTGTAAGTGTTACAATAGTGTTTTTTAAAAAAAAAAGAAATTGGAAACCTGCATGTTCTTTTGTGTGTGTGTGTGTGTGTGTGTATATAATGTTTGTATTTTTCTGTTATTTATATTTCAGTGATCTGACATCTTGTTTCAATGACAGTTACTGTACTTTGAAATGTGGAATTAAAACGCCAAATGGAAATTTGTCTGGTTTGATCAATCATTATTCTTGATAAACTGCATGCTATAAATATATATATATATATATATATATATATATATATATATATATATATATATATATATATATATATATATATATATATATATATATATACACAATAAGCGGCGGCAGATCGCTCGAAAAAGTGTTTGCCTCCGACGGTCCGTCTTCGATATAGCGGCGGCTGGCCAGCGGGCCGTCCGCGTATCGAAGCGGTAGGAAGGCGGATGCCGCTTTTAAAAAGCGGCTGCCGCCGGCGGACCGCTGTCAAACGTGTTTGCGATATCGCCATTCTGCCGCTTCTACTGCTGCCGGCGCACCGCCAGCGGACCGCCGACTTATTGCTATCTGGGATAGTATTGCGTCAGTTAGGATAGCTTCAAGTTAGCGTAGATTATCTGTATTTAGTACAGTGGTCAGGATGGTACGTAGGTGTAGTGTTGCTGGTTGCAACTGCACTGCTGGACTGTATAGCTTTCCAGTAGACTTGGAAATTAGGCGCCAGTGGTTGCATGTCCTTGGCCTGGAAGATCGCGAGTTCCCGCCTAGAGCTGTAGGATGTGCAAACTGCATTTTACGCGGGATTGCTTCTCCAACGCAATGGAGGTGGAAATGGGCTTCTCCAAACAGCTCGCGCTGAAAAGCGACGCAATGCCAAACGCTGCTCCTCCTGCATGGACTCCACCAACGCAGCGGCGTCTTGAGGTGAGTGATCATATATATTTGAATCACAATTTATGGTTAGGCTAAAGTTAATCCTCTTAACTTTTTAAAATGCCGGCGCATTTGCTGGATTTTTTCACATAGCGGCAAAATATGAATATGCCTACAGAGCGCGCGCTATTGACATTAACTCGATAAAACTCATCAGATTCATGTACATGTCGTCTTGCGACCGTGTGAGGAATAATAATAACATAATAGTAATACTCCTGGAGAAAATTACCACTCCAGTCACTCTCCATTTTAGAGTCTGACAGCAGCTGTCAATTAATCCGTCACTACGGGTCTCATGTGCACGCCCCCCACACATTCCATCATTTCACAGCTTTAAGTTAATGACCACCGGCGGCGAGATCGTGAGAGCATGTGAAGACCCCAGGGGTGCTGATCAGAGGGAATAGTGTACGCTCATGGGAAAATGATTTGGGGGACTGATAACAAGATTTCGAAGTGTCCATTTAAATCTTTGATCTCTGAATATTTCACAACAAAAACAAAAAATCATTTTAAATGATTTAAGCATAGATTGAACTAGCAAATATACCAATATTGCTTTATTCAGTTCTAAAATAGTTTTTGACTAAACATATTAATATTGTATGGGGTCGTTTCTTCAGATGATGCAATCGCCTACTAAAAATAAACTAATACATTCAATAATATTATAATTAAAAAACAGCTACAAACCATATGTTCTTTTATTTCTGTAAGTTAAACAGTTATTAGGTAATAGTTACTTCCTACAAAACGTTTTACAATGTTTATACACATGTATTAGTCTTGTATAGTTATACACCTTGATCAGTCAATCTAAAAATGTTTTTATTTTTACCCAAATTAAGAGGTGGTGGGGGGTTTAACATGTGTCACTATACTCTTTAAAATGGCAATTATTTTATCCATGTGTGCGTTTCTTCACGCGCATTCGTCTGCTAAAAATAAATAAAAACAACCAATAAGAGTCTAATTAAAAAACAGCTACTGAGTTAAATCACAAGACAGAAAGACTTGCGGACATATTAAATGGAAAGCAAATGTGACCAAATATGTGTCTAGCCTAAGGAAGGGTTTTTTCTGTTGAGAAAAGAGATAAGTCATTTTGTAGGGTGTCACGACAAGGAAATTTAAATAATATATATGATCCTGGTGGGGGATCGTGAGAGGCCTTTATGATCTAGACAATAAGGCATTGATCGGTGGGGGTGGGAATATCCAGAGCAGCTCCGCCTATTTAAAACAGAATTTTTGAGTGTTTTGCGATCATCTGTCACTGCGAGTCATTCAGGAACGTGTACGAGACGACAGAGGGGGTTTAACCACTGATCTATATATATATAACTGGATAGCTCATAGAATTTTAAACTGCCAGCAGTAGGTGAAGCTACCGGAAGTGCTCTGGCGGCCATCTTACTATTCCCTACCGACAGAGGGCATCGCGGCATGTGCAGCGTTTAACCACGAAACAACACTCAACTTAAGGATGCGGCTAAAGTGCCCACAGGTTGTAATTTATGACTATGTACATATTAAGCACACATTAGTCGTTATCCCCATGTAGAGTGTCCATAACGATCATAATCTTTAATAATCAACAGTAAAAATACAACACCAAAGTGTATTAATACCCCTTTTTAAAGCAAAGTTATCCATCTGCAGATTGTTACAGGATGCAATGTTTCTCTGCCTTCATAGTTTAAATCTGTTGATGCTCATTAGTTCATAATGTTGACAAATTATACATCTGCATAATTTGCCAACATTATTAACCATTTTTGACTAGATTATATAGTAAATGTGAACTAATTTAGGGGTGCATGCACATCAACAAATTTTAAAGTTAATAAAAACGACTAGCTTTGTGTTGATATTGTAACTAGACAGTACCTCTTAGAATAAATCCAGAACCAAATATAAAAATGTAGCATAGTATACACACACAAGTTCATATGTAGTATGTGTATATATATATATATACACACACACACACACACACACACACACACATTAATTTACCTTTACTTAATGGAATTATCCATTTGCATTCATTTCTGGAACATGTACATACCAGCTTGTGAGCATTTAATTATTTCAACAATCCCTGATATTTTAAATCATAATCAGAAATAGGTTTATTGACATATGCACACTCAAGGAAATCATACATATTTATTTGTTCAATAACAAAAGCTTCCAAGTACATAAAAAAATTGACTTAAAGAACAGGTGGAGCAACCAAATTAAGCACCAACTTAGTTGCAAACTAACTAGTAGTTACTGAAGCCTTGAACTTTATACCCCAACTTAAGACCTTACGCACAGCTATTTACTCAACCTCATGTCCTTCCAAACCTGTATGACTTTTTCTGTGGAACACAAAAGATGACATTTAAAAAAATGTTTTTGTCCATATAATGAAAGCCATTGGTGACTAAAACAAGTTATTTTGCTCACCATTTACTTTCATTATATGGAATACAAAATACATTTTTGGGGGTTCTGCAAAAGAGTCACATGGATTTGGAAGGACATGAGGTTGAGTATATGATGACAGAATTTACATATTTGGGTCAACTTTTCTATTAATATTAAATGTTATAACTATCTGAAACACAGTAATTTTATGAGACTTATACTGCATGTTGCAAAAGTATCTTCATTGCAAATAAAAACAGACAGTATAATATTTTTTACTCTGTTAAAACAGCTCTTCAGTGAAGCCAGGCTGACTCCTCATACAGCTTTTCCTCCTGTTGCAAACCAATTCCAGTTTTATCTAGCATTCAGTGCGATGTTTATTGAAATCCAAACGGCAAATTTACCTTGTTTAACTTCAACAATATCCATGTGCACCTTTTCAGGGCTGGACTGGAAAGAGAAATCGGCCCGGATTTGACATAACTGTCAAAAAGTTGTTGGGGTGGGTAGTGTTCGCTAACGCGGCGGCTCGTTTTAGATTATCGCGGTCGACACAGCGACCCGCTCGGTTCTCCCGATGGCCAGTCCACCCTGATCGGCCCCAAAGTTTGTCGGTCCACCGGAAAAATGTCCGGTAGTCCAGATTACCAGTCCTGCCCTGCTCCTCGTCTATTCCAATTGATCACTTTATAAATGATGCCCGTGAGCTGGACCGTATTCAGGCCTGCACTGCAAAAAGTACAAATCACACACAGAGAATTAATGAAAGCCCACATTATATTTATCATATGTAACCGGTGTTGATCTGCAATTAGATATTCAACTTGACCAAAAAAGCTGACTTAGGAAAATAACCACAATGAATAACAGTATAACTCACTAAGTTAACGTTAGCTGCATAGCTAATATTCATTTATCCTAAGAAAATAACCACAATGCACGCTCAACGTAAACAAAAGCTACAAAACATAATTATGTATTCAGAATAAAAACTTTAAAGCCTGCAAAAAATATGTTTGAAAATGTCTACTGATATCTTACCTCAGTTTCTTAAACTTGTTTCTATTGAAACACGCATGCACGCGTCGCCGCTGAACGTAATGCTGCTGCATTAAAGAGTAACATAACACGCTCACATTTAGAATAAGCAGGGGGAAAATTAAAGTCAAAATAAATAATGAATTACATATTTAGGAAGATTGCATTGTGATACAGTGTATGCAGACATAAGAAATGTGTTTTAATGTGACTGGATGGGTACAAATTACTCACCAAAACAGACGATTTCCCATTGAGACACATAGGAGTACAGAATGTTAGGGAATACCAAGATGGCGGTGCAGTAGCTTCACTGTTGTGACGTCATGAGCTATCCAGTTATATATATAGATCAGTGGGTTTAACACATTATTCTATTTTAAAATGGCATTTATTTTCAAACAAGTATGTGTTGCTTGTACGATGATTTTTTTTTAATATTTGTAATTTACAGTTTTAACTTGATGTTGCTGTCATTTTACAATGTTAACAGGATTTAAAAAAAAAAAAAAAGTTGTTTATGTAGGCTACTTAATTCAGGACATATCGACGAATATGAAAACCTGGATCACATTGATCAACTGTGTAAGTTTACGTAAAGATCATTTTTTCATGTATTTATATATTAGAAGTGTTTAGATCTGATGTGACTATATTCTTTTATTTTCAGTGACTGAACCGTTAATTAATAAAACAACGGGTCAGAGCAAATCTGTCAACAGATGTGCGCTGCAAGGTATGTACAGGTCCTTCTCAAAAAATTAGCATATTGTGATAAAGTTCATTATTTTCCATAATGTAATGATAAAAATTTAACTTTCATATATTTTAGATTCATTGCACACCAACTGAAATATTTCAGGTCTTTTATTGTTTTAATATTGATGATTTTGGCATACAGCTCATGAAAACCCAAAATTCCTATCTCAAAAAATTAGCATATCATGAAAAGGGTCTCTAAACGAGCTATTAACCTAATCATCTGAATCAACTAATTAACTCTAAACACCTGCAAAAGATTCCTGAGGCTTTTAAAAACTCCCAGCCTGTTTCATTACTCAAAACCGCAATCATGGGTAAGACTGCCGACCTGACTGCTGTCCAGAAGGCCATCATTGACACCCTCAAGCAAGAGGGTAAGACACAGAAAGAAATTTCTGAACAAATAGGCTGTTCCCAGAGTGCTGTATCAAGGCACCTCAGTGGGAAGTCTGTGGGAAGGAAAAAGTGTGGCAAAAACGCTGCACAACGAGAAGAGGTGACCGGACCCTGAGGAAGATTGTGGAGAAGGACCGATTCCAGACCTTGGGGACCTGCGGAAGCAGTGGACTGAGTCTGGAGTAGAAACATCCAGAGCCACCGTGCACAGGCGTGTGCAGGAAATGGGCTACAGGTGCCGCATTCACCAGGTCAAGCCACTTTTGAACCAGTGGCTACAGAGAAGCAGCACTGGACTGTTGCTCAGTGGTCCAAAGTACTTTTTTCGGATGAAAGCAAATTTTGCATGTCATTCGAAATCAAGGTGCCAGAGTCTGGAGGAAGACTGGGGAGAAGGAAATGCCAAAATGCCTGAAGTCCAGTGTCAAGTACCCACAGTCAGTGATGGTCTGGGGTGCCATGTCAGCTGCTGGTGTTGGTCCACTGTGTTTTATCAAGGGCAGGGTCAATGCAGTTAGCTATCAGGAGATTTTGGAGCACTTCATGCTTCCATCTGCTGGAAAGCTTTATGGAGATGAAGATTTCATTTTTCAGCACGACCTGGCACCTGCTCACAGTGCCAAAACCACTGGTAAATGGTTTACTGACCATGGTATTACTGTGCTCAATTGGCCTGCCAACTCTCCTGACCTGAACCCCATAGAGAATCTGTGGGATATTGTGAAGAGAAAGTTGAGAGACGTAAGACCCAACACTCTGGATGAGCTTAAGGCCGCTATCGAAGCATCCTGGGCCTCCATAACACCTCAGCAGTGCCACAGGCTGATTGCCTCCATGCCACGCCGCATTGAAGCAGTCATTTCTGCAAAAGGATTCCCGACCAAGTATTGAGTGCATAACTGAACATAATTATTTGAAGGTTGATTTTTTTTTTTGTATTAAAAACACTTCTTTTATTGGTCGGATGAAATATGCTAATTTTTTGAGATAGGAATTTTGGGTTTTCATGAGCTGTATGCCAAAATCATCAGTATTAAAACAATAAAAGACCTGAAATATTTCAGTTGGTGTGCAATGAATCTAAAATATATGAAAGTTTAATTTTTATCATTACATTATGGAAAATAATGACCTTTATCACAATATGCTAATTTTTTGAGAAGGACCTGTATACATTATTTGCAATCTACCTCAATCATGCAATATTGATAAAACAAAACAAAACAAAAAAAAAATTCTGTGTTTGTAGATATTTCAAACGTTGACGTGTCATCGCTTGTCTCACAACCGGGGTTCACCACTGCTGAGCCAAATGTCACTGTCGCTCCGTTTACGGAGGCGCAACAAGGATAGCATTCCGAGGAATTCACGAAGTCCCCGATTACATGCTGTATCCCCAGATGGAAATGGTATGAGAAGCTATTTTGGCCAAAAAAAAAAAAAAAAAAACGGGGAATTTATCAGGAGAACGGAAAAACGATCAAACACCATCACGACTACATTCAGTGTTAAACGAGTCAGATGGTGAGTATGATTTCACGATGACATTGTTAAATTTTTTTTTTTTAAATGGTAATCCCTCACTAATACACATATTATATTCTCATTCTTTATATAGATCTGTAGCCTACATATTCAAAATAGTGAATATATATATAGCCTATATATATATTCGCTATTTTGAATATGTAGAAAAGTCTATAAAATATAAATATGTAGTTTAAAGTTATTCTGTTTTTATCTGTGATCAGTTATTTGGCACGATAAGTTGGACGGTCGATTGTTCTGTCTGCGTGAACACTAGGGGAGAGTTCGCGGGATTTCTCCATTCTACATAAAGCTTGCAGTGGAGAAACAGCGAGTGCGAGTATTCTGTTTTAATCTTCTTCCCCTTTTCAGGGGTACAACACCGGCAGCTTCAGCAAGGAGCTAGTTCCTAACAGCGACAATGCAGTTTCAGACGATGACCTGTTGCTAAACGATACGGGGGGTGTGATTTCGGAGATTAATACAGTCTTGGATTGTACGGACGGCGTTACGGATAATCAAGAGTGTGCGGAAGAGACGGCGCTGAATGCTGATGAAACTCTGCCATCAAATCAACAGAACTTTTCCCATGACTTGTTGATGGAACTGCGTGAACAGAATTGAATGGCGGACGAAAAGTTAGACATCATATCAGATAATGTCAAATGACTTTGCGACTCTTTCCACGTGTGCTCCAGGGCTCCTACAGAGGACAGCAACTCATGGTAACGCATTTATCCAACATCAATAACGCTGTCATAGATGGTAGAAAATAACTAATTGTGTTTGACTGATTTGTGTTAAAAGGGGGGTTGTTTTTGGCTTTTTATTTAGTTGGTCTGTGATTGTTTTTTTCATAAAGTAGATTTGTGTAGTTTGTGTATAATCAGTGGAGAATAAAACCTAAATTGAAAAAAGATTTTCAAATATGGCTAGTAAAAGACTACGTTCAGACGATGAACTGCAAGATTGTCAACCAGATTTTGAACAAAACCTTTCTGCAAGGACTAGATACGATCATTTGTTAAATATTGAACAGTTACAAATCATAATTGATCATCAGATGGATGTTTTAGGCCCTACCTATTTGGATTTAAATGCTAGATTAGAGGCTATTATTCAAACGCAGAGAAAATGTGTTAATTATTCTAATAACGACAAAGACTGTGAAAGGACAAATAAATTGCTAGAGTCATCACCACACAGTACAATGCATAATTTAGCCATTGCAAAGACACAAATATCACATCCCTCGCACTCTAATGTGTGCAAAAGTTTAGAAGAGATGATCCAAATATATAACGACGAACTGGGGGTCTCAACCCCTAGTCTGTGTGAAAGATTAGAAGAAATGATAAAAATGCACGAGGTTGATAATAATGTGGATGAACTGTTTGTTGAGACAGTACAGGCTGGTGGTGCAAGCAATATTTCTACAGACTCGAATGCACCCCATTTGAGTTTAAGTCAGAATGATGTTGAAGCATTGGTTTGAAACGGTGGTGTTTTAGACGAATACACAATTGTACCGAGACCTCATTTCAATGGTATAGAGATACACAGGTCTCTAAATCTAAGGGAATTATCATCTACAGATTTCACTTCATACAGTACATTTGTGCATAGAATATTTTCGGATATGGTTTCATTAGATTAGCGGTGTGGGCAGTTTTATTAATATCTCACTGAGAGGCCCCAGTCTGAAATCTGATGTAAACTGTGTATTTGTCACACTCACAGAAAGACAGATAAGGCAGATGTAAGTAATATTCAGGTTTATTGATGTGCCGAGAGAGCGAGGTGCAGGGTACTGTTGAACACGAAGACTAAGGAGACACTGGACAACAGGTAAGTATCTTCAGGTAGGATGTAACAGTTGAGTAGAGTCTGTAGCTTCGCAAGACGAGACCAGACACAGAGGTGCAGGAGACTGAGACTGAAATAGTGAGTGTAATCATGATGTACAGGTGCCGGTGATTAGAATTCAGGTGATTGGGATCTGGTGTAACAAGTGGGCGGGAGTGATGATGTGGATGGCTCCGTGACAGTATTATCACCTAGTAATGACTACAACAAAAACATTTTTGTAGAACAATTTGAAAAAATTATGCAGAGTAAATTGATGTCCGACAACAGTTTACAATTACAGGTATCCATAGCCAGAAGTAAGAACAGTGGGGTTCGTAGGAAGATGGTTGGTATAGCACATGATGACGTAATTAGAAGTAAACAAATGCATTTATTCTGTCCGGTCAATATGTCAAACAACCTGTGCTTTTCAATATGCCTTGCATATTTTCTCAACCCGCACAATTCACATGGTAAAACAATTCAGATTGCTTGTGGTTTCACACCTCAGGACAAAATAGGTCTAGGAGACATTGCGAAATTTGAACGTGCATTAGACATAAAAATTGTTGTCTTTCACAGGTCAAGTGATGGAAAGATAGAAAAATGTAAAACTTCTGATGAAACACATCCCAAAACAGCATATCTTTACACTGATGAAATGATGATTACATCACAGAGTTTAGCTCAGGAGGGCCCAAACCATACGGATATCGCACTGCAAAAGGTAAAGTTTTTATGGAAGCAAAGGCCGAAAATTCCATGGCCATTAGATTAGACACTTTGATAGTTCTTGTTGACAGTTATGTAAAATCGCATGACACAAGACACATACTAGCCTACACAGACAACATCGTGAAAAATAAAAAGAACTTCACTTTGCAAAACAAGTCAGTTGTTAAAAAGTTTCAAGTGGTGTATAATTAAAAGGCAGCTATTCCCTGATTATACAACGCTACCATATGGCTACTAATCTTTTTTTAAACCACCGCAGTGTGCGGGAGGTTGATGATTTTGATTTTAGACTTCAACATCCTTTTTCATATATAATTGTCATTTTCACTGTTGTCTTTTGCTTTTGAGCTTTTATGTTGAAGTTTAGTTCCTGTTTCCTGTTTGGTTTTAGTCCTTTGTAGTTTCTTTTTATGATTGGTTTTCCCCTGATTGTTTCTCCTTCCCTGATTGTTTCCCCAGGTGTTCCTCATTCCCTTGTTTGTTCCTTTTTTGTATTTAAGCCCTTTAGTTTCCGTGTTTCCCTTGTTAGTTCTTGCATGTGTTACCATGCCCTGTGCTAGGTTTCCTTTGGTTTTCTTTGGCCTGAGTTTCCCCCTGTTTTTATTAATTAAAAGCTGCATTTAGATCCACATTCTCTGCCTGCCTTCGTCACAGAAAAAGACAACAGTGAACATGACAGTAATAAGTGGACCTTCAAATTATGAAAAGTCTTATTTTGTAAAAATGTTGTTTGAAAATGCTGTAAATATGATTTTTTAAAAAGATTGAAAACATTGTGTACATTTATGATTGCTGGGAACCACTGTATGATGAACTGTATAAAATGTATAACATTAAATTTGTGGAAGGAATACCGCAATCTCTGATGTTTTATTACCTGTCAATAAAACGAATCTGTTGATAATTGATGACATGATGGAGGCGAGTGGAAACTCTGAAGTGGAGAAGTTATTCACGCAATACGTTCACCATAGACACCTCAGCGCTATTTATATTTATATAATTTTTCCAAGTTAAGTCCAGCAGAACCATCAGTTTGAATCCAAATTATTTAATATTGTTTAAAAATCCTCGTGATAACAATCAGATAAATGTGTTGGGTAAACAAATGTACCCCGGAAATACAAAATATTTTATGGAATGCTATCAAGATGCTACCAACCAGCCTTATGGATACCTCGTGATAGACTATAAAGCAAAAACCCCTGAACATTTTAGTCTCAGAACGGGGTTACTTTCAAACCAATTGGTAGTTTACATTCATAAAAGACCGTGAGTTTGGTAAAATGTCTGCTAGACTATCTAGAAACCTCCCCCTGTTAAAAATGCTGTTTAAATGATATTGTTTCCGATGTGTTGAAAAATGTAAAAGTGTGAAAAATGCAAGATACATCATGGAAAAAATGTCTAAAGCCAAAGAAGTTTCATCTTGGAATGATTCGGGGGAGTTTGTATTTAAAGGTATTACTATACAGGGATCACGTGCTGGATCTTGTGAAGAGTGTTACAGCCCCAAAAAATAGGTGACCGCAGACCTCATGGATGAACTGAGTTTTTGCAGGCAATTGCTACTTTAAACATCCCCTATTCAACAGTGCCAATCCATTAGACGTGTAATATGTGCATTTAAAACCAAAACCGTCTTCATCGTCCTCTATGGTACAAAGGATGTATTCAAGTACACCTTCTTCTAAGGATTCAGAGGCGACTTTAAATCACCGACTCTTGATCAAAACTTATGGTTGTCATTTTGATCTTGTATAATTCTGATGTTAATATTTTTGTACAAATGAATCATGTGATATTCAATAAAGCTATGACACTGGTACATTTAGCATTGTGCTCTTTTTATTTATTAGAAAAATCAATTTTACAATCATGTATTTAACATAAACGTTTCACCCATTTGCACACACTGAATACACTTAAATGCAGTAGGGCTACTATTACAATGAGATATCCTTAGTTTTTTTCACAAAACACGATACAAATTCATAATTTTTAATTAAATCATCACTATAAAGCATCATAACATCATCATAATCACGACCTCGAATCATATGATATAGGAAAAAAACACAATGTTGACCGCATGTGACAGACATAAAATGCTGAACTTGTTTAGCTGAATATTGAATGCGTGTTGAATTCCTTTTTAGAAAGTTAATGATTGATACAGGAAAACTAATAAAATCAGGACTATTACCGAAACTCGAAAAAAGAAAAATGCTGAACCGTCCTTATTTATGTAAATAGCCAGCCAGTGTTCCCCGGGGAGGTGTGAAGGATGTGTGTTGATTATGGCTGACGTGGGCAGTGTTCTTAACGGATCCTTTGGTAAATGATCACACGGAAGTACCCCAAGAAAATGTGTGTTTTGTGTGATTCGCTCCATAGCCGAGGTAAGTTGTATGGTGTTCATGTTTTCAATTAATAGTAGTCAACAAGCACCTGCCTTCGGTTAGAAACTTCAATGATGTTGTCAAAAACAGCATAAACAATCAGATTAATGGTTCTTGGAAGCGGTTGTCTGAACCATACTTCTAGTCTGATATTCCCAGACATACCCATACCCATAAAGGGTATAACCCTGCAGAAAATCTGCGGTGCCTGCTCCAAAGTCAGGTTGTAATGGTTTGGTGGGATGTTGCTGACCATCCACATAAACAGCTAGAAACTCCAGATCGTAATGCTTAAATGCAAAAGGGTTTTTATCATATGCCCCTGTAAAAGCATCATTATCGACCATACCCAGTATGATAGTTTGTAAGGTCCCTGATGCTCAAAGGGGTATTTTAAAGGAGTTTTGATGATCATTTGGTTGGTTTGGACCAGCTTGACTCAATGGACTGGTCTGAACTGAAGTTCAAGTCAGGTGGTTCCTTCAAAACCTTGTTCCAGTTAAATGCATATCTCTTGTTCACACTCATCCAATGAGGACATCATGCTAGTGGGAAATGCAGGAGATCCATCTCTTATGTCATACCAGTAAACTATTATGAAGAATATGATAAACACTGTACCCAACAGAAAGAAACACTAAAGCTGCCTCAGCATTCCCATTTTCACTGGAACCAAGTCTAAAGCAAATCCAAATTTGAATGTGCAACATTATATTCTCTGGAATGCATCAAGTTCTTGAATTCTGAAAAAAATAACATAAAATAAATAAATAGATAAAGACATAATATTTCTGTTTAAGATACAATATACTCCCACAAAATATGATCAATTCCTTAACCACTTTCTGGTCCCCCATTTCACAATGTTCTACATGTAAAACAAATGTAAGGACTCTTGACTTGCATTTGGAGGGCAGGAATCCTTCAAGTTACATACACATAATTAAAGCTACACTAGTGTGTGAACATTGGAGTATCATTCAACCTTTCAACTAGAATGGTATGCTGCTCTTCCAGAGGGTGCAGAAAAATGTACCACAACTATCAACAGAAAACCACAGCTGAAAATAAAAAGCTCAAAGTTAAAGTGTTCACTTTAAAATGACTCGAATGTAAAATAAACTTTGCTTTGTCAGGGACAGTATATTTTAACCGTACAACAATGTGGAACTTGTTAGTGTTCTATATTGTTCAGCATATGTTCAACAGTGTTCAACACAAAAAAGCCACAACATATAACTGCATTTACAGTCAAATATTTTATAATTAGAGGCTATTTAATGACGTTTTAGCAAAAATTTCAAAAGTGTAACAATTATGATACGCAAAACAATTAATTAAACAATTAAAACTAATGACTGTATAAAATGTCAACATATAAACCCAACTTTTGAATGGTGCCAAAAACAAAAAACATCCAGTGAGTGGCAGTTCTGTGGATGGAAATGCCTTGTTGATGAGAGAGTTCAACGGAGAATGGCCTGACTGGTTCAAACTGACAAAGTCTACTGTAACTCAGATAACAGATCTGTACAAGATATGAATAGCATCTCAGAATGTGCTGTTTTGGTGGCACGAGGGGGACCTACACAATTTTAGGCAGGTGGTTTTATTCTTGTTATAAAACCCTACATACCTATTATTTATTGTTAACTATTCTTAAACTTTAATATTTGCTAATTATTTATGTATGAAAGATCATTTGGTACCACTTTATTTTAAAGTACATTACTATTATAGATTTACCTACTATATATTTCAACAACTATAGTAATTACTAGGTACTAACCATACACCTAACCATAACCTATATTAAGAACATGTAGTTACCTAATATTACTCAGTACTGCTTGGTTAAGTACAATGTAAGTATACTGAAAGTACACATACTTTAAAATAAAGTGCAACTGACGATTTTACAAATTACGCTTCAAACGATTAGCAGACTAAATCATTTTGAGTGATTTTTATTAATTATTTTCATGTTGTATTTTATTTCAAAACATAGTTGCATGTTACTGGATGGTTTAAAATGACTGTAGTGCGTGCAGATGACACAAAGCTCATCACACAATAGTTGGTTCATTTAGTTTATTCTATGCAAGTTCCATTTTATTATCTTTAGTGTAGGCTACTCTCATTTGAAGATTGTGATGACATTCAATCCATTTTCCCACATTTAGCGGGCATGCGGAGAAGAGGTTGACAGGGTAGACTCGCGTACTGTAGGCCTACAGTATGATACAAAAATATCCAAACCAATGTGAGGGAGGGGCCTCTTGCAGGATTTGAAAGGGCTTTGTGTGAAAGTGAAAGGAGGACTTACACACAAAGAGTGAGTGAGTGGGAGAGAGCATGAACATTTCACCAATTTTATACTACACCATATTTGGTAAGTATTAGGTTTAGAAAGTAAAAAGGTTTACAATTATGCCAAAATTACAAAATTATACCCAAACTCAATGTATAACCTCATAAAAGTGCAAATAGGTTTTTCATTATCAAAGTGAACATTATCACACATGGTGCAGCCAGTGTTGTTTCTCGACTTAGAATGCATATCTGATAAAATGCTGAAATAAAATGTAATGAAATTATGTCACTTTACAACAAACTCAGCAGTAACATTTTAATGCAAAATGATCAAAATAGACAAAACATCATTAAGAATTTTTAGTTTTGCTATCTGTTCTCTATCAGGATGACTTTTTTACAGTTTGTTTGTATTTTTGCCGTGCTTCACTGTTTCTGTTGACGTCAGTCATTCCTTTTTGTCTTGCATTTTCATTGGTAGGCTTCTTGAAATTGCCTGGTTCCTGTAGGAGAGTGCTAGTGTAAGAAACATCTGCTGGACCTAAAATAAACAGTTTTGTTAACTTATGTAGGACTTATAAACAATCAACAACAATCCTGCCAATGCCAATTCATAATAACAAAGTAAAGATTTAGTTGTACAACAAAATATGAGACAATACTACTCACCTCTTCGTTTAAAAATGGGTTGTCCTTGTTTGACATCTGTGTTTTTTTGATGGAAGGTACTGGGTGGTGTTCCCCTGATCTCCAACTTCTGCAATTCACCTAAGGTCAAATAGTCAAAACATGAAGAAATATTTATTTTTACATCAGAACACTCTTACAATAAACACAATTTAACCCTTAAATGAAACAAGAAGTACAAAATAAATATGATGGAAAATTGAAACTATTCATAACTACATCGAAAGGTATGACAATTCCGAGCACTACCGTTCAGTGGCCGGATTATGTTCAGTGCTGGTCGAACAAGACAGTTGTCTGAGATGCTCTCCAAAGCTGGATACCTAGAAGGGTTTTGCCTTGGTTTTTGTACCTGCTACAGCAAAATCAAAGCAGTAGTGGGTTAAAGTAGTAAGTTTGGGTTTAAATTAAGTAGGAAAACCTCATGAATGTTGCAATCTTGACATTTATAAGTGTATCCCATCTATTTACACAGAAACACTGAAATTATGTTGATTTTGTTGCATACAAAACTGTATGCAACTCTGGATGGAAATAAATGTTGAGACGTTGCATAAGATTGTCAAAACAATGCCACGACAAATGTGCGCCGTAATCAAAGCTAAAGGCAGTCCAATGAAATATTAGAGTATGTGAATTTAGTTTTGGTCAGGCAGTTCATTTATTTAGCTGTTTAGACCACAAACAACTTAACATACAGTGTTTGCAGGATGCCTGAAGAAGGCCTTAGATTAGGATTTGAGATTTGGATCTGCCATTCAGGTTTAATTAATATTTTCATTAGAGCTGTTAAAGTTAATGCTGTAACGCATGAGATTAATTGAAAAAGTTGAATACGTTCATTTTTCTTAATCGTGAATAATGTATTTAATGTTTATAAAGCATAAACCAGCATAAACACTGGTCAGAAAAGGGTGAAACCTTTGTGATGTGTCCACCCGGACCCATTACACTGAAGCACACTCCAAAACACACACACAACAGCCTTTCAGTGATCAAACGATGGGGAAAGGACCTCTTAATGTTATTTGTTGTACAAAGCAAGCCCAGATGGGACTTGAGACAGAAATCAAGTACTTTTCTGCCCGTGTAAGGCGCATTTTTAATAATGTCAAGTATTAATTGTCATGAAATTGCAGAACGAGACATTGTTTGGAAGAGCTTTTCTTGTGGAGTTCAAAGCAGTGCTTGACCTGGCGTTGAGGCCTAACGCGAATCGTTAATGCAGCTTCACGATTGCTGTAGCAATTAAATTGCCACAGTCTGTGGAGGATGAGAGTTTAAGAGATTTAATATAACCTATGGTTGCATATTCTTTCAATTTAGTCAACCTCCCACATAGAATTTGCTTTGTTTGATTTTTTTTTTTATAATGCATTATATTGTTACATATTGTTTTGTTTTCTTTCTTAAGAAGGAAATAAGTATATACAATATATAGAAAAATGTCAGCACTTTCAAAACCTGCAATTAACTATAAATATTTATGTGCTAATATCTATTTGCTATTAAACTGACAGAACTAATGTTCATATTTATAAAAATCCAAAGTCAATGAAAAATCTAGAACTAGCAACACAGACAGAAGTACACAGAGATGGTACCTTTTTGCTCGCTTCAAAAGATCTTGAGCGCTTTTTGCGTTGGAGTCTATCAGGCGACTCCACCCTGCCCTGTTTTCTCTTTGGGTCCTGGTTTGATTGAGAGCTTCTTCCATGTCTTGGCAGGCTTCTTTTGACCTCAGAAGTCTCATCTGCCAAAGTAGACCCTAGACTGTCCATGCTCAATGAAGACTTGAGCCCTGTGGCCAAAGTCACACTGGCCAGCTTGGAGCTGGACTCCTTTACTCGAAGGTGGGAGCGGCGTTTCTCTGCGATGACCAAGATACTTTTGGTGTCACTAACAATTTCCCTCAGAGTGTCTGGACTTACAGGTTCAGCAAGACATATGGGGGCAGATTCCTCAACAGCACATTCCTGCTAAAAGACATTCAGCAACACATTGTACTATATGCAACTGAATTTATAGCATCATCTATGCTGTACGAATCCAAAACACCAATGTATAGTCTAACAATCAGCAGTATCTAATAGATGATGAGATAAATCTCACAGTGTCAAGACAACTCAGTGTTTACTTAATTCTGTATCTTTACCTTCATGGCAGAGGGTGTGCTAGAAGATAAGTGGTGCTGTCTCCATGGTTGAATTTTAAATGATGATTTGAAGACTCTGTTACTGTCACTTTCACAACAAAGGTGATATGCGATACAAACAAGACGGAAACATGTCTATTGTTAGTCTCTAAAAAACATAACAGTTTTCTTTTCTCATTTCATTAGTTTACCTGTCATAGTCTAGTCCAGATGAAGAGGAATAAGGGGGATGTTTATCTAAAGGACTGAACTTTGTGTTTTGTCCCTGTATTTTCACCTCTTGACAAAAGTTTAAATCTGAGATGACATCATCAAGTCTCAGTTGCCTGGCCATAATCATAATGGAGCTATTCTGTGAAAATAGAGAAATAATAAAATCACCAAAAGCAAAAGAGAGATTGTTGAAAGAGAAGGAATTAGGAAGACAAAGTAACAAAAATAAAAATAATGTGTCTTACAGCTCTGTGGTTTGTGGTGAAAGTAGGAAGGTTGACTATTTGGTCGATGCTTCCATCACTCAGTTCACTAAAGTACAGTGAATATAGCTCTTGTAATTCCTCAGGGACACATAATCCTTGTCCTGTGGACAGAATATAGAATACAAATAATCAAGAATAAAAAATAAATAAAGAATGTCAAATAAGGGAGACCAGAGCTAGCTGTAGATGTTTTTTCCTGGGCAATAATGGTGGAAATATTGAATAGCCTTTTTGTAGCTAAGGCTTTAATGTATGTACCTATACAAAATTAAATACAAAAAAATAAACCTTCTCTGAGAAATACTTATTAGAGTAAAATGTAGGACAACTAGGCCCGGTCTCCCTTACACACATGCCAGATACAATTACAATCACCCATTTGCCCAATTTCTTTTCACCTCCCCAAAATAGACAGATCAGTGATCCACACCTTCAATTAGGGCCTTTTGCTGCTGTATGATGTCATCACAGAGTGTCCGTTGCTGCTCATGGCGCTGAATGATGAAGTCTTTAGTTCTGAGGGTGTTATCCTTGCAGAGCATGGCTGACTGGATTTCAGTTTTTTCAAGCTCCAGTTCGTGGACTTTACAAAGCAGCATCAGAATCTCTCTTTGTTCATCATTACTGATCCGTTTAGGCAGCAACTCCTCGATCTTAGATGACTTCAGTTTCATGTTCAATAATTTTTCCTCTAGTTCATGCTGAGAAAATAAATCAACAAGGAAACTTTGTAAATGTGGGTTACCTGTGTGGAATGCTTAACGTGATTTACCCAAGTAGGACATGTAACATTATCTACAGGGGCATAGGCGGCACTAGGGATAGAAAACTGGAGTTTATGTTTCCAGTAAAGCCTAGAATGTTTTTATAATTTTGTACAAATGTCAAAATTACCAGTGCTTCAGTGTCAAGTTGATAATAAATATAAATATATTTTTTAATATTAAGTATTATATGTCCATTAATGTCTTTCTACACAGTTTCGATAATGCCAATTACTGACTCAATTCAGAACCCACGCGTTGTCTTGTTGAGCAGCTGCTTTGCAGCACTCATGTAGGAAGAGCACTTGCAATTACGGCTCTGTCAATGGAGTCTGTAGTGTCAAAATTCTATCTTGGTATTAGATATTAGAAACTGTGTTGAGATTTGGTTCATCCAGATGCAGTAAGTACCAAATGTTAAGATGTATAACCCTGAAAACAATGAATAATATACAGATGTGCTCGATTATTTTGCAAACTTTAAGTCACGAGCCAGGACATTTGCGTTTTTTGCAAAACTCTTTTATTAAGACACGATGCCATGAACCTCGCAAACTTGGCAATTATTTTTTTCTCATAAGCACCTATTTTAGCCTATTTACAGCCTGCTATCTAAACAAAACTAACTTAAAGGAATATTCTGGGTTCAATACAAGTTAAGCTCAATCAACAACATTTGTGACATAATATTGACTACCATAAAAAATAAATAAAATAATTCACTAATATCTCCTTTTCTTTCAAAAAAGTATAAATCTGGGTGTGAATGGAGCCAATTTTTGGAGGGTTTAAAAGGCAGAAATGTGAAGCTTACAATTTTATAAAAGCAGTTACATTAATTCTTCTGTTAAAACTAATGTATTAGTAGAGCTGTAAAGTTGTTTAAATTAAAATTTTTGCAGTCGTTTTAGGGTTGTAGTGTTTGTTGACATTACATCATCATGGCAACAAAGTTGTAAAATTGGAAATAACATTACACAGAAAAGGTTAGTAAGCGATTGTATCACTAAAATCACATTAACATGCATATTGTTATGTCTTGTTGCTATACTTTTGAAACAATGAGTATTTTAGCATTTAGGAATTGGCCCCATATTCACTCCCATTGCAGGTGCCTCACTGGAAGCCAGATTTTTGCTTATTTTAAAGGATAGGTGTGGCAAGTCAGAATAATTTTTTTGTGATAATCAATATTATGCCACAAATGCTGTCAGTTGAGTTTAACTATTGAACCATGAATATTCCTTTAATAAATAAATAAATATATAAAAATAGAGGATGTCAAAGAGGTAAGACATCTAGAAGCATGTATTGCATGTATGACAACTAGCCACAAGAGCTACTGAAACTGTACATCTCAATAAGTATTCTAACTTAAAACACTCATTGAACTACAGAAAACCAAAAGGGACAACAATAGTTTATTTTTAAATATATTTTTTAAAGTGCATAGTGTTAAAAGCATGCAAATTTTAGTTTTAGTTTCAGTAATATTTAAAGATGTGCCTTATAAATTACACCCCACAGATGTAACATTTGAACTTTTTTTATCAAGTGTATTATTAGTGATCTGTCTGTCCATCCATCCATTCATCTTATGAATAGCTACAGTAGATACTTATGAACAAATGGCAAAATCATACCTTCCTAAGTTTTTCTTGGATCTGTCCATCATCCATATTGTCTGTATTGTTGTGAGTGGGGAAAAATAAACTGAGATTAACTGTGACAGTGTCTCTCACTGGTCCAGTTTAAGAAGAAAAGGGATTTTGAATTTGGCTTTTTATGCGAGACCACGAGCAGCAGATGCAAAGCAGGTTAAATTGGACTTGTGTATGACACAGCTGATTTAAAGTGAGGCTCAGCTCTAACAGTAGGTTTTTTAAGGTGGCTCAAGCTAAAAGTTCTTAGTCTCTAAATACGCACGTAAAAACACTCTTTATTAATGTCCTGATATTCAAGAGAGCAATCACTACATTTACAACTAGGTAAGGCAAATGCACACAGAATGTGCATTTGCATTTTAAATTTCACCAAATGCGTGCTTTCATAAACTCCTTTGAGTGTTCTTGTGCTATTGCGCTCATTCATATGGACACACACATACAAAAACTGTACAGATGTGCATCTTAATTCTAAACACAATCTTGTTAACATCCACTGACCCTAGAAGCTAACCCTAACCCTGTACAGGGGCGCAATATTCAAAGTGATGCCTTGCTGTCATTTGAGGGATTGAGGAATGAAGTGACTAATCTGCTGTTAGATTACTTTCAGTGCCATTGTCTTTCTCTGTTCAGCCAGCAGGGGGCCGATCCCCTCACGAGCGGCTGCAACATACTGCGGTTCCTCTGTTCCGCTCTCCTGCTCGTCATCTTTACCTCTGTCTCTCCTTCGCTGAGCACAACGAGCTCGATCCTGCTCCCAACTTACCAGAAAAGAGAGGGGATGCGTGAAGAGGATAAAGATGAAAAGACCAATTAATTTAGAAAACAAATATAAATAGTGCCTACATTTGAATTTCATAACACATAACACAAAGCAAAACTCTGAAAAATGATTCTACAATGTGTAAAAATGTAAACATAATAAGCAGGTCTGTCCAAATTTGTGACTGGTAGTGTACTTTTTCAGTTGGACTCTTTTTGTCATGTGTGTTTGAGCTTGTATTTACTCTGAGATGGTAAGCAGATGTCTGGAAGTGTCTATATGGAGTTCCATGTTACAGTTCTCCAGCTCCATCAGGCTGCGCCTGATCTCCATCTGCTCTCTGAAAGCAGACAGGAGCTGCTCCCGCAGTAAAGCCATCTCACCACGACTGTACTGCTGCACCTCCACTACAAACAACATCACACACAGAGATGATGTTCTTTTGTAATTATTATACATGCTGTTATTATGACCTCAAATAAATTGAAAAACTACATGGAAAATTTGGACATTTAAAAATTAATTTGTCACACAGCAGGACAACTTCACTGAACTGCATTGTGGTTAGAAATTACATCCAGTCACAGCACCTAAAATATACACTTTCCCATACTCATACAAAGTTAAGACACACCTTGAATGTCCTGAATGTCTGCTTTATCTTCTTTCTTTTGCTCTTGACTTTGTTGGTCAATCTTTGCACGAAGTCGGTCAATCTCACTTCGCAGATCAGCAATGATGCTGGTGTATTGGGCCAGGTGATAGGAAACATTCATCAAATTACGCTTCACCTGGAAGAGTTTAAAATCATACAGCTAGAGAGGACTTGGGCTGTATCACAATTAAATTATTAATGGCCCCAATGCACCTCATACAAAATCGAGGAACGAATGGGTGTGATGTAATTTAGTACAAAATCTAGCCATAAAGAAAATACATTTGCAGTGATTCGTAACAGCTCACCTGGGCGAACTTTAAGAAAAAGGTCTTAATGGCTGCTAAACACCTTCTTACGGCAATTGGCCCATGTCATCGATAGGTGTGATCTGGAGCGCAACCTACTTTTAGGCCGACAGCTAATTTCAGTTCAGTCAGTAAAGATGAGTCAAAATGAATACAATGGCATGCAGTTGTATGCAAGCTGGCGCAAATTTAACTACATCTATACGATCTTTCATGTAGAGACATTTTCCAAGAACATGTCATCAATTTTTGTGCTTTCTGAAGTGAAAGCCATTCACACACCTGCCCATAGTAGATTATGCTCCACTTATCATCAGTCTTTTGTCTGTATACTTCCAATTAAATCTCTTTTATACACCAATCTTTGCAGTTGTAAAAATTTCCACATAAATTACAATAACAGAGTAAAATCGGCGAATATTATCACCGCGTATAGCGTGTTAGCGCATTAACGTCATGAATTCAGCATGTAAACAAGACAAATTGCGCATTTTCTACTGCATATATATTACTTAAAATTATCATCGAGTGGTTAAAAAAGCATCTTTTACTAATCTAGTGTGAATTCTACTCATAGAATGAGGCATACAGTAATTCATAACACATATTCATTGCACATTAGTTAAGGTTTTACTGAGTGTCCTCATTTTTAAATGTACTTCTAAACGCCGCCTACAGCGGTGTGGTGGTCAAATCAAGTCAAGTGGTTTTTATTGTCGTTCAACCATATACAGTTAGTACAGTACACAGCGAAACTTGACAACGTTCCTCCAGGACCATGGTGCTACATAAAAACAACATACTGTAGGACAAACACAGAACCACATGAGACTACACAGACTAAATAACATTTCTACATAAAGTGCATGTGCAAACGTGTGCAAAAAAGAATGGGACAGTACAATAAATTACTAAAGGAACAGGACAATAGGCACAGTAAGAGACAGTGCAATGCAAAAAGATGACACTTTCTAAAAATGCCAAATGTAAAAATAACATACTATGAAATAGTGTTCTATGGACATAGCAGTTATTGAGGTAGCAGCCAGGTATAAAGTGACAATGAATTAAAGTGCAACTCTGGACATGTTGGATGAAAAGTTGGATGGTGTACAGGTGTGTGTGTGTGTGTGTGTGTGTGTGTGTGTGTGTGTGTGTGCCAGTCCAGTCTCTGAGTATTGAGGAGTCTGATGGCTTGGGGGAAGAAGCTGTTACACAGTCTGGCCGTGAGGGCCCAAATGCTTTGGTACCTCTTACCAGATGGCAGGAGTGTGAAGAGTTTGTGTGAGGGGTATGTGGGATCATCCACAATGCTGGTTGTTTTGCGGATGCAGCGTTTTGTGTTAATGTCTTTGATGGAAGGAAAAGAGACATTCAGGGTGTCTGAATGTTCGCAAACAATATACTGTTGCTCGGATGTTTTGAAATTCTTTTTACCCCTGAACAAAGAAGAACTTCGCTGGAAGTAAATCGGGGCCTTAAGACAATTCTGATAAACACAATGGGGCAATCAAAGACAGGAAATTAAGGTGATTTAATGTTCATGTATCATTTATATATATAATAAGTACAGATTTTCAATATAATTCTGTATTGTGTATAAGCTGTGGTTGATGTCGATTATACAGACAAACACGATTAAGTGTGTGTGTTTACCTTGGTTCTTATATTTTTGGCTTTGTCAGCATAAACCAGTGTGTTTCTGGACTCTTCAAAGTTGGAGCTGGCAGGACTGATATGGGTAATCATGACTGTGCGACTATTTCCACCTAAAGCATCCTGAAATTCACACCAGAACTTACTGCAATTGAGTCTCAGTACAAAAGGAGAAGTAAGGTAAAATGTCTAAGCTTGTGTTTTTCATACAAAAAAAGTGGATAGTAATTGCCATATGATAGCTTTGTTGGAAATTAAAAATGTTGTTCTTCACTGATAATGTACCCCTCTGCCTTAGCTCTAAAATCTCATTTGTGGTTGCGTTTTTAAGCACGTTTTCATAATTAAATGACACCAAACATGGCCTAACACATCCAAAGGTGCCATTTTGTTATACAACGCAAGTTCAAATATGATTTGTGAGCTCTGGCGGAGGGGAACATTATCTGTGAATAACGGCTCAAATTTGATGTTTCTCCTATATTTTGTTTTGTTGTTGTTTTTTGCAGGTGGTTTAATCAAAACGTTTACTGTAAATGTTTTAGCCTGACTGGTTTCGCTCACCTTAAGAAGTCGGGTGAGTTTGCTGTCTCTGTAATTGACAAACTGAGCACCTTTTCCACCCTTCTCGCTCAAGGCATTGATGCAATTGGCCAGTGCTAACAGAGAGCGGTTAATATGTGCACCTTCTTTCATTCTCTTTCCTCTGTTTTGTGTCTGAGAGGAAGAAAAGCATGAAAAAATGAAGAAAAGTTTATAGAATGTGCATGTGAACATTTTACCTAATGAAGGGCAAGGTGTTAGTTGCCTTATGAGCTGCTCCAATCCCTTCACCAGTCTCTCATTATATGCATATGAATAATGAAGGACACAAAGATTTAAATATTCATTTGGTTGACAGATGACAAAGGGTGCTGGACTATCGATCTTTTGTTTCCACTTCTACACACACCTGTGATGCTCGTTCAGTTCCTGCCAAGTCTACCATGAATAATTTTCCCACTCTGACCTCCTCGTTGATATCCTTTACACGACTCTTTTGCTTGACGGTCACCTATAGAGCACAGAGATACACACACTCAGACCACAGTGTGCCAATTTGAGGTGTCAGGGCTCGACATTAACGCTTGTCCAGGACAAGTGGAAATTTTGAACGAGCAAGTTAAAGAGAATTTTACTTGTCTGACTAGAAAAGTAGCCTGATTAAAATATAAATAACAAATGTTAGTTCAATAGCGCAGGATTGCAGGAATTTTAATAATTCCTGCATGTTTCACTTTCAAAATGGGGGGAATTCCCTCATCACGTTGGCCTCTCTCCCTCTCATCTTTACTCGTGGTGCAGTTCAGCAGCTTGTGAGTGCGAGCAGTGGGGAAGCATGTATCTACTGAACTTTAGATTTTACATATATAAATGGGTATAATCATGTTAATTGGCCATGCGAATGGTGTTGTACCACGTCTCTATAAGCGAGCGATGCGATTAAAACTATTGCTCCTGTTTATAATCAACAAAGCTGTCTTCATTGCAAGCGTGCAACATTGGAGAGATCCTATTTTGTCTCGTCACATCATGGCACTCCCTCATAAAACAGCAAGAAAGGCTTTGTGTAATAATACTCAAATCTGTAGAGTGAAGAGAAATGCTTAAAGGGACCTATTATGAAAAATTTACTTGTACATGGTGTTCGTACATAAATTTGTTTGTACAAACCCATCTGACTTTCTATCGTCCGTGGAACTCAAAAGGAGATGTTAAGGAGAATGTTAGTTTAAGTCTCAATCTACTTTTATTTTATGGAGAAAGAAAAAGCAGTGATAGTGAATAGTGACTGTGATGGTCACTATTAGATGATGATGATGGAGGCTTTTCTTTTTTTTCTTTCTTTCTTTTGTTTTTGTCTCCGGACAAGTAACTTTTTTATTCGGACAAGTGAATGATCAATTTAATTGTCTGAAGGACAAGCACATGAAAATGCTTAATGTTGAGCCCTGATAGTGTGCCTTGTACTGACCTGAAGTATCGCATGAGAACGAGATGACGTCTTGTTTGCAGCGGTTGATTCCTGAGTCCTCTGTTTATTTCCTTTGGTCAAAAGAGCCATTATCTAAAATCACAGGCAAACAGAATGTTCAGAAAGACACCATCCTTTGTCGGGGACAGTGTAAGGAGAGGGCAGGCCACTTCTTGAAAAATCAATGGGAAAGAATTGTGAGAAAAGAAGTTCCACCTTTCAATGAGAAGAGCCATACAGTTTATCCATAATATTAAAATTAATGTTAAATTAATGTTTAATTTATGCTGTAATTATAATATTTATGTTGTAATTTTACAAATATTTTTATTTACTTTACCTCTTTTGCATTACTTGTAGAGAATTCAGTGATGCCAGCAATTCGTATTTCTCCTTTAGCATCCTCACGCAATTCCAGGTATCCAGAGGATGGATTTAACAGATCTCTGATCATCTCATTATAGATCTGCAAAAACAATAATTCATGTTTTGCCTTTTCAGAATGCACACCATTTTGTAAAGTCAGACAATGTTTGCAAAACTTTTATAAAATTTTAATTTAAGCATAATAAAGTGACCAGCATATTATTTGGAAGCTGTAACACAATAACCAAATTGTGACTTAATATTTTTAAAACACAGGCTAAGTTACAGTATGGTACAACCTGTTTACTGACTGTTCACATCAAAAGATCAAGAATGGATTTATTGTAATTTTATAATACTGTAAGATTAAGAAAGAATCATAATATAACCTCAATATATGACATAGAAACATTACAATCCAAATCCTCAGTGCTGTTCTCAATGGTTCTATATAGATCATTGAGTGTTCGAATGTAAATGCCAGGCTCAGAATTTAACCCTAACATAGTGTATGTCTTCCCTGCACCTAAAAAAAGGAGTGAAAAAGAAGAAAAAATGTAATTGTCACAAGTTTGAAAAATATATAATACAAAATATATTAAATACATGCTTCAATACATAAATACAATACATAAATATTATGCTTCTTCACTGTGCTAAACTTGCAATGTGAAAGGAATTTTAAATATGTGGTAACGTTTAAGCAAACAAGATATCACTTTAATAAGGTAAAATACTTCATTCTAAATTTTGAAATCTCATGTACATGTATATTGAAATATATTATAATCTTAATACCTAAAAACTCCTACTGTATGCCAACATTACCTGTGGGTCCATATGCAAAGACTGTGGCATTGTAACCTGCGATAACACCATCAATAAGATTTTTTGTTGTTGCCACATAAACATCCTCCTAAAACAAAGAAAAAGGAAGCAATATAGATTTTTGGAATTAAGCACGACTTGTACCCAGTCACGTTTTCAGCTGTCTTGGTTCAGGAAGTATTGTTCCAATTAATTTTGTCCAAAAGGTTTAAAAAATAAATTGATTAAAGAGTTCTAAGCCATGAACCAAACCAACCAGCCCCAAAGTGAATCACAACATTACAAACATTTATTGGAACCAAAAAATTATTAGAAAATCAGACAAAGCGAAATGTAAAAGACTGTGTCCATAACGTCTTAAATAAGGGAATAAACTATATTTCCAACCAAACAAGTTGTTGATTAAGTATATAGCATGAAATAAGGCAGACTGATGCCTTCAACAGAAGTATAAACCATTGATTAACAACCTCAGAGCTCATGGTATGTGTTTAAAGGTTTATTTAAGTTACCATTAAAAATCAATAAAAAAACAAATGGGAGAATCGAGCTGTTGCGCTCAATTGTGATCATGCTAAATATTACTTAACCATTTCCAACAACTTAATATAACAACATTTAACATTGTGAAAACAGATGATTATCTTTCTTTCAAGAATTGCTCCAAAAATGCAAAATGAACATGTACTCTACGATGTCAATGAGCAATCATCTCATGAACTATAAAACATTGTAATGCTTTAGTTCGGAGGTGCAGATAAACTACACACCTGGGTTGCAGAATAGTCGAATGCCACATCAAACATGTATGTTTTTTCACGTGAGCGGTTGGCCCTCAGGACATCGTCAGGGTCCTCACAGGGGTCCATTAACACCACCATCTAAAGACGTTAATTAGTAAAGTGGATTGACTCCAGCTATTAGTAGAGTAGATCAACTCTGCAATGTTTTGATATTAAAGGGCACCTATTATGGAATTTTGAAAATTACCTTTCATGTAGTGTGTAAAATAGATTTAAGTGAACAAAAACATCCTGCAAAGTTTTATATATGAAAGTTCACCGTAAAAAAAGTTATTGTCTCTCAAAAGTAGGAGTCGAATCTGAGTCAATTTAATGAATCGTTTTTCCAATGAGTCATTTTCCTTTTCGTTGTGACGTCAAGGCGAAAAATTATCAAATTGGCCGCACCCACTCATTGCGCGCAGACACCAGGGAAAACTTGAAAACATCATGTCGACAACAAGACGCTGTGTTCTCAATGCGTATCAAAAGCGACCTTTTTTTCACTGCCCAGGGACGAGCATGTGAAGAATCAGTGGTTAGAGTTTGTATTTACAACTTTACCACACAAGTATAGCCCGAACCTTGTGCTGTGTTCGCGTCATTTTAATGACGATTGCTTTGTGAACATGAATGCTTTCAAGTGTGGATTCACGAGCCGGTTGATACTGAAGGAAGGTTCAGTACCAAGTTTATTTGGATCAGCTTCCTCCGAAGAATCACAACTGTAAGTATTATTAATAATTGTTGCTTTAATGTGTTTTTTAGCATGCTTAATAAGTATTTGTGTGTGTTGTGTAAGTTACGCTCAGCGCAGCTTCTAGGTCTCCAATGTCAATTTTTTTGGAAATATGTGAAATGTTTGTCGATGTTATTGGAATTGTCATAAAGAATATAGCAATAACTTGTAGTAATGCAGTGCTTTATCAATATGTTTATGCGTTGGGCTAACGCAAACAATAACTGATTGGGTGTTTACCACCGAACTTTGGGCTATGATCTAATTTTCAACACTTAACAAGCCATAATCCATTAATCGTGATGGGCGTTCCGTTTCCGAAAATCTCTGCACAGATTATACCAATCACAACTGACTGAGTCATCAGACCAATCACCGCAGATTAGCGTCACGCAAAGGAGGGGTTTGGAAAAACAAGTCATTGAACGAATCATTTGGGAGTCGGTGAGCAAATCAGGTAAACATAAATGCATATTATAAGACAACAAAAGTGTTTTTTGTCATTGCATGCATGAAAAACTGTTGTTGGGGACTCCCAAAACAATATTAGGAACATTTTAAATGCCATAATAGGTGCCCTTTAACTCACTGCAGAATTACTACAAATTGATATTATGAACTGGGTTGAGACTGGCTCGTCCATGCTTTCTGTAACTTGCTTAATTGGGAAACATGTCCATGCCCACTGTTTTCAAGTGTGCCATTATGGAAATTTTAGGAAATATTTTTAACTGAATATATATATCGAGTAAGAGCCAGTTAGGAACAGATCAGAACATATCTGATATATGCAGCAAGTTTCTTTGCCTTATAAGTTCTTTTTTTAAAATTTTTTATATGCAACATCTTATCAAGCATAAGCAAAGATGACAGTAAACCTTATTAACTGAGTGTAAACAGGATTTACTGCAAATGTAAGGGAAGATTAAGTCTTTAGACCATCATCCACTATCACAAGTCAGCAAGTCTGCAAGAAACTCCTAATAAGGTTTTTTGAATGTTACTTACAGTACAAGAATCTATATTTATTTTAAACATGCAAAACATAAAACTATGAATTCAGCCAGCATTGGTTTTTAATACATAATGTGGGTAATGAGCCTAAGTTTGATGTTTTCATAGCTTACCTGATGGTCAAACTTATGCGCCACTATGGTTGCTCCCTCCTCGTTCTCGGCATCATTCAGCGGTCGAATGCGCAGCGCAACCTTAAATTAATGCACATAATCTTGTAACATAACTGTAAATAATTCCACCTTCACCTCCTATTACAGGTGCATAATGCAAAGTTGTTTAAACAGATTGTTAATGTGTTAATGTGCTAATTAAACTATAGCAAGTGTAACACATGAACAGTATGATAAGACTAGTGTCATTTGTGTGTACTACTGAAATTATGGAAGATGTGCATCAATTTAGACTCCAAAAAGTCCCTGAGAAAACACATATGTGTCGTTTAATCCAGATTTTGTGTAGTTTATGTGTATTTCAATGTGTTTGACAGTCATGAAATTTCAGTGTAGAAGTAATGAATCCTGTTCAGTATTTGTTGCATCATCTCTTTGATATAGGAAATATAAAATGTCAAAATATATGAGAATATATTATATTCTATTATTTTGTAATTGTCTTGAAAATGTTTTGAAGATCTGACACTATCTTGGCATTTTGTAGATCCATTTGTGATAGATATAAGTGCCGGGTCTCAAAAGACCAGAGTATGTAATGGTTTGATATTTTTGTTACATTTTCTATTCTTGTTATTTCATGAATTGTTTTGCTTATCAAATATATAATTTTTTAGCAATTCAATTTGTATTTAAAAATAATATTCTAAACAGCAAGTTCCCATAGTGACGATTTACCCCATATAGTGTATCAACAACAACATGCTCCACCATCATTGAGTATTGAACATTGGTTGACTGAACAGTATCTTTTTTTTTCCTGAGCAATAACTGTTGCAATGTACGACAGCTTTTTTCTAGCCAAGATTTTAAGGAATGTGCATATACGGAATTTTTTTTTATAACAAAATAAACCTACCCTGAGAAAATTAGCAAAAGCTTATGTCAGCTAGGCCGTTATTATACAGTTGTCATTTTTTAGGGACATTCAAAACAATTCCCCCTTCCGTTCCACATGAGCCACATAAATATGCTATTCTTAAAATAGCGCACACATTTCCCACAGTAATCTCCGCGAAGTGACAGGTGTTCAAGCCTGGGGCTACTGTTGAATGAATTGTGGTAGAAAAAGATCAAAGCGTGTCAAAAACCCTACCGTGAGTTGGTAGTCCTTCCAATCTTCCGGCAAATCCTTCATTTTTCCCCCTGATATATTATTCCTCCCGCGTAAATTCCTTATATAAGCCACGAGAAGCCTCGTAATGCCGCCCCAGAATATACTAGCGATTTAACGGAAATCAGTTAATCTTGTTGATTGCTGTAATCTCATTCTGAGGAAGGACTGTGCGCTGTCCCATGTGGATGAACTGTAGTCACGAGCGGGCTGTTGTTAACGGTGACAAAAGCCGTTGAGGTCTGAAACGACCCCAGTCCGACGCGTTATTGCATCTCAAGGACTGTTTCAACCACAACTACAGTGCAACTAACATAAACTTTTTCAGTATTCGTACAAATGCATAGTCGTCCACACATTTACGCGGCTGATATTTAAGTGCGAGTGTTCTGGTTAAAGCAAATGAAGGATAAAGTTATGAGCGTTTGCGCCACTTTTAACGGTCACAGCGCGTGCTGGCGCGAGGAAACTGTAAATGTTGCCATGGAGTCAAATAACACACTTGTCTGGTTACTGCAGCCAACAGATTTCGCCTCATACTGCCACTATGGGCTCAATAATGTTTGTGTGACAGTTAAAGGCTATCGTCTAACTGTATCCTCCTTAATAAAACATTCTCTCTGAAAAATTCAATTAATTGATAAATGCATGCATTTATTGTCAAATTGATTAAAAATGTATATATATATATATATATATATATATATATATATATATATATATATATATATATATATACACACACACATTATATATAATGGCTAATATATATTATTTATTACGCAATAATAAATAAATAATTCTATATTTATTATAATTTTTTTATAAAATCATTATTTTTGTTATTTTATAATATCTTTTTAAAACATATTCTTTTGTTATTTATTAATTGATGTATTTTATTTTGTGGCTTTTTAGCCTTTATGTACAAGATAGTGAATTAAAAAAGTTGAGGGAGTGAAAAGAAGAATGGTGTCAGGACATGATGCAGGCCAGACTCAAACCTGCACCCCCAGGAGCCTGCAGTTTTTATTGTGAGCACTACAAACTGCATCACAGTTCTGACCACATGAGGGTATATTAATTGGAGATGGACTGTTTGTACCTTTGCCAGTACCTTAAGGACAGATGGGCATCTGAGGACATGATGCTACTGGGTTTCTGTGACGCAATCACTACGTCACAGCGACACACTGCAATTTAAAAATATTATAAGGACAGAAGCAACATGTTTACTTCATACTGTATATTTTAGAGTAAACATGCATAATATTTTAGATGATGCTTGCAAAAGTTTCATTTATTTAAAGAATGACTTTACCCATTTAATACATTTCCATACAATTTTTACATAATGTTTTATTAAAGGAATAGTTCACCCAAAAAATTTAATTCTCTCATCATTTACATGCCATCCCAGATGTCTATGACTTTCTTTCTTCTGTATAACACAAAAACAAAGATGTTTAGAAGAATATTTCAGCTCTGTAGGTCCACACAATGCAAGCAAATGGTGCCAAAAATGGGAAGCTCCAAAAAGCACATAAAGGCAGCATAAAAGTAATTCATACGACTCCTGTGGTTTAATCCATGTCTTCTGAAGCGATCCAATCGATTTTGGGTGAGAACAGACCAAATTATAACTTTTTTCACTTTCCATTTCAGTCTCAAGGCACGATCATGATCTCAAGTTTGATTACACTTCCTAGTATTTGATGCATGGGGAGAGCACTTGATGGTGCTAGGAAATGTAATCGAGCTTGAAATCATGATCACCAAGGAGATGGTTGATGTCAAGGTTTATAGTGAAAAAAGTTATATTTTGCTATGTTCTCACCCAAAATCGATTGTATCGCTTCAGAAGACATGGATTAAAAACGGGGGTCATATCGATTACTTTTATGCTTTAATACTTGTATTTTCATTTTTGGTGAAATCAAGTGCAGTTTAGAAATGAATCATATGTCAAGAAGTATTTCTTGGAATGTTGTTGAAAGGAAAAACAGTGTTAAAGCTGAAGCGTGTAACTTTTACTGTGTTAAAATACTTTCTTGTATCCCATTTTAATATGCAGAGACAACTAGTAAGGTTAATTTTCTTGAAAACTGTAAACACCGTCTCTGTGGCTCAATACAAATTCCTCTGTTTAAAACAAACAACCCGTCTCATGAAACACAACATTAACTCTTCCAGTGGTGTGAGTTGGGAGTGGGACAATCTGTTGGGACAGACAGATGTGTTTTTAAAAGCTGTTTTTAAAAGAATGGTAATTTTTGCAATTCTGTTTGGTGGCATATAAATTACACACTTCAGCTTTAAGAATAGATATTTAAAAATGTCCTATTTAGTGAAACACCAGCCCACAGTACAAACATTTCTCTCTTAGATGTTCTAGGAGAAACCATAACACACAGACGAGTACCATTGTTTTTGAGTGTAATAATACATTATCCTTCTCTGTCAGCAGAACAACAAATCTGTTCACTGCCCTTGACTCCTTTCAATGAATGCATTTCTCATACTCATTATGGACCTGTGGTGCCCTCTGTTTGTAAGTGTTGTGTCACACAGTTATAAAAACAAGGCTGGTTTTACTGCAGATCTACTACAGGTCTCCAACAGGTATAATATCTTCACTGATAAAGAACTCAATGGTTTCCTCTTCCCAGTCCTCCACATTACTGTCCAGCTCATCTGTGTCCACACCTGACAGAGAGTAAGAGTTGTAATCAAAGTTGGAAAATATTTTTAAAAAGCACATTAGTATAAGCCCACCCCATAAAATGATATAGTACTGAAGTACCATAGTGAGACAATGTAAAGAATGCATTCACATACAAGCAGCATTAACCCTAAAATTGGTTTTATTTCACTTTGTTAAACCTTTGGTGTTCCCAGTCTAAAGTGACCGGCCATTGGAAATGAATGGATTAGACTTTTTGGGTTTCCATGTTTTATGGGGACTTTCCATAGACATAATGGTTTTTATACTGTACAAACTTTATATTCTATCCCCTAAACCTAACCCTACCCCTAAACCTAACCCTCACAGAAAACATTCTGCATTTTTACATTTTCAAAAAACATAATTTAGTATGATTTATAAGCTGTTTTCCTCATGGGGACATAGTTCGAATTACAGGGGGTACTGGGGGGTACTATACCCCCCAATGAAGAAATATCAGTTTTGAGGGGGTCAGATAATTTTTCTGATATTGTGAAAAAATATATTTATGGTTACAATACAAGTCAACTCCTATTTTCACTGTAGGAACATTTTAATGTAAAGCGATTTCAGACACCCCTATTGTGGACCGTACCATTTTTAACCACCGTGGTGGCTAGAAGTAATGGAGATAGAGAACGGTTTGCTGCTGACGTGCATGGATAATTGTAAGTTGCTAGCTGACGTCTAGATTGTTGATTTTACAACCTTCATTTATTAACGTGTTTTGTTCTTTCATAGCTCATGTCACGTCTTCATACATTGAATTACCGGCTACTTACCTGTAGGGATGGGACGATTACCGGTTTCACTATAAACCACTATAAAATGTACTGACGGTTAGTATTATCGTTTCAAATTTAATTATCATTAAAACCGTGTTTGATTATCGCAATTTTGGGTGCCAGGGAGGAAGGCAAAAGAGGCAAAACCCCGACCTCTGTGGTCAGTATTTTAAAACAAGCCTGATTTGCTGCATATATTACAACAGTGTTTGTTGGAATACATAGCCATTTACTATTTCAGTTTTCAGTGCACTTCAAGCATAATACATATACAATACAATATACACCTTTTACACATACTCATACATAACATACTTATGTCAGATTTGGACAGGTCTAGAAATATAGTGCTATATAATGTAAATACAATGTCTGGAAGTAGTGTATCTGTGTTTGTGCATGTGTGTATATGTGACTCATTTGTAGGATACTGTAGTGTTGATGATACCCATCTTGTTCTGACATTAACAGGTTATCGGATTCTTGTGTGTTACCTCTATGTAGTTCTTCTGTGGTAGTATGGTTTTTCATAGTATGCTCCTTAATCACATTAAAGATGGGTCAGGTTTCACATATCTTCAAGTAATTGTGTTGATTTGACACTGACTACCATAGACTATAATGGAAAATTGGTTTCTGTTTACACAGTATATGAGAGGGTTGAGTCTTACCTCCAGGTCTTATGAAATCTAAAAATAAACCAAATCAATATTTCATGAAATAGGCAATAGGCTTCTTGTAAAGGTATTACTTTTACTAGTAATTAGAATGGTATTTCAGTGCATCTTCTAACTTTTGGGAGTTGATCAAAACAGTTCTCTTTTGGATATATAATAACAATGAGATATTCTGTAGCCTACTGATTATCAGTTTGTCGCATGTTTAGACCTTGTATGTGTGTTGCACAACACATGTTGCACTTGGCGATCACGGTGGGGATTGACATGGTAGTGGACCATGATGGTCATAGAAGAAGTGAAGGAGCAGTACCCCCCAATTATGGTGGGGTAATTCGCACTCTGCATGGGGACCGACAAATTATCCCCACAACATCAAAAATTTCAGGTTTTACTATCCTTATGGGGACATTTGGTCCCCACAAAGTGATAAATACAAGCTCGCTCGCTCACACACACACACACACAAAACGTGTGTTTAGCGCCATTTATTTTCATTATCTTTCCATGTACACTCATTAAGGAATATTTCAAGATCTACTTATCATATTATGTTGTGTTTGGGCTTGTTTGAATCGGGATGTCTGCTGTAAGTTACAATATGTCATTGTCTATGTTTTATGTATGTTTCAGGAAGTAATAAGGAACAACGTGTCAAAAACAAATTCCTGTTTATTATATTTATGTGTATCAGTGGGAATTTCAAACACTAATACTCACTGCTGTTTGGCCTCTGAGTGAAACAAATTTGCTCATTGCATTTTACTAATTGAGACCTTTCCATGATATATAACACTTCAATACAGAGCAATATTTTAGTCAATTTTTTATTTAAATCCTCCCTTCTCAGTCAATCTCCACTTTAACTTTCACATTCTTCTTGTATTTTTGGTGGTTCACATTCTTCATGCATACACACCCTACTGGGCAGGGAGAAGATTTAAATATTAAATATTAATCTATTTCTCACCCACACCTATCATACCGCATCTGAAGATATGGATTTAACCACTGGAGTCTTATGTATTACTTTTATGCAGCCTTTATGAGCTTTTTGGGGCATCAAAATGTTGGCACCAATTCACTTGCATTGTATGCACGTACAGAGCTGAAATATTCTTCTAAAAATCTAAATTTGTGTTCTGAAATAAATTTGAAGAAATAAAGTCACACACATCTGGGATGGCATGAGGGTGAGTAAATGATGAGAGAATTACAATTTGTGGGTGAACTATTCCTTTAAAATAATGGTTCTCAACAATACTCTTTACAGTGGTAAATTGATTTAATCACTTAATAAACTATATAATTAGTTGAATCCTAATTATAGACAGGGAAACATCTAAGAAAACTGCTATGGTTTCAGACAAGGATATACAGCCGTGGCCAAAAGTATAGGCAGTGACATACATTTTGTGTTTTGCAAAGTTTGCTGCTTCAGTACTATTTGTAGATTATTTATTCACATGTTTCGATGGTATACTGGAAAACAATGATAAGCATTTCATACGTTTTAAAGGCTTTTATTGGCAAAAACATTCAATATATGCAAAGAGTCAATATTTACAGTGTTGACCCTTGTTCTTCATAACCTCTGCAATTCGCTCTGGCATTCCGGATATCAACTTCTGGGCCAAATCCTGACTGATGGCGATCCATTCTTGCCTTATTAGTGCTCGGAGTTGATCACAATTTGTGGGCTTCTGCCTTTTGAGGATGGACCACAGGTTCTCTATGGGATTAAGATCTGGGGAGTTGCCTAGCCACGGATCCAAAATTTCAATGCAATGATCTCCGAGCAACTTCATTTTCACTCTTGCCTTGTGACATGGTGCTCCATCATGCCGGAAAATGCACGGAACATCTCCAAATTTCTCCTGGATCATTGGGAGAAGTTGCACTTGCAGGACGTTTTGATACCATACTTTATTCATGGCAGTGTTTTTGGGCAGAATTGTGAGAGAGCCCACTCCCTTGGATGAAAAGCAACCCCACACATGGATGGTCCCAGGGGACATGGATTGGCACGACGCAGGACTCATGGTAACGTTAACCTTTTCTTCTCCAGACAATCGATTTTCCAGATGTCCCAAACAGTTGGAAGGGGGCTTCATCAGAGAAAATTTCTTTGCACGAGACTTCTGCTGTCATATCCTTGTACTTCCTGCAGAATTTCAGTCTTTTCATGATGTTTTTCTCTGAGAGAAGTGGCTTCTTTGCTGCCCTTCTTGACACCAGGCCATTGTCCAAAAGTTTTTGCCTCACTGTGCATGCAGATGCACTCACACCAACCTGCTGCCAATATTGAGCAAACTCTGCACTGGTGGTGACACGATTGTGTAGCTGATTCCTCAGGAGGAGATGGTCCTGGCGCTTACTGGACACTCTGGGAGGTCCTGAAGCCTTCTTCACTGCAGTTGAACCTCTCTCCTTGAAGTTCTTGATGATCCGGTAAATGGTTCTTTCAGGTGGAATATTCTTTGCAGCAATCTCCTTGCATGTGAGGCCGTTTTGATGCAAAGCAATGATGGCTGCACATCTTACTTTAGAGGTAACCATTGCTAACAAGGACACATTGATTGGAAGCACTTCTTCCCTCTTTTATAGCAATCAGTCTGCTCTTATAATCCAATCAGACTGATAGTGTGATTTCACCTGACTAGTACTCATCCACACTTTCCCAGGTGCTGCTGATATGATTGGTGAAATTATGTTAGCTGGTCATTTTGTGCCAGGGCCAAAAAAAAAAAAAAACTGTGAAATTTGGGTTTTTGTGATAAAGTAAATTTCTTTGGCCAATTAAGCTTTTTGCAATTATTTCAAATGCATCTGATCACTCTGCACAATAATCTAGAAACAATGTGAAACAACACCACAACAACTGAAGCAGAAAACGTATGTCACTGCCAATACTTTTGGCCAAGGCTGTATATCTATACAGAAAAAGAAAGATAGAGAGAAATAAATACAGAGATGGAGACAGAAAGTTATGTTTCTCACCTCCTCTGAGCTGGAGGCTCAGATCTCTCTGTTGGTTGTACATCTGAGTGTCACTACCTCTATACTGCCTGTATTCCTCCATCATCAGTCGACACTTGTCCACCAATTCCTACATCAAGAGTGTTGCAGAAACTTTGCATCAAAACACTAATTAAGACTTTCACGACAAAATAATCAAGTCCAGATCAAGTATTTAATATTTGTTCTGCATTTTACAGTTTAATATGGAGGAAACAAAATGGAAGAATCATCAAAATGTTTAAAAAAGTGATTTATAGCCAATAGAATTAGGCATCATAGTCAAATCAGAGGAAACAACTGACCTTGGAAGCCTTGGACAGGCTCAACCTGTCTTTTTGCTCAAAGATTTTAGAGTACTTCTTCAGGTTCTTCTTAATTACGTGTTAAAATGAAGAACCAAAAGTGATTTTTCAATTTAACAAAATAGTCTGTAGACTTCACAAATGAAGGCCATCACCTTTATTTGCTCTGGACTGAGTAAAGTGGGAGGGCATGGTCTCCATAGCAACTGACAGAATCTATCTTTGCTGTTCTTTTGCAGAAGGTGCCCCTGGAATGTCCAAAGCCAGTATGCATTGTCTACCTGTCAAATAGCAAAAAAATAGCCACTTAGTAATAGAGATGCACAGATGTTTCAGCTGTTGATTTTTAATGCCATTTATTGACCAAATGTAAACCCTCAGCATGTCGGTAACTGTCATGAAAATGCTGATATGAAAAACATATGGTTTATTTATAATTAATTAGTAAAAAACTTTGTAAAAAATCTGTGAATTCAAATGTACAATCCAGAAATAATAATAGCCACAATATGTAGAAAGGTTGGCACTCCTAACAACATGTAATAATAATTTTCACGATAATGTGGAAAAAACGTCATAAATGGATGTGACAGTTGTGAAAATGGCACAAACCTATAGGCTACATGATGAGGGAAACCATTTAAAACACTTTGAAAGAAGCAGACTTTGACTTCTGAGACGTCATTATAATCCATTATTGCTGCACGATTGATTGAATTAAGATTGAAATCGCAATTTGGCCTTGCACTGCAACTAAACCTTAAAAGGCTGCATTTTTAAATATAGTCTGCATACATCAATTCAGTCAGGGCTCATGTCAGCACTGTGTGAGCAAGCGGCACCCTCTAGCGGTCTGGACAGCATTATCCATTATACCACTATAATACAGAATTTAAAAGGTGTTTTTGTTCCTTCAGTTAAAACTTTTCTTTTCTTTTTGACTTTTGACATTTCTGTTGTCCCAACATGTGCATAGTATAAATTTGTAATGCTCTATTACATTATCTACAGTAAATACATGTAACATGTGAGTTCTGTTGTTTTGAACTGCAAAACTTTGCACAGAAGTGCAAAACTTTTTCATGTTATCAAATTTAGTTATTTTTTGTATGTGAAGATAAATCAATATTAATACAAGGAAGTGAACAAGTCAAATTATTGAAGGGTCTTACCTTGTGGCTCCACCAGGAAACATAAGTAACCACATATCTGCCTGTAGGATCCAACTCCACATCAGAAGCCATGTAATGCTCAGCGATATTCATAATAGTGCAATCTGACGTGTCCACAAATGCAAGAGCACCATTCATTCTGAGCAAAAAAAAGAATCACTCACTTGTGTGAGCCAAGAAATTCAGTTTAGACACGTTAAAACATTTTACCCACAGACTGTCTAACCTCCTTAGTCCAGCTAGTACCATAAACTGACCCAGGGGACTCCAAAAGATGCTGTTGGCTTGCTGCTTATCAAACATCTCTGGTAAACCACAGAATAACCACACAGAACCGATAAGAACCTTCACCAATTCATCTATTTAAAGTTTATAAATATGACACCCCCAAGTGATGTGTGATATTACCTGTATATGCACATTTATACCAATAGATCTTTGCATCTAAATGGAAAATGGTCTGCACTTATATAGTGCTTTTTTTAACCTTAGCGGTTTTCAAAGCGCTTTACACTGTGACTCATTCACCCATTCACACACACACTCATGACGGCAGAGCTGCCATGCAAGGCACTAGCCTGCAATTGGGAGCAACTTGGGGTTCACTGTCTTGCCCAAGGACACTTCGGCATGTGGAGTCATGTGGGCCAGGAATCGAACCGCCAACCCTGCAATTAGTGGCCAACCCACTCTACCACCTGAGCCACAGCTGCCCCGGAAATTATTTAATAATTGTATATACAGTAATTATTTCATAATTGTTTAACTTTAAGTGTAAAATTTAAATGAGCACTTACTAATAAGCTCTATCTTGCTGTTGCTTTTGATATGGTAGAAGGAGGCATTAATTCTAGGTGATTCTCCATGTAGTACTGCAAACTTATTGCCATTAGTCTCCCAGGCAAATGCAATAATGCTCTCTAATAAAAGATCAGATGATCCATTTAGAACATAAAGTTGAAAATGTAATATTTTGTTTGTATTACACAAAATATAATATAATAATATATTGTTTCTATAATCAATTATGTTTATTAAGAACATATGAGATCTTAATCACCTTTCATCTCTACCACGTCCACAAGAACCTGTTTCTCTCTCATGCGGAAAATCTCAAAGTTAGTGACAACAACCTATGGAAGAGAAGAAAATATTTCAGCAAAGTACAAGGACAGGCGATAAAGGAACTGAAAAGATGTTTGAAATTATTAGAAGACTCTCTACTATACACACCTGTATTCCTCTGGGTGTTCGGTCCACTTTCACAAATAAGTAATCACCCTGTCGTTGCCAGTGGAGTTTGCAGTCCACCACGTTAAAAAGATTACACACACGAATTTCCAGACGGGATGGGAACTGCATTAGCATTACTCTTGCTGGAATGTCCTTGTCTTCAGAGACCCAAAAGGCGATTAAGTTGTCCCCCGGCGACCACGAAAAATCCCTATCAGACAGGAAAATATGCATAAGTTTAACTTTAAGGTTGCATATTATAGAAGCCTTATTTCCTGGAACACTAATGCTCTGTCCTAACCAGGCTTGATAAAGCAATATTTCAACAACAAGCAATTTGTCAATTCACACTGAATGAGAAATTACTGTGATGCAGGGTAGGGGAGTAACGCAATACATGTAACTGAATTACATATTTAAAATCCAAACTGTATTCCACTACAGTTCCAATATAAATAGTTGGTAATCAGAATACAGTTTTTTGAAAAAGTATTTTGATTACTGAAGAGATTACTTTGTCTTTTATTGTCATTTGTTTAACTTAATATTTAGCAGTGGCGAATTCTCAGGGTCAGCAAAGCCTAATAAATATAATAAAAATAAATATTTTCATCCTTTCTTCTCAATCACCTTTTTGCCTATGCATTTTTAATCACTTTCCACTCTTAATTAATCAACAAGCAAATAAAGAAAAACTAAAAGTTCTTCAGAATCCCTCAAAAGTGCAAATGAATGGGCAACTAAAGTCAGATTCTCAGATTCATCAGCCAATCAGATTTATTTGTTCTTGGTGGGTGTGCTCTTTAGGATATGTACTGGTCGAGGCCTTCTAGCTGGCCTTGAGTGACGCAATCATGCTTTAAGTGATGTACTTAATTCAAGTGCGAAATATGTAACATCAAGGTGTCTGACGAGTCGGCTGTCATCACTGCCACTATTGCCATTGAGAAAGAGATCCTTATGGATTTAAAAACATGAGATGTTCTGCATGAAGGAAAGGAGGACTGCTTTTCACCAAGCAAACTGGTAAGTGCTTTTTGAATTGTTATAGCAACATCAGGAGTTTTCTGAGTGTAAATTAGGCTGCTTGAGCATTCAGTGTCAGATCAAATTTTGATAAGAAGTGCTGCTGTCCATTCATCTTGGAAAGTCCGACTTGACAACTTCCTACAAGGAAAAGTGCAATGGAATGCATCTTTAAGTCAGAATTACAACTTGAAGGCTCCTGCAGAAATTCTCATCTCCCATTTTGCCGAGATGCAGGGGCATGATGTTACACAAACATGTCAACAATCAGGGAGATTTACTTTATTAAGTATATTGATAGATGAGTTTGTTTCCATATCATTACATGATATTAAAGCTTGTTTAACAAATGCTTGCAGAAACAGGTGTATAAAACTTTATAATCTCTTTTGATAATCGTACACCTGTAGCATATTGGGTTGCTAGGAGACATCTCTAATGAGAGTCAAACCCCTGCTAAGCTAAAGGAAGTGTTGCAGTTTATTTTTCTTAAACGTCACCTTTCGAATATCGAGGAATGGAATGCATTAATGGTCGGAGGAATCAAGTGGGAAAATCTCACATCCAACTTGAATGGAACGCAGTATAACCGTGTACCCTGACAACGAAATTTATTGCAAGCAACATTTAAATTGCAAAAATGATTAGATCGATTTTTCCAGGTATTATAGACCTCCTTGGTAGATTCATATGAAAAATTATTATTTTTGAATGTCTGTTCGGGAGACGGTCATTTAAAAAAATCAGTCATGCTTCAGTTAAAATTAGGCTTGCTTGAGCAAGTGTCGATACAAGTTCTGGCTTTCATGTGTGACGTCTTTTTAAAATGTAAATTGGTATTACTAGTTAGCTGTGACATAATGTATGATGCCCAAAGGCATAGGGTGTCTTATTCATTGTGAAACACACTGAAGGCCTAGAAATCCTTTGGTTATGATCTGAGGAGCGTTTCAATAGCGGTGAAACATTTTCTTAAGATATTGATACAAGCAGACAGAGAATTGAGTATTTACCAAATATTTAGATTACATAACTGACTTTGAGTAATCTAAAAGAATACGTTACAAATGACATTTTAAAGCATGTATTCTGTAATCTGTAGTGGAATACATTTAAAAGTAACCCTCCCAACCCTGTCCTGTCGCTCTTTGCTTGTCGCAAGTCATGGCTGGTCAAGATAAAACGTATATTTACATGCTTTATTGATTGCGCCTGGTAAGGACATTGTGAACGAGAAATTTAGTGATTCAGACATATCATATTTTAAAAGAGAAGTTCACCCAAAAATGAAAATTCTGTCATCATTTAGGGGTTGTTCAGACTGAACACGTTCTTGCTGTATAAAAAGACAGGACAACGCATATAACAGAATGCAGGAGTCTCGAAATTAGTTGATTAAGGGAGCTATTTTAAGAGCAGCACTATGCTTTAAGTCATAAGCACAAAGTCAGTGGGCATGGCCATGAAGTTTTGGTATTTTCATGCAAGCATGAGCTAAGTCTAGGCGCAAGCGGGTTTGGAAAATTACACGCGCAAAGTGCTAATGGGCTGGGTCAAGTGCAATGTTATTCTGAGGTTCTTCTCTGGTAATTGCAGCGTCTGTGTCCTAATTCATTCCCTAAAGCACCAGTAATATAAACAAAGATAGCCCATTCATAAGAAGTTGGTAGTGTAAAAATGGACTGTGTGCAATACATAAGGTGAATAGAAATATGGATTTACCCCTTTTGTGCATTAACAAAAGAATGTCAGAAATATTTCTATGACAGTGACATACTCCTTTTACATGCATGGAAAATGTGTTTCTCGTCAGGATTTTGATTTACGCTCCATTAATTATAGAGAATGTAACCGTGCGTTCAGACCAAATTTTGCTCTGGCTGCCCTGCCAACAACGCTATTGAAGATTCGTGGACGTTCTGAAGTAGTTGAAATAGGTGGCAACGTTTGTTCGGAATGCTTGGTTTTGTGAACTATATTTAAAGGGGCCACAAAACATCCAGATATGTCGACCGGTATCTTTTTGCCGACCTATCACAAGTAGCTATTGCATTTTAATTTATATCATAATTTACATGTTGTAAACTCTGACTCGTGACATTGAGCAGAAAGCTTACATATAACCAGTTTTGACAGAGCTGTTGGTAAAAAGTTAAATGATCAGCATCGATTGATGAGATGAAAAGAAAATTGGAGATCGGTATCACATGTTAAAATCCTGATTGGAGCATCCCTAATATTCAAGTTGACTGTGTTTCAAAAGCTAATGATGATGATTAGTGGGCTGGGATCCTATCACAAAATAGACAAAAACAGGTACACGGTGGATGGTAACATTTGGATATGAAGAAGACTTTGTTTCTTTGTTTATATATTTATTTGTTTGTGGTTTAACTGAAAAAAGGTCTCAGTTTGGTTCTTTTTAAGAGGGCTCAAATGTGAAACCCCGAAAGTTCAAATCGCAATTGCAATATTTTTCAAAATAATCGCAATATGTCTTTTTGTCCAAATCGTGCAGCCCTAGTCAGCTTCCCCCGGAGCAACCTGGAGTTAAGTGCCTTGCTCAAAGACACAATGGTGGTGGATGTGGGGATCAAACCTACAACCTTCTGCTCAACAGTTATGTGCTTTAGCCCACTACACCACCACAACTCCAAGCTTCTTGGTTGGGCGTTCCAATTTCTCCCATTAATTTTAATAGAAGTGGCCCATCTCTGGTTTGGCTTCATGGTGTGAAGTACACAGAGTTTAATGAGTATTATCCAGAATGTCAAACATTAACTTTACCACACATTCGAATGAGAGGAAATATCAGTTCGAGAGATAACAGAAGTGTCTCTTTTTATAAAAGTGTCCATGGTGCGAGTGATCAGACATGATTTTCCCTGCCCTGCTTCTCATGCTTGAGCTGCACAGGTGTGTGAGAGTAGAGCTGGCTGCCAATGATTTTCTCTGCACTCCTGCTGTTTCACTTGCAATAATGCAGAGACGACCCAAACAAACACAGAGAATAACAATGAGAATGTATTATCTTATTATTATAGTCATATTCTATGACCAGTAGCAGTTTGAATATCCCGGTCATCTGATTTGGTTGGTAGAAAACACTGGGTCAGATTGCAAATAAAGGCCCAAACGTACTCTTATGCAAGTACGCTAATGCAGACACACCTTGCTAAGCAAACTCAAACTCAATTTCACATGTCGATCCGTTATGAAATATGTCGGTGCTCAATTCATAACCCAATGCAAATACGCGCTGCATTCTCTGCATTACCACAAGGGGAGCTAGAGCAGATTTTTTTCTTTCAATCAACAACTGTCATGGCAGACTCGAGCAGCATTTGAGTTCAAACTATTTGGAAAATATATACAACTTTTTGTCCCCAATCCATTCAAACAAACTTGTTTTTCTCCATGTCTCTCCCCACTCCTCAAATATCGACTCATCTACCACATTCAGTTTTGTGGTCACGCCTAAAAAAATCTATTGCCCTCTTGTGGTCTGAGGTTTGTAAATGCCAGAGCAACGCAAGAGCACAGGTAATGTATTTACAACGGGATCATGAGTTGGTCAATTGCTCGTGTCTGCATTCTTGCGCGACATGTTTTGGCCTTTACTCAACGTGTTTTGGCAAATACAGCTTAAAGATGGGTGAAACGCACAAAAATGTTTCTTAAAAAGCTTTGAAAACACGACAACAAAATGTTGTTTCTTTCCTAATGGTAATCAACCAAGAAACAAAAAGCTATCCTTTCAGACTTGAAGTGGTTTAATAAATCAAAATACGTCAGACTTAAACATCCAGATGTTACGTCAATTTGTACAAGTAAAGTTAGTATCCAATGGAAAAACTCACTGATACATTTCCAACATTGAGAGCTCATATTATTACACATGCAAATTCAACATTAAAGAAAATTACAATTGTACTTTGTAAAATTAATTTGCCAACCTACATTGTTAGTGGCTTAAATGTGATTTAAAATAGTTGTAAACTGAATATAATATAAAACATACTTTCACGTGTGTGTGTGTGTATAAATATAGTGATACCCCTTCCCTAGTCCTGGTTTAACGCTCAAAAAAAAAAAGGCTAACCTTAACTATAATGGTGGTAGGTCTGATCACTGACAATGATGAAACAGCCTACAGAGAGGAGGTGCACACTCTGACACGCTGGTTTCAGAAGCACAACCTCTCCCTCAACGTCAGTAAAACCAAGGAGCTTGTGATGGACATCAGGAGAAAAGACAGAGAAAACAGCCCCTTCACCATTAATGGAGCACCGGTGGAGAGAGTCAGCAGTTTCAAGTTCCTCGGTGTCCACATCACTGAGGAACTCACATGGTCCGTCCATACTGAGGCCGTTGTGAAGAAGGCTCACCAGCGCCTCTTCTTCCTGAGATGGCTGAGGAAGTTTGGAATGAACCACCACATCCTCACACGGTTCTACACCAGCACTATAGAGAGCATCTTGACTGGCTGCATCACCGCCTGGTACGGCAATTAACCGCCCACAACCGCAAAGCCCTGCAAAGGGTGGTGCAAACTGCCAGACACATCATCGGAGGTGAGCTTCCCTCCCTCCAGGACATATATAACAGGCGGTGTGTGGAAAAAAGCTTGGAGGATCATCAGAGACTCCAGCCACCCGAGTCATGGGCTGCTCTCACTGCTACCATCAGGCAGGCGGTATCGCAGCATCAGGACCCGCACCAGCTGATTACATGACAGCTTCTTCCCCCAAGCAATCAGACTTTTGAACACTTGATCTCTCACGATCATCAATCAACAATCAGCACTGCACTTTATTAATCTTCTTAATCTTCATCTTATTATCTCACACCGGACTGTCAAATATATTCCCCTCAATACAACTACGGCATATATATATTTTATATACTCTTATTTATATTTTTTTTATTGTATGCGTATTGTATATTGTGTGTATTGTTTACTGTACATTGTATATTATATTGTGTTGTGTAAGTATGTTTACATTTGATATGTAAATTGTGTTTTGTAAATATGTTGTTTATTGTAATTGGTATATGTCTCGTCCCTGTCATGATCGCTATGTTGCTCGGAACTGCACACAAGACTTTCTGTTGCACTGGTGTGCATGGTAGTGTGACAATAAAGTGATTTGATTTGATTGATTTGATATAATGCCATGGGTGAATGACATGAGAAGATAGTCAGAGGTGTCTTACAGAGCTATATTTAATGACTTTGTGTTGTCTCTTGGAGTTTCATGAGCACAGAAGTGTGTCAGTACGTCCACAGCTTCAAAGTAGGATCTTGTGTATTTATGAATGAAGAACACTTGTTTTAAAATCTCCCTGCTCTGACTCTAGTTGTTATGACATCCCCTGAACACTTTAAAATACTCATGATAGCTTTTGACAGCTCTATAACCTGTAAATCCACATCGCTAGCTAATTACACTTTGACATCAACACCATAGATATATAGCAACCGCTAGAACGGAAGTTCAGAGACAACATTTTCAAGCTGGCTGAGTGCTAGTTTCTCTGGCACATAAGATGAATACGGGTTATGCGCAACAAACTTCTGCATCGCTACCGGTTCAGGTCCTCTGTATGTGCCACATTGAATGTGGCGCTTTTTTACTCAAGATGACTTCAGGAGCTACCAAAGATGAGCATAACCGATGTCAGATATTAAAATGAGATATTAAAAAAAGTCTAGAAAGTTGAAGTTCTTTTTACTTGTCCTGTGTGAGACGCTGAAGAAACAGTGAGACGCGGTGCAACCAAGTGTGCCGCACAAGCCCTCAAAAGTGAAGCCAAAACGTCTCGATCGCCCCCCAGTGTGAACAGCCCCTAACTTGTCTGTCAGCTCATGTCTGTGTGAGTGTGTGCCCGAAACAAGTTAAGTAGGCTTTAAGTAGGCTGTTTATATTTTAATTAATTACAAATCTGAACATGAAATCATACTTGGAAAAACTGGTCGTTCTTCGGGTCCCGTTCAGCCCCGGTTGGGAAATCTAGATTCAACCTCTGTCATGCACATGAATTCAATACTCGTTTTTCTGCTGCTTGGGTTATTTTTTGGAAATACTTAATTATTTAAATATTACCATAAAGTCTGGTCACATTGCATGTTATTGTGGCCAAGAACTGGCA